>NW_027103962.1:1485181-1938149 GCF_902728285.1 Clytia hemisphaerica | reverse complement strand
TAATCACATTTGGCCAAAGATATTTTTCAATTGCTAAAGGAAGATTCCTGCTATTCCTGACTATGCTTAATTTTTCCAGTCATCCCCCAAGTTAAATATTCGTCAAAATTATTCAAATATTTTTCAAAATTCTTCATTTAAAAGTCTCCAAAGATTTGTTATTTTTGTATTCTTGTCTTGATAAAGCATTTTGTAATCATGGTCTTGTATTATCAATCCTAAATAGTACTACTCTCCATTCTTATTGTGTCATAAGACTTAAAACAAGGAATGACATATAAGCAGTCTGAAAGTTCTGTATCAATTAAATCAAGACCAATTTATCTTATTCTGGTGACCATACATAATATGTTTATCGAGCAACGTACAACTTCAACTGCTAAATATCCAACGTGGTCTGGGTAAAATTTTTACAGTCATAATTCGTTCTGATAGGAATTTTGATACTTTGATCGAAAGTCCAGGAATCCATAATCAAAGCCATACAATTCTCTAAAATTCGAAGTATGGTTTTTGCTCAATGTCTCATACAGGTACACATACACGTCAACATCTTGAATTGGGAATCCTGAATAGGTATAAAAAGAAAAGAAAGAAAATTTCAAAAACTATGGAATTTGACTTTCACTCTGCCACAGATTTTAAAGCGCACAGCACAGTGCTGAAGTTTTGTTAGATTATGTCACCAGTGCTAGCTGTGTATCCACAAGCAAAAGTCTTCCAGGCAATCCCACTCGGATACCCTCACTATCAATACTACTTAAATAATGCTAACGTAATGTAAACTGGCAATTCAAGAAAACGTTGAACGTGCATGTAAAAATTTTACTTTACTTAAAGTTGAGTGAATGTAAACAAACTTTTTTTGGAACGGTCTTCAAAATAGATTAGATAAAGCTTACTTAAAGCGTTTTCACTAGGTATTTTGGACAGGGAGGTGAAAACTACATGCACGTTCAAATTTTTCGTGACTGTTGCTATTAATAATACATCTAATCTTTAATGATGGGCAAGATAGCAACTATTCCTAGCATTTTATACCTAAGTCTATCCAAAAGAACTTGCTTATCTCTCATTCTGTCATTGGCTATATCCCAGCATTATCATAGCTATAGTTTATTCATTCCAATATTGATTGCAATTTTAGCCAGCCAAAAGTATTGGTTTTAGAGTGAGACCGCCAACAATTTGCTTAGTTTAAGATGGTTGAGGCATTTTATTGAAAAGATCTATTGGAGTGACTAAAGTGAAGGATTGATGCAGCAAATAACCAAAGGCCAAGGGAGACTCTATCTCTATTCTATCTATTTGGTTGAGTCGCATGAGGCTTTTAAGGCCCATTTTCGCAACTATAGACGCTTTCAATTAGCGTCCTGTCAGCACCTTGAACTAACTACCGTGAAGTCGGGTAACTTGAATCAGTTGAGGGAAACTTGCATAGCCATTAAATGACTGACCAATCAAAGCAGCAAAATTTCAAAACAAATGAACTACGCAGCTCTCCTCTCAGCTCTACTCTACCATTTTTGTTTTGATTTAACTTTGTATCTTAATGACCAGACAGGTCATTCATTTGAGGGCTATGCATGTTTGCCTCCACTGATGCAAGTTACCCCGATCTCACAGTACCCAATTCCCCCTCACATGGCATGGTTGACCCGAGCAAAGGTTCATTCACTTGCCAAGTGAACCGCTGCGAGTGGGAATCGAACCTCAGTCTCCTGCGTAGCAAGGCGCTGTGGTATAGTGATCATTGACCTTGGTTACTGCACAGGCGACTGAGGTTCGATTCCCACTCGCAGCAGTTCACTTGGCAAGTGAATGAACCTTCGCTCGGGTCAACCCATGCCATGTGAGGGGAATTGGGTAGTCAGTCCAAGGTGCTGACGGGGCGCTCATTGAAAGCGTCTATAGTTGCGAAAATAGGCCTTAAAGCCTCCTGCAACCAAATAGAAATAGAAACCAAGGTCAATAACTACTATACCACAGCGTCACAGAGTGGGCAGTGTAAAGTTTCAGCATCATTCTAGGCCTGATAAAAAGCATAAAAAGGGAAGCCTTTCTTAGGGCAACTTACCAGGAAAGAAAATGACTCTGTAACATTTTCTCTGTAACTCTTTCATTTCATATAAAAGCTTTATGATGGAAAGAAAATCATTTAACAAACTCACCTTTTACAATTCTATGGTCTTTTTAAAGAATTTTAACAGGATTGTCACATGTTGATGTTGATGTGTTCTGTGTCTGCTCTGCTCTGCTCTCTGCTGGCTGCTTGGTCGGTCGTCTGCAGGATCAAAAAACCCGTGCAAAATCGAAAGTGATTCTCGAGACGGGGGTAACGTTGGAAATTTGAAAATCATAAAAGTGATTTTTCGCAAGGTTAGCAATACATTTAATATAAAGTTTTAGTTTTGGAAGCTTATTTTCTGTTTTGTAATAAACAGGGTGTGCCTTTTTATTAAATGTGACTGGAAAAAAGTTGTGACAAAAAAGGATTTTCAAAGCTCTGTAGAATTTTACTGAAGAAAATTATGAATTTAGCACACTCGGGAGAAACTAAGTCAATCATCAAGGCTTTGAATACAGTTATTGGTTTTTTTAAAGGCTAGAAGGAACCCTTGCGAAATTTCAATTTAAAAATGCATACTTTTTCTAAAAAAACCAAAACCCCGTCTCAACATTGAAATCGCGCTTCCACTAAATCGCGGCGAGAGGTTTTAGTCACGTGACTGAAGTGCCTAGTTTTCGCTTTCGAGAATTGGATTTTACGGAAATCTGATTTTTGAAATTTTTGAAACTACAAATTCGGAATTTCAAATTTCTGAAATCAGTCAAAAATTTCCCAGCGTCCTTTGCGCGCTTAGTGATATATAAGAATCTTACTTACTTTTTCCCGTCGAAATCCGGTCACTTTTGATAGAGTCAACACTATATTAATAATAGAGATCAGTAGTTGTGACCTAAGCTATATCTGCCAAAGCGAGTTGATCAATTTAAAATGGCGTCATGAGATAGCGCCAGGGCTTCATCACAGGGCATCAAAGCTTACGAGGTTTTCAGGTAAATCTTCTGTCAGCAGTGCTAATATTATCATAAACGAAAGGTTAAATAATCGGACTACTGTTATGGCAAGTTTTGAATTACCGTTCTCTTCGATGCAACAGATTAAAACCTTACTTTTGGAACTCGAGTTAATCATTAATGACGTCATTGCACGTATTATAATCAAACTCATTCTTCCAGTATGATTTTAAAACCTCAGACCCATAAAAAGATGAATCATAGATATTTCCAATAATGATCAATAGCTGCAATCAACTGTTTTCAAAAGATAAAAAACATTACAGTAATCTACTATAAACCTATAATGAACTCAAAATCCTAAAATTCTTTGATCTTGTTGAAACACTCAATATTATGTTCATATACCGCTACCTGAATAGATACCTTCCTTCTGACTGTCTTTCTACTTTTACCTTTTCTGTAATTCCTCATGACATTGGGACTAGAGCCAACCATATCAGCCTCCTTTTCATCAGGAATGTCAATACAACCACCTTTGGCCTCCACTCCCTCACACGGCTAGCTTCACGTCAATGGAATAATTTACAAGAGCATCTTGATGACAAAAATCTGCAAATCATAGAACCACTAGATTTATTATCACATATTCATGAATTTTACCTCAACAAATACGCCCCTCAGGAACCCCCTCAGCAACAATAATTGCATACCAGAGTCTTATTTTTTTAACTGTATATATTTCATGAAAAAACTAAAAATGTAATACAAAAAGAAAAAGAAAAAAGATTTATTTAGGATATAGGATACTTTATTATTTGTTTTATCATATTTTATTTTATTTTGCTTAAAACTTTTCATTTTTTTATTAGGTTGCACCATTTGTAATTAGGTTTCTAAACTTGGTGTCCCTTCCTTCGGGTAAATATATGTTTTGAATTGAATTGAATTGAATTGAACTGTAAAAATTCTTACCCAACCCAACACAACAAGTATAGAAGATATTTGAATACTGCTTCTTGGATGGTAAGTTTATTAGCTTGGTTTACCTTTGCAAATAAATCTATCCTAATAAATCCCTGAACAAAATTTGGGCGTGTTCTCGAGAGCCGCTTTTTTCCGAACATTTTATCGCCCTTTCCAGACGGTTGTAATCGATATAGCTAATCGATAATTAATTGAGGAGGTATATCCATTAGAATCGATCGACGTCTAAAAAATCATGAATATCGATTATTAGCTATCGATGATATCGATCAGATATCAATCATATTGATCATATCAATTAGATATCGGTTCCATCGATCAGCTATGGAGTATATCGATTGGCTATCAATTTCTAATCGCTATTATCGATTATATCTCGTATAATCGATTATCGATTAAAATTCTATAAGCTAGGGAGGTCGTTCGTCAGGATTTTTGCCACGGCAAAAAGAGAAAAACCCAAAACCAAAATTCAATCCATTTAAACTTACTTTTCTACAATCCAAATTTGTTCATTCTTCATTCAGTCTGGGAAATCCTCTCAATACACCGTTTAGGAGTCTCGCTATCTTCACGGTACTCCATTGCAGAGGCCGGTAAAAATGGTAGGTAAAAATGCACACTTTAGTACTGTGAAAGGTTAGAGGAATGTAAACATTGTGAATTTCTTTCTCTCCTTTTAAAGAGAATGATTTAGATATTTGAACATGATATCAATGATAATTTATAAGTCTCTCCTGAAAATTTCACAAAAATTCATCAAGAGGAAGAGAAGTTATGATTAAAAGGAGTTCTTTACCTACCGTTTTTCTGCTATGTTTCCTTATGAGAACCAGATGTTTACCTACCGTTTTTTTACGGAGGAGAGTGAATTTTCCGTGGTCGCTAAAATCAAAACAATGGAAAATTGGATTGACGCGTGCGCAGTCGACACTCCTAAACGGTGTATTGCACGCTTATGTTCCGAGGCCGTAAGCGCGATATGATTTTTCAGTTTGAATTTATGTCTAATGTTATTGATTTTTGAAGTGCTTGTTCTAAGAGATGAGAGAATATAATTATTTTTAGTTTTCAAGAGAAGCAAATTTAATCTTTCTTCTACAAGATTACACTTTAATATAATGCCAATTATGCATGTAAGTTTTATATTAATACTTTCTTTTTGCATATGTTTTGCATACTTTCTAAGGGAATTTCACCACGGCAATTCAGCCACCATAATTTTTGCATACAATTCAATATGGCGGATGGAAAGGCGAAAAGGTCTATTTTGTTAATGACGCGCCTCAGCAGCCCCCCCCCCCCCACCACCACAATCTCATAACTTTTTACACCATTTTTTTCAAAAAAAATCTCTGGCATAAAACAGCATCAAAATTTATTTGGTCTTCTTATAAACTTACATCCACATCTGCTAATGAGTATTATGTAGAAGAAATCTGATATACCAAATCAAATCAAATGGACATATACATTTATACATTTTACATGTAGAAACCTCTGAAAGTCATGATTAAGTTTTTGTTTTTTCAGACATAATTTTCATCACCTGTCTATCAATCATTCAATTGTCGATATCTTACCAAATAGTCAACCAAATTATAATGTTAGTCCAAAAGAAGTGGTGGGTTTTAACTTTGCATTATGGAGTAGACGTGGTCGTGTACAATGATCTTAGACTGGGCAACCATAAAATGGAGGCGCGGTTTATCATTAGATGTTTTCAACAAAATCCAGAACATTTCACATGAGTGAGTATTTAAGTGTCTATTTAAAATTTTTATCTATTTTTACAGTAGCACTTTCAGTGGCTGAAATAATGGTCAGACATTGTTCGACCCCAATTGCTGGAATGTTTTACCCAAATAAATAATGTCCCTTTCCTTCCAAGTTTTTGTTTGTTGTTATCTTTCGATATCCCTATCTTATATCGGACTCGTATATCACCGCACTGACTTATACCGTTTTTCTACTATACAACATTGTTCCTTTGCAGGGCCTTCACACCCTCCGGGCTTCTTGTTTGATGAAAATGGATCATTTGATGAAATATTTTTTGTTTAGACTTTATTGTTGAGCATTGTTCATTGATGGAAAAGATGGTGTTAAAAGCAGACCTGGTATCATGGAACAAAGAGTATAATTTTAGTTTAAAAATCTAAAGAATTGACATGACAATGTAAGAAGAATACATTATTGCAATGTTTTCATTTTTAATGGTTTTTACTGGTTGAGTGTGTGTCACGCAGGTACTCTTGGGTTCCTAATAAACGAGGGGTCGGAAAATATTTCAAAAATTAATAAACGGGCAGACAGACATCATTGAATTTTTCTAAAATTTTGTATTTGATCGGGTTCTAGTTCTACATATATCACATAATACAATTAAAGTACAATATTGTAGCATAGGTAAATGATGGCCAAAGCAGATTTTCTAAAAAAAAAAACCTAATTTAGGTGTAGATATTTATTTGCATGCACTATAGGTTTTTTCATATTTGATGGATGGACTTGGTGATATTTAAATACTTAAGAGCCATTTTCTGTAAGAGTCAGGCAGGATCAGGAAGTGATATCCTCAGATTATAGTTCTGAGCAAATCCTGAAAAATAATTTTCATTTTGACCAAAATTCCGGAATTTACGGTAATTTCAAATTTCCACTATTTTGACCCAATTTTTGGACAGAAGCTAAGTAGCAACTTTGTAAAGGTGTAGAAATTCAATGGGGCACTCAAAGATTTATTTTTTGACTGAAACTGGTAGTATTCACAGGTTACTTGGGGTTTTGGTGAAAAACAGTGTTTTTTAAAATCTAGTCTGCTAGAAATAATGGGTCAAAACCACCTTTCGGAACCGCTAATTTCAAAAATAATGATTTTGGGGACCTCTTCTAGGGCTCACAACTTCCATTAGGGGTTTCAGAATGTTGCAAAACTTTTTTTAAATTGAAAAATCTATAAAATACTACAAATTTGGTGAAAAATAGTAAATCTGAGGGAAGGTGGTTTTGAGCTATGCTGAGCTATGACCATTAGAAATATTCACCGGCTACTAGGTTCCAGGCCACTTTTTGCAACTGGACAACATATGTGTTAACAAAAGTTAACCAAAATGAATTTTGAGCAGTCCTAAGGCTATATTTCTGGAATCAGAAAAAAAATTTATGTGAGCTACCCCCAAAATTTTTCTGACATCACTCAAAACCACCCTAAATGGTTTTCGAAAAATTAGCATTTTCCGGGTGAGTGGCATATCTACTAAGGCTTTATAAAAGGAGATTAGCCACTGTAAACATGCTTTTTCTACTCTGCACTTGTGACTTATTGTAATAATTCAACATTTGTACAATTATTTGGACTGAAAACTAAATGCCATTGCTCACAACCACCCTACAATGGTCTCTGGAATAGCATTTTCCGGTGAGTAGCTTATCATGATAAAAAGGAGATTGGACAATATAATCATGCTATTTCTGTACTGTTGTCTAATTATCGTAATCATTTAATTTTGGTACAATATTTGGACTAAGAACCAAATGACATTGCCCAAAACCACCTCAGAGAACCAAAATTTTGTATGAATCATTAAAGAATTAGTTGATGAGTCTTAATTGTAGGTATTGAACTCGATAATAAATAAGCTAATTAAAAATGTTCATTGTAAAAACTTGTTCTCCAATTCTATTATATAAAAGTCTTTTTGTGACAACCAGAAATGGCGATTATTCTTTGGTAAAGGGGCATTAATTTCCCCCAAAACACCTTTGTATTCGTAAAAGCATTTTTCTTCTATTGAACGATGAACCAAGGTATTATTGCCAGTATTTTGAGCATATTGTAAGCATGCAACAATCAAGACCTGAAATTCAATTCAAATTTATAGAAATTGACTCAGAAATTCACAACTTGAAGTAGATTTTGAAATAGATTCTCCAGTGGCTCAAATTAAAATCGCCATAAAAGCCTTGAAAAAAAGTAATCATCTTTAATCATTCCTGGAAACCAATTTGTGCCAAATCTGACTGCCACCCATTCATCATTGATATGTTGGTTGCTTGGTTGATCAACAAGATCAATCTCCTTAGGCTGTTCGTTGTCAAACTCATCCATTAATAACATTGTAGATGTTTCTTGAATCATTTCATACCGTCAGCATTTTCATCATCTTCATCTTCATTTTCTCCTTCTTCATCATTGTAGTTGTTTATCTCGTCTTTGCTATAACCTTTCAATTCTTGGCTTGTTTCCGGTGTTGGTCAGGAATGATGAAGCCTTAAAAAAAAGCAGTAAGTTTTTTAATATTTTAGATTACAGTTTGCTTGAATAAAAAATCACCCAGCTTTTTTATTCCAATTAAAACAAAGTTTTTCTCTAATTGGAACTCGTTTGGGAAAAATTCGGCATAATAGGGCATTTACTTCTTTTGAAGAAGTTAATGAAAACTACCAGAGAGTTTATTTGGCAATGGTATGTTTCAATTTGAGTTATATCTATTGAGACAAGGTGGAGCGTGATGCTGCAGATCGAATCTGTGTTTTGACTGAACTCGCCAACCTTTATGGATTATAAAGGATCAGTCTGTTTTATGCAACAATTATTTTTAAATTCAAAATCACATGAGTGTGCTAGTGTTTTCATCTTACTTTATATAAAATCTTTCCTGTTACGAAGTGTTCATTACTTTCGAAAATGAAAAAGGAAAGGACGGAGTGTCTCATTTTTCATTTTTTTGAAAGATCGAAGATAAGCTACCGATATATTTTTTTGAAGAAATGATTATTTTCTATTTTATGTCGTAGCTGAAAACATCCTAATATCTCGAGGTATCTTTTGGGTAAATAAGGTATGAAAATGTTATCAAAAGGGATCCCAAAGGAATGAATCTGAATTCATTGATCTGATTTCCATCTGACATCTAATTCACGTGCTTATTCTCCACTATGTTCTACTCGAGGATGTTTTGGCGGGAAACGTAATTGTTACAGCGATGAAGAACAAAGTACCAATTAAAATACAGACCCGTAAGTAATTCGCGCGCGACATTTCCCGGAGAACGAGAGTTGTCTCATGGCTTGCATATTTTATTTCAGTTTTTGTTTGAACCATATATTTTTCTTGCTTGAAGATAAAAATAAGATTGTTGAACGTGAATTTATTTTTTAATGAATCAATATTTTTTGTTCAATTATTTTTTCGCTCTTGAATACAAAAATCAATAATGTTGAATAAAAAATCAACTTTGGTTTAATGAATAATTTCCTTGATTGTTGAATATTGCTACCAGAAACCAACCATACACCGCTGCTTTGTTTCTTTTGAAGAAATTTATCATCACCGAAAGTAAAATCAAAATTTTGCAAAGTTTTTGAAAACGAAGATTAAATTAGAAGTATTTTACGGGCCTAAAGCTTTGTTAATGCAGCATTAAAATCTCAAATCAAATTAATTTTGTGACGTCAATATTTCGTTTAATTAAGATAATAGCGAGGTTACGCAAGGGTTTATTTAGGACGTGAAGTACGACTTGAACCTGTACATAATCTGGTCCAGCAAAATCTTTATACGTATAATCCTTAATTGATTGTGCACAGGTTCAAGTTGTACATTTCACATCCTATATAGCCACTTGCACAACCTCGCTAATACCAACCAAATTGGACGTCATTCGTACTCAAACTGACAGTATTATTGATTTTTAATGTCATCCCAACGATGGTCATTCTTTGTGAGTTTGAGTACGACACTTGTTTTATACTTTTTTTGCTCAGAATTTCACGTGATCTAGTCGATGGTATCTATTATGGTTTCATATAGCTTATTGGAGTGAAACGCTTATTTACCCCAAATCCACTTTGATCTATTATGACCCTCCCCCCCCCACACTTCGTCGGGGAAAATTTTCGTCCGGGAAAAATTCGTCACTTGCTGGTAGTTAGTAAACGCATTAAGGCCGGGGAAAATTTTCGTCACTTTTCCCCGACGATATGGTATGTAATTTATTTTTGCTCTGAAGAATAAGTTAAAGAGATTTAAAACGATTTTCTTCACTTTTGTAGGGGATCAACCTTCTGGATCCGTGACATCTTTCATGTTTGTTTTTAAGGAGAAAGATTTCAAAGACTCTTTGAGAGGCCTGGGAAAACCTTTTAGTTTATGAGCAAAAGAGCAAAGTTCCAGCTAGTTAAAACTGCTTAGACCCTGCCAAGATTCCCAATATCGAAATAAGCGCCGCACTACCCAAAACTACGAAAATTGAATAAGCACCGCGGCACTTATTAGAGGAAATACGGTACTTAATATTTATCTCATATTCCGAAGCGTTCAAAGATCCCGCGTCCACATAAGTGAAGTCAATTGCTGACGCCGAGGTGAAAATGGTAGTTGGACTCGATTAACCCTGAAAAGAGGGCACTGGCACTCAGAGCTCTTTTTGGAAATTGCTGATCAGCAATTTCCAATAATGGGATTTCGTGTCGCAATTGAGGTTATTCACAAACGAGGGGTTTCTTAATTTTTCGCGGGAATTTAGTAATTTTGCGATTCAGGTTTGAAATGAGTATTTCGAAAATGGATCGAAATCTTTCATAAAGAAGTTCTTCCAAATTCGCAAATAAGCCGCCGTCTCAAATTTCCATTGGGACTTAATTTCTTTCAAAATTACGTAACGCAGGGCTTGAAAGATCGAGCAAACGACGCAGGTATGAAAGAAAATCTTTTGACTCTACCTGAGATTATAGTAGAGACCATTCAAAAAGTACATACACTCTGCTGAGGGGGGAGGGGGTCTCTCGAAAGGCGTACAAGAACGTACGCGGGAGGAGGTGTCAATTTAGAAGTGTACGTACGCTTTGCAAATTTTTGAATACTGTTTTAAATTAAAATTAAAACTTTAGTCGATACTTAAGTCTCCTTCTCCATTTGATACCTTAAGGGAACTTATTTTGGCGGGAACTAATTTTGGCGAATTTGGCGAATTTAGACGAAATTCGCCAAATTTAGTTCCCGCCAAAATTAAATATTATGCTCACTCGCCAAAATAAGTTCCCGCCAAAATTAAATTTTTTGTTTCCTTGCCTAAATAACCCCTGAAATTCATCAAAATTGCTCAAAATAAGGCAAAATAAGGCAAGAACAGATTTACGCTGTCATTCGCCAAAATTAGTTCCAGCCAAAATTAAAAAAACTCACTATTCGCCAAAATTAGTTCCCACCAAAATTAAATTTTTTAAAGATTTTCGCTGCTCGCCAAAATAAGTTCCCACCAAAATAAGTTCCCACCAAAATAAGTTCCCTTAAGGTATCTAAAAAGTTTCAGCACAAATGTAAACCAGTAAAGAGGGTAAAGTTTGATCTTATCTTAAAATAATCAAAATCAAGATATAACTTGCGTCTACATTTAATGCCTGCTAGAATTTCAAAAAAATTCTCCTAAGGGGGGGGGGGGTAATCGGAAAAGCACGAAATTTGCCTGTATTTGAGCGTACGTACTTTTTGAATGGTACCTATTAGGAAAATTGGGGAAAGTTTTTGGAGGGGGAAATAAGCAATCAAGTGAAATTTTTGGACGGGTGTTGAAAAGTCTTGGCTGCCCCAAAAATGCGGACAAACAAATAAACAAACAAACATTCTGAGATTCTAGCTCAACTGAAGTTGAGAAAAATAATCAACGTCACAGACAACCGGGCAACTATCCGTGCCTGTCAATTGTATTGCGCAAAAGTCAGGTAGGGCCGTAGCTTGTACCAAACCCTACTTCCTTATGTAGCTGACAATAGTAGGGTTTTTTACGTTTAGATAGATTTCGTGTGCACGCGTGTTTTCAAAGAGCCTCTAAGTGAAGTGCAAATTCTGATTGTCATCTGCAAAACAAAGCCAATTAAATACTCTTGGGACATTAAATTACAAAAAATTTAACTATTTTTAGCTTTTTTATGACACATGTAATAAAAGTTGATTCTCACGTTAATTGTTTTCAACAAAAATGCATGTAATTAAGTAATAACATTTCACAAACAAAGAAAATTTTCAAACACTCCATTGTCTCTCAGATCTGGGGCTATACAACACAAGAAAATCGTCTAAGCGTTACAAACCCACACACGGCAAGATTTTTTTGAAAATCGTCCCGCTGTGCGGATTTGGGACCAATTAAGTATAAGCCCGAAGGTCTAGAAGTCAATCTCCTTGAAGCCAACAAATCCTACCAAAGTTGCGCGGTCTTGAGCGGCTCGCCTGGTTTTTACACAAATGACAGATTTAAACTAAAATTTACCGCTAAATTTCGAAAAAAATATCAATCGTAAACAAAGGAATTGCTAGATTGAATCTGTCGTCAAAAACGCGGCGCATTTTTTAAGGCTTCACTTTTTCTTGCCTGAGAAAGGTTAGAGATTGAACTCTAGCCCTTCGGGCTTCAAACTCAATGTTTGGGACAGGCTAGTAGGGCCATGGATTTATCATAGAACTCTGGATACACAACGAGCTGGTTTTTCATCGATTTCTCATGTTCTAGCCTTGTCCGCAGTAATGACATTATTGTTCACCCTCCTCTATTCACTAATAATTTTTCGTAAATTTTTTTATTGCATTTTTCATCAAAACACAGCTATGCAATTCCCAAATGAGACTTAAAGATCCCTCAAGAGAGTCAAAGGCATCAAATTGATTGCTAATGATATGTCGTTATGACGTTTCAAGCTGTGAGAAAGATGCGACAAACATGCTATGTATAAGAAATTGAATGTTGACACCAGAAAATTTCAAACTTCCACCTTGCCACCGCGTGCCTCCAAAAGATTTTCATATCACTATGAAGCCAAGATACTCCAGTCTAACATATGTCAATCCTAGCTCTTCCCAGGAAAAAATTGGAAAGATATTGCCAACCTTATTTTCAGCGTCATTCTAGGCTTTTTACTAAATTTTTCTTGTTTGATGAAGTTTTTTTCACATTTAATTTCATAAATGTATTCGTTAAGGTATGTGTACACCTTTTTTCCGATTTTTTGTCAAAAAAATTTTTTTCAGTTAAAGTGGAAGAAAAGTTATTGGATTTCATTTTGGTAAAATCGCGATCTTAAAATCTTTTTTTGATCCAGAGTTATAACCATTTAAATTTCAAAACAAAGTTCGTCTTATGATGGATTATTTACTCAAATAATTGTCTCTTTCGGAAACAACAAAGACAAAAGAGAGAATTCAGCTGATGTTTATTCTCACCTCTATTGAATAGTAATATTTTTGACACATTTCACTGATTACTCAAATAAACAGCAATCATCTCGTTAAAAATTTCAAATTGATGTAGAAAAAAACGAAATTTTACCACACCATACTACTTTTAACGAAGTTAAAGTCACCCATAGCATTTAGATATCGACTTCATTCTTTTTTTATGAGATTCCCAAAAGATCAAACTTAAAAATTGTCTTAGGATTTTATTTCTAACCGAGTTGTTTTTCCTCGATTTACAGATAACTGAAAAAAACACATTTAAATTTACTTTTTTATCGATATTTTTACAGAATTTAGGATTTAAAGAGTTAAAGTCAATTCCAAAAAAAATCCCAAGACACTTTTTTAGTTCGATCTATTGGGAACATAGTATCGAAATTATTTTTTCAAAATTCAAAAGCTATGGGTGACTTTAACTTCTTTAAAGTAGGTAAGGTTAAAATTCTTAAGATTTTAATTATATCCTGCCCAGTTTTTTAAATTCAGCTGAAACTTTTACCATTAGAAAGAGAATATTATTGGCTTTCAGAAAATATATACTTTTGATATATAAAAATTTGTTGTTCTAATGATATGATCAATTAAAGAGAATATGCCAAGAAAGGTGAACACATACCTTAAGCTTTCTTGCTTTCATTTTCAAAGTTGCATCCGGTAAATATACAAAAACAAGAAGTTACAGGACTTTTTAGAAACGGGATTATTAATCATTTTTCAAAATCAGGGACCTTCGAGCCGCCATGACAGTGGTCCTTTGCGGACAAAGCTAGAACATCGATTGTTTTCTAAAACAATTGAAAGACAATAGTTCGCTCTCCACCGTTTTATTTGATGTTTATCCAGAGTTCTATGATAAATCCATGGTAGGGCCAATGCGAAAGATCAATTGGTTAACAATGTAATGAAGGTTTTCGTTTTTGCTTCCGATGGAAGAAATCGGGGATTGTCTTTTACAAGCAGGAGAAGAACGGTGGTATAGATTAACCCTAATAGCCCCAAACTTTTTTGGCTTAATCTGAAACTGAAAGAAATTTCATGTTTTTAGCCCACAAAGCCTAAAAATGTTCTTAATTTTTCAGCCTTCGAAGCCTTATGTTCTTATATATAAAAAAACGTGTAACCCACCCACCACTTAGCTTCATATGAAGCTAAGCTAACCTAAAATCTATATGTGACTGATCCGTTAAATACAATCGAACGAGAATTAAAGCAATCTGATATCAGTCCGACTGCCGATTAAAAAATGTAATGTCTAATGATGTTGCAAAAAGTTTGCAGTTTTTTTAATCAATCATCAGTTTATTGTTTAATGTTAACAATACACTGTGTTCTTTTTGTAATCGAGTTTATATAAGTAACATAAAAGCCAAGTTCAGAAAATGTGTAATGTGTAATGTTTTGGCTTAACATAGAATAACAAATATTGGAATAAAAGGTCTAATGACGAGAGTGGTGATGACACCGATTGTGATGAACGTGGAAATCACGATTCAGATTATGAGTATGGTGAGGAAGAAAGTGACTGTGAAAACAGTGATTTTGAAGAAGATGATGATTAATTAGAAAACTAAATTTATTTTTGCTCCCGAAGGGAGCCTATGTTGCTTCACGAGGAGACCCGGAAAACCCGAGTTATTTTTCCCGAGTTATTTTTCCGAGTTACGGAAAACCCGAGTTATGACGTCATTTTCAGAAAATTATGACGTCACACTCAAATTTATAACTCGGTTTTTTTTCCTTCCATTAAATTTTCGAGTTATTTCATGAATTTTAACTCGGTTTTTTTTCCTTCAGTTAAACTTTCGAGTTATTTCAAGAATTTTAACTCGGTTTTTTTTTCTTCCTTTAAATTTTCGAGTTATTTCCAGATTTTAACTCGGTTTTTTTTTCTTCCATTAATTTTTCGAGTTATTTCAAGATTTTTAACTCGGTTTTTTTTTCTTCTTTTAAGATTTCGAGTTATTTTTCTTCCTTTAAATTTTCGAGTTAATTTTCCTTTCTTTAAATTTTCGAGTTATTTCCTTAGAGATTTTACACTTTAGAATTAAACTTTTAACTTTTAACTTTAGAACTAAAAACTTGTCCCCAGTACCTTAGCTGTAACAAAATACTTTTAAGAGGCTTTGGGGTCTGTTATCTAAGTTCCAATCGAATCTAATTAACCTTTGAAAAAACGGTTTCCTGTTTTCGATTTTAATATACGTAAAAAATGAAAAAGATTGGAAAGAGAAAAATAAAGCTTTTGAAACCTGTCAGTGCAAAAGAACGTTTAGACAAAATTTCATTATTTTTTTCACTTGCGTTTTTATTCATCCAATTAACCAACTAAATTAAAAACGTAAAAATCACGAAAACAGACCGACACCCCCTCCAGAGATATTATTGTTTGGAATTGGATTTTTCACCCCCTTGTTGTTTTATGTTGTTAAAGAAACTTTGAAATAAAAAGTGAGGAATTGAAAGTGGTCCACCATACAATAGAAATGGCATCAATTCGCTAAAGCGCTAAAATTTCTCCGAATTATTTAACATTTGTAAATAACTCGAAAATTTAAAGGAAGAAAAATAACTCGAAATCTTAAAAGAAGGAAAAAAAACCGAGTTAAAAATCTTGAAATAACTCGAAAAATTAATGGAAGAAATAAAAACCGAGTTAAAATCTGGAAATAACTCGAAAATTTAAAGGAAGAAAAAAAAACCGAGTTAAATTTCTTGAAATAACTCGAAAATTTAACGGAAGGAAAAAAAACCGAGTTAAAATTCATGAAATAACTCGAAAATTTAATGGAAGGAAGAAAAACGGAGTTATAAATTTGAGTGTGACGTCATAATTTTCTGAAAATGACGTCATAACTCGGGTTTTCCGTAACTCGGAAAAATAACTCGGGAAAAATAACTCGGGTTTTCCGGGCCTCCTTCACGAGGCCGTGCTGGCGAAAAATTGTTCAAAAACGGGACGATGTAACCTAGTGACCGCATCTAAAAGATTGCCGTGTGGTGAGCTTTTAAGCTAGCTCGACCGCGCGAACAGATATTTTGCGTTTTTGGCGCTCCAAGGTCATAGCTTGGAATACAACAACACCGCGTGAACAGAAATTTAGCGTCTTTAGCGCTCCAAAGTCATAGCTTGGAATACAACAAAAAGCAACGAAGCAACTTGGGACCAGTTGGTTTCAGAAAGTAGAAGCTCTAGACTGTTCTGCAACTTTGATAGTAAGTATAAATACTATTTTATCAAAAGTAATGTTTCAGATAGGATGTATGATTGAAAATTATTTTAAAGAATTTCTTTTGCTTTGTATCCTTGTTGTTACTTTTGGGTAATTATAGACCTTTTTTCAAAGAGGCCACCCTGTTGAATAATTGTGTAGTCCAGCAGAAAAACAATGATAAAACCATGCATAATTATTACAATATGCATGATACAGTAATTATGCATGGCTCTATCATTGTTTTTATGGCTGGACTATATAACTATTCAACAGGACGTCCTCTTTGAAAAAGGTCTATTATATATCAGAAATTGGAAAAAACTTTGCATACCACCATTAACAAACCTTCTGTTTATCTCCAGGCGATGTCAATTGAATTCAATTGATCCAAATTTTTGTAATTGAACTATCAAATTTTATCAAACACAATCAAACTATAGGTGTTTGGTTACTGAACCTGATTGAAAAGACGACCCTGTCGAACGAAAGAAATATTTCTATCCCCAGACAAACAAATTGCGCTGCCAGATAAGTGAACCACGCGGCTGGATAAGTGAACGTGTTGTCACGAGTTAACGCATGGTCAACTAAGTTCGCATCAAAGCGGGCAGAATAGGTTATGGTGAAATTAACGCCCATGTGTGATCACCCAATTGTTTAAGTACGCCTCGCAGACCACGCGTTCAGTCCGGGGTAAGTTTCAAAAAGTAATGTTAAAATCCTCGGACACGCAACAAGAAAATCGCTGGAGTCCGGGGAATCGACAGGGTCGTTCGAACATAATAGACCTTTTTTCAAAGAGGCCACCCTGTTGAATAATTATGTAGTCCAACAGAAAAACAATGATAAAACCATGCATAATTATTACAATATGCATGATACAGTAATTATGCATGGCTCTATCATTGTTTTTATGGCTGGACTACATAATTATTCAACAGGGCGTCCTCTTTGAAAAAAGGTCTATTCAATCTTTTAGTTTCGTGACTGTTCGATTTGGTTGCGGTAATCTAACACCTATCGTTTGATAATGTTAGATTAGATTGGTACCCGTGAAAAAGGGTAATTTGCTTCATTTGAGGGAAACTTTACATTGCCTCCAAACTGCAGACCTTTCTTGGTCTGCACTTTGTCTAAGCTAAAATGTAAATTAAATGTTTTTGACTTTTGAATTTTTACAATTTTATTACCAGAAAGCTCTACTATTTGGAGGCGATACCAGTTTCCCTCCAGTGATTACCCTTTTTCACAGTAATCAAACAGTCTGATTGACATCACCTTGATATTTATTACAAATTATCTATTGACAGTTTCTTCTTCTCTATTCCTATTTCAGCTTTATGGTTTTGCCTTCCAGCCTTCGTTCATTCACCATGACAAATACCCTATTAAACCATTAAAGTAGTTTTGGATGTTGGATGTGTACCGCTTCAAATACGCTGAGTTTGCACAAAGATGGCAGTTGCTAAACCAATCATCAAACTTCATTTTAACATAACATTTTAATGACAAAAGAGTTTTGACTTTAAAATGTTGAACAAGAATTGGAATGAATTGTCGGCGTTTTTAATGGAGCTGTGCAATGTTTGTGCAATGGGACACCAAAACAGCAACCATTTTAACCGAACCTCCACAGAATCATCTTTTTTGTACTGTCCAAGAAACATGGATCTGTTTGTTGTTGAAGAGGATGTGATGATAGAGAGAAAAAGCTAACCAGAAAGCAGTATGTCCCATGTTATCTCAAGTAATCCCATTTTAGAGCAGTTGATGGTACAAAAACTTGACATTAACACTCCTTTTGTTGGAGAAATTCCTGAAGGATATTTCATGTTATGTTCCTGTTGTTTGGTTGTATTTTGAATCATTTTGGTTTTGGAATGCTTCTGTATCCACTGTATTCTTTACAAAACAATATTATATTACGATATAGACAACAACTTTGCTGAAAATTATATCATTGTCAAAATATAGTCTTGGAAATTATAAATTCATGTTTTGATATGTTTGTTATTTTTATTTTTGTTATTGTTGTTTCAAAGAAAATGCTTTTGAGAAGAAAGTCATTCTAATTATTTCCTGAAGATTATTCAAAGACCCTGTCATAAAACATGAAAAACTTTGTAATTCAAGCTTTATAAGGTATCTAAAAGGGGGCATGTTTAGTGCAAGCTATGGCCGAGAAAAATTGAATACTTTGCAATATCACTATTTCTGACAAAAATAAACACGGCATTTCGCTTTTTCTGAATTTCAATCAATCACTGTCAAATGCCTGTCATCGGGAGCATCATAGCGAAAGCTACTTGCTAGTATATACTTTAGGCGTACAAACTTTCGCGAGCAGAAACTTTCGCGAGGACGAAAAATCGCGAAATTCACGACATTTACTTTCGCGAATTTAACGAAAAAATATTTTTCGCGAGCATAAACTTTCGCGAATCAAGACGTAAAATTGAGAATTTTCACATGAAAAAATGGCTTAGAGGGACAAATACTTCTTGGATTGGCTTGAAACATTTGTCCTTTAACTTATCAGTCTTTCAGCATGCTAAAAAGTGCCATAAAAGTTACATTTTGTTCAAAGTTTTAAGTTTTACAGATTTTCTATTTTGTCAAGAATTTTTCGCGAGCATAAACTTTCGCGAATGGCCCTTCCAAGAATTTTTAAAGACATTTACTTTCGCGAAAAGGGCCAAAATTCGCGAAAATCGCGAAAGTTTCTGCTCGCGAAAGTTTGTGCGCCTAAAGTATTCTAAACGGTAGCAAAGATATTGAGTTGATGTCATTAAAATAGACTTCAAGACCTTCCTATTTCATAATTCAAAAAGTGCTAGTTTCTGGTCTGTAAAATACACGGTTTTATGATCAAATCTGCTCAAAATATTTTCTAAGAATGTTTTTAAACTCATTACTATATCTGCTCTAAATGTAAGCACCAAATCACATTAAATTTAGAAGTTATTAAGCAAAGTACAGCTAAGACCCATATGGTAGAACTTGAAATATGAATTTCGGAGAGATTCTGGTCCAAATTCTTAGGTCTGTAAAATTCCAAGTTGGTATAGTCTGGCAAAAGAAATTTCCAAGATGTCTTAGTATATGTAAAGGTTTCAGAAAAAAATCATTTTTGGCTACCAAATCGATGTTTAAGTGGGTGTCAAAAAATACTTGTTCGGATTTTTGGAAAAACTTCAATTTTTTTGACAATTTTGAATATTCTGGTCTGTAAAATACACAATATTTATCCAAATGACCCAAAATTTTGTAGGAATGTTATTTAGTATATTTATAACATGTGTGCAAAATTTTAGTATCATTTAAACTTTTTGAAATATAACGGAAATCAGTGACCTACCCCAGGCAAAAAAGTTGTCCCCATTTTCTCTACCACCCCCCACTTAGGGCCCTACCCAACATTCTTGCCCCATAGTCAGCCTGAAAACCATCGTGATTCTCAAAATATAGGTATGTTGGAACCCAAAAATACTCGAAGACCTTGGTCTCCCGCAAGGTGGGGGTAAGTGCCCCATATTGCCTGGACTAGTCTGCGGTTTGAATAAAAAACAGTAACTCGCATTTCTAAAAAGAACCAATCAAGATTCTTGCTTTTCACTGATGACGGGCTGCTGACTCGGTATCTGGCATATTAAACCCGATCGATTGCCTTTAATTCAAAACATATCAAACTGCTGGTAATTTAACCAGTTTAACAATAACATTAAATTTTTTCGCCTAGGAGATTCGAGTGCAATAAAGCGAAAACTTCATCTTTTTCTTTTGAAATCTTTTCATCTCAAAAACATAAGAAATGAAGAATGTCATAAAATACGAAGTAAAACATAAGATAACTAGCCTAATCAGAAGTAAAATAAGAAAAACTAATAATGCCATACTCGAGCTAAAGGGAAAAAAGAAATCTGAAAAATCCCTACTAGTCCATGAGCTGAGAATAAGGCTCAAGCAAGAAAAAAGAATTTGAGTCTAGAAGGCCTAAACACGATTATCAAGTCGAATTTCGAAAGTCTGAAAATCGGGTTTTGATGTTATCATCAGATTCAAATCGAAAAGCTGATGAAAAAATGGGGTCATTTGTTAGGTTTTGATCACCTGGAACCAAGTTTTGGATGATTTTAGGTCCAAAAATGCTCATTTCGTTGCTGACGTCAGCACCTTCTGGAAGGTTTCACGAAATGTTAATGAGTACTATCAGAAAATGGCATGGTTTCAGACTTTCAAAATTCGACTTGTACAGGGAGGGGATAATAATTTTAGGCCTTTTTTGGCTTTCTGGGCCCAAATTTGGCCCATTCCATACGATTTTGACCTTGCTAAGCATGGAAATTCCTATTCTACGTAAGATTTGGGAACTTTTGATGTATAATATGTCAGATACTCCAACATAAAAATAGCCTAAACTTTTACAAAATAAATAATACGTATATTTCTTATAAAAAATCAATAAATATCAAAAGAGATTAAAACTCTACACAAATAATATAAACTTGTGATCAATAAATCAATAAATATCAAAAGAGATAAAAGTCTACACAAATAATAAACTTGTGATCAATGAATCAATAAATATCAAAAGAGATTAAAACTCTACACATAATAAAAACTCCTAAAACGTTAGGGGTGAAACTCGTCGGAAACAAAGTGTTTTTTTTATAAAAAAGAGACGCTCAGACCAGCTCAGACGTCAAATTTTAGTAACCTGAAAAGCTTTGCTCACATTAAGAATTAACTCTTGACAAGACTAAGAATTATAATGTAGTGGCTAATACTGTAGGGACTAACGGAACAAAATAGGTTCTCGTACACAGTGGTAAAAGCAGATATATTTTTTATATGACTGAACTGTAAAAGGTAATTTGTGTGCAAATACAATATCAATAGCACAGTTAAAACCCTAAGTGTCTTTAAAAAAAAATACCTTAAACCTAAGGGGACACGGAAATTTTTTTTGTGCAATTGCAACAAAAACAAATTGTCGCAATCGCAATAAAATTTTACACCGTGTCGTATAGGCCTAGCACACGAAATAAAATCATAAAAATGAAAACAAAGCAACTCCACCATTTTGAACTCATGTCTTGCGTGTTAAAAATGGGAAGATTATGTCATAATTTGTTTTGAGTTGTATAAACGACTTTGATTGGGTAAAATAAAAAAATGTTGCAAAAAATCTTCTCAAGGTGAGGGGACACGAGGGTATAATTCTCAATTGCAACATGAAAATTTTGTTGCTGCAACAAAAACATCTAGCGGAAAATGTTGCAAAATAGCGATATCTGATGTGGGAACACAATGAAACATATCCATGCGATTGCAACAAAAATTTTTATTGTTGCAATCGCTAGAAGATTTGTTTCCGTGTCCCCTTAGCTTAAAGTGGATCAATAATGAATACAAGTAAATAATAAAATAATATGAGTAAAAGTTCTGAAATAAAAATTATAACAAAGTCTTCACAACAAAATCTTTTTCTTTTTAAAAACATAAAATGAATGTATTAAATATAAAAATCTTCAAACGTAGTTTTGTACCCTTTTAGCCGTGCATAAAAATGCTTAAAACCTGGACGACTGACAATAGCCTTTAGATGTTTTTCAAATTTAAACGTCTGCTAGCTAAAGTAAAACGTAAAATATCTAAATATGGCAATCTTTCTTCTTAAAAATAAATCTCAAAATGTACTTTCAAAATAGAGCGCATTCTAAGACTATTCTTCCAGAATATCGCGTAATCCGGGAATCGTGATCGATTTTGGGCGGAAATTGATTTCATTGGAACATCCATCACAAGTGATGGAAAAACTAGCCCGGCAAAGCGGGCACGAATCGACGCGATAAATACAATCTTTGCAGCCTGCAAACTGATTACAGGTATGACAATATACAATGTCGAAATTGCAACAAGTGCATATGGGACAAGTGAGCAATTCCTTAACATCTGCTTTGGAAACAACTGCTTCTGGTTGTGAGACTTCAGGTTGCAAGGTTTCTGGTTGCAAGGTTGGCAACTGGTCTATTTTGCTTTCAATTCTGTTGTTAATTTCTTCTAAGCGTTCAATCTCAGCCAGTAAGTCTCTGTTTGAAACATATGATTGATTTTGCATCGCTGTAGAAGAGACATGTGTTGACGAAGAAGCAACTTGAGTTGTTGAAGTTTCAATTACATTGGTGGATGGTGAGTTGGTTACTGTAGTGCTAGTGGAGCTCGAACTTGAGTTAGTGCTTGATTGGATGTTCAAAAAGTGAAGGTCAGAAAATGAAGGCGATGGTGGGGGTGGAATGTCTCCGAACTCTGAATCTGAGCTTGAAGAATATATTTCATAATCTGTTTTGATGAGCTCAAATGTTGCTGGTCGCCATTTCTTGTATGCGATTGCATCGATTGCTCTTATGTATTTATTTCCAACCCAATTTTCAGCACCTAGATAAAACATAATGTGAAAATTATAATGAATTCAGCCCAAATTGACAATTTTTGCTGTAGGGGCAGGTAGGATTGTTCTTTTTTTACTGCATGAAAATTTCACGGTTTTGCGGTCGAGCTCCAAAAACCACAACATTTTCTTGCTACAAAAGTAGTAGTTGATTGGACATACCTTATAAAGACAGTCAAAAACAATTGAAAATAGAGAGAAGAGAAAAACGCTGAAATAAATCCCATAAATATAAGGACTTAAAAATGTTGGTTTGCTTAGGTTTTGTTTGGAGGATGGTTGGTCAGAAATAACTTTTATTGATGCAATTTTGAGAATTAACCCCAAAAAGTTGATTATTACCCAATATTTCCCAAGAAAAGGAGACACAAAAGTATTTGTCCATCATTAAGGTCCAATACTTTTGGTTGAATGAAAGGAAAAGCCCTGTTAAGGGCAACTTAAACTACAGCAATATATTGGGCCAATAATATATTGTTGTAATGCAAGTAGCCCTATATAGTAGTAAAAAATTGAGAAAAGGCTGGAATGTAATTAAAGGAACAGGCTTGGTGACTAGAGTTGAAATTTAGTTACAAAAAAAAAAACAGTACAAAGCCAGGCAAAAAAATATTTTAGTGTATAAGGGGTTGATGAGACCCAAAAATTGTATTACTGCTTAAATTTTCCAAAGTCATTTAGCCTGATTTAGCCCAAACTTACCCCTTGTGTTTGGCATATCCCTTATTGGGTTGCCTTTTTTATCAGTTATCACATAATCCATGCCTCCTATTTGTCGTCTTATTTCTCCAATTATGGATCTTACATTGACCTGTTCCTTGCAACTTATTTCTTCCAAACAAACCGGAACTTCATAGAAAGGGTAGGGTTCAAATTTAACAGGTTCCTTGTTACGTAAGTCTTCTTGATGAAAAAATTCACGATTACGGTCCTTTTCAATCTTTTTTATTCCACTCAACCAAATCGAAATTTTCTTTTTCGATTTTGTTTCTTCTTTTTTTTTCCTCCCAAGAGGAACGGGTAAAACAGGAGATGAGTTTGACTTTCGTTTAAAACCCGGCACAGCTCTCAGACCAGCATTGCCTCTCCGACCATATGCAATGGTAGGAGTTCTCATTTCGTTGTTTTCATTGTTCATTGAACCATGGCCATACCTAACATTTGGAGTTCTGCTACTACTGCTACTGTCGTTATTAATGAGTCTGTGAGTATCATTATTTACTGCAACCAGGTTGTATTTGTTGATGGTGGGATCAAGTTCAAACTTTCCATCAGAAAGAGGAATAAAGTTTTTAATTTCCCCATTGTTAGTTATACACTTTAAGTGTAGTCCTTCCCGATCAACAGCAAAACATGCAGCAAGATCATCTGCTCTTAAAAAGAGTCTTGGAAGTTGAAGTGGACGATTATTATGGATTATGGTAACTAATTCCATATTTTCTTAGCTAAAAATGGAAAGAAAGAAATCAGTTAAATAAATGCAAACTTTTAGGAATCAAAATCTTGGAAAGAGTATAAAACTATGTAATCGTCAGTTGTGCAAAATTACTCAAATCTGATAGGTTTAGAGGAGTGTGATTAATCGTTAATTGCACTATTAACACTTTTGCACTCTACATCGGGGGGACATTCTTGCCACCTACTTTCTCTATCACCCTGCCCTGCCCAGTGTAGCAATACAGTGACTTCTTTATAACAAAACAAAGAGATTTTGCATTGCAATATTCTTTTTTTAAATGAAAGAAAAATCACAGTACTCTTAGGTGCCAAATAAACAGGCCCCCCGCTTGTTAATTTTTCGATTTTTTTCCACCCCCCGGACCTTATTAGGACCCCCCCCGTTTATTAATTTTTGAAAAGATTCCCAGCTACAAAAAGGAAAATTCCTCGTTTTACTCTAAAAAAAGCCTAAATTTAGTCTATTTTGACCCTTATAGGGTTTTTAAAGGTCCATTTTCCAACCCCCCGGTAATTAGGCCCCCCGTTTATTTAATTTGAAAATTTTTTCCAACCCCCCCATTTATTCGAACCCCCCCCCGTTTATTTGACACCTAAGAGTACATGGCTTGTAATCAGGTTTTAGGTGATCCCTAAGAATTTAAGTGAACGACCCTAGCATTCAAATTTCTTAGGTGACCCCTAAGATATAAGAATTCTGTAGGTTAATTGAATAAGAATTACTCAGTGGTTACGTGATGCAAAATAAAAGAGAATTTAATAGATTGCCATAATCTTTTTAGTTTAACAAAGTCATTTTTATGAGGTCAGCGATAATGAAAGCTGAAGATAAGTGTTTATTAACTGACAACGTGCGCACTGCACTGGGCTCAATTTCAGTAATTTTCAAATTACTGTATTGTACATCAGAAATATTGCCATAGTGTCTGGTATGTGCCAGCCTCCATTTATAAAGGGGGGTTGCTAATAAAAAACGTTAACCTTTTTTCTTTAACTTAAGAAACACCATTGCTCTGGCCATAAACAAAACTTTATAAAAAATGATTAATTTTTCAGCTAGAATTACTTTATTGCATGAAAATTTTGATAGATGATTAATAAATAGATATTGATTTTTATAGCTAAAGATTCATTTTTCAAGCCAAAAACTTTTTAAAACAAAATCTACTTCAGCCATCATTTTCCTATGATAGATAGTACCCTACTTTTTTAAATAAATAAAAATAAACTTTTAAATAATCAGAAATATTTAATGATCCTTTTGAAAAAAATGTATATCAACCCTGTCTCATGAGCACAAGCAACACAATAAAACAATTTCTTTTCCAGAGAATAGTAGGGGGAAATTTGTAAAATCGCTCGACTTTTTTAGTCAAAGCACTTGTTATACATTTTTGGAAAGCTAAGGGGTAGGGGAATCAAAATAATTTGGGTGCCAATTTTCTTTCGGACACTTTGGTGTGATTTTCGGACAAATACGACGGTCTCAGGCAAAAATCATAGGGTGAAAAATTAATGAAAATTTTAGCTGGAGAAAACGGAGACCTGTTGTATATTTTTGGAAAGCTCTCAAAAAATTAAGATTAGTGATATATTGCGAGTATAAGTGATTTCAGTACCTAACTCGAGATATTGAGCTTCCGAAAGCGCAAAAACTGGACAGAACAGCTGTTTCTGGCTGAAAAACACTGTTTTTAAGGATTAATATCTCGAGTTAGGTAAAGATATCACCTATACTCGCAATATATCACTAATCTTGATTTTTTGAGAGCTTTCCAAAAATATACAACAGGTCTCCGTTTTCTCCAGCTAAAATTTTCATTAATTTTTCACCCTATGATTTTTGCCTGAGACCGTCGTATTTGTCCGAAAATCACAGCAAAGTGTCCGAAAAAAATTGGCACCCAAATTATTTTGATTCCCCTGCCTACCCCTTAGCTTTCCAAAAATGTATAACAAGTGCTTTGACTAAAAAAGTCGAGCGACCTCAAAAAAACGAACAAATTCCCCCCTACTAGAAGGGGGTCAAGATTTTTGAAAAGTGCTAAAAGACTTTTGCTGTGAAAGGGTTAAAGAATGACTTTGAGAACGATAAACGTGTGGAGAAAATAAAAGTGAAATATATTCTGATCTAGTGGTCCGAATCGAAAAGTCTTTCGGGGATTCATTAGAACACCAAAACAAACTTTAAACTGTCAGATCAGAGTTTTAATTTCAAATTTCAATTATATCAGGAATTTGGGTTATTTACCCAAAAAATTTACCACAAAGCGGTAAAACAATGAAACAAACAACAGTGCTAGATATCAATTGATATAGTAAATAGAATTAAAAAAAAAACTCTTATTGAACATCCAAGCTATTCAAATAACTGGTTAAATATACAAACAAGTCAATGAGGGATTTCAAGCTATGATAATCACCACGCAATACGTCAGAGAAAACTTGATCTGCAGAAAACATCTTTAGTTGATGAAACATTTCATTCCTTGATTCATATAAATGGTCTGTTCCCAAAAGAGGGTCGACACCAAAAGCTGGGTTGTGGTTTAGTTGACCTCCTCTTTCCAGGTACATTCTAACTGCTTCAGCCGTTGTTGGTATATGAATTTCTGGTAACTGAGCCGTGTTTTGAGTTTCAATCATATTTTCCACAGGAACACATCCTAGAGATCCAGGAACTCTGTGGTGATTCCATGAATTCACCAAATGTTGTGCAGAATCTTTCACAACAAAGAGGGTGACCCAAGAAATACAAAATTTGCTCAAAGGATCAGTCAAATCATAGTGCATTTCTGCCAACTGGTTTAGAGCTCGCTTCAATGGATAGTTGACTCTTGAATTGACCTCTGGCCAGAACCTTTCAACAACATAATTCTCAGTAGAAGTTGTTTGCCTCCAAGGGACCCTGTGTTGATTCACACGGTGATTTTTCAGCAAATCTTGAATAAAGAGGCAAAGAAAAAATTCTGTGCCATGGTCCACACGTAGTTGATCCCATAGACCATAACGTTGGATGGCAGGTCGAAACACAAACTCATAAATTAGTATAGGATTTTTGACCTCCATTGATGCAAACCCACACACCATTCTGGAACAACCATCAATAAGTACAACATGGGTGCATCCATAGCGCTGGGCTATTTTTTCATTTTGGTCCATGTGGACCTTATAGCCAAAATATGGCGCATAGTAAGGGATAGGATTTGTCCTTTCTAACACATCTCGTCTTCTTGCATCGTAAGCTACTGGGTCAACTCGTTGAAGAGATCTTGCAATTCGCCTTTGTGAAACTGCACCTCGTGTAACCTGAAGAATAGCATTTACACTTCCTTGCATCATTGTGCGACCATACATATTTCCATACCTAACAATCAAATTTCTGATGACATCATCAAGTTCAATATCAGAAATCCGCGTAATATGATGAGTATTACAAGCTCTTCTTATACTTCTCGCACTGTAACCCCTGATTCCTGGATAGAGCCTTATGAAATATTGTGAGACTTCTTCATGGGTGAAACC
The DNA here is from genome assembly GCF_902728285.1 of Clytia hemisphaerica. Classification (NCBI taxonomy): domain Eukaryota; kingdom Metazoa; phylum Cnidaria; class Hydrozoa; order Leptothecata; family Clytiidae; genus Clytia; species Clytia hemisphaerica. The sequence goes on along the minus strand of NW_027103962.1, from coordinate 1,910,260 downwards.
TCTTCTAACCATTTGAGATATGACAGCTATTTCATCATCAGAAAATATCACCATAATTTTAAGCTAATTGATTTTATACTATCAAATAAACAAAAAATATGTAACTTCATGATTACTGCCTTAAGTTGTCAGCAAAATTACAAGGCATCGTTTTACCATTATATGGGGTTATTTTACCATCACATGAGGTTATTTTTTAGTTATATGAGATTGTTGTACCATTATGAAGTCGTTTTACCATTATACCACAGGCATCGAAATAAGGGATAGAAAGTGCATCGCAATTTTTTGATAAGCATGATTTTGCATCCTAAAATGGATCAATTTTCAATTTTTAGCTTGTAAGTAATCCAAAAACGCATCGCTAATTGCGAAATGCGATACGCTAATTCGATCCCTGTACCAGGTGCGCCACAAAAATGTTTCTCTCTTTGAAATGAATTTTCTCAAGTTATACAGATATATATTTCGAATATCAAATACAAAAATTTAAAAAATTCATGGTTTGCCAAAATTTGTTCTCACCAAAATTAAAAAAATTGGTGGTTCATCAACATTAGCCCCTCTAAAGAAAATAAAAGAATTGCAATTTTTGAAGTTGATTTCACTTTTTCAATTCTTTTCTCAGCACCATAATCTAGTGTTTGTCATGAGTCAATAGTAATCAATTCTCCTCCACTTAAACGTGGGTTTTCTTCATTTCTTCTTTTCTTTGCCGGAGCTGCGTTTCCAAAAAAACTGCAAATATCCCTTGGTTTTGCTGTTGATTTCACGAGCAGATGACGAATTTGAAGAAGGGGAAGAATATAGGTACTTGAAGAGGAAGATTAAATAGACTTTAGCCGAAACGCTTTCGACATCATCATTGATGATGAAGCTGAAGTTAAAGACTGATAATTTTACATCTTGTGACGTATTCATGACAATTTTGACAAGTAAAAAGAACTTTTAACGGCTAAATATATAAAAGCTAAATTCTATGACTTTCTTTAATTCGCCAAAATTAGTTCTCTCAAAATAACTTATTTTGGTCATTCGCCAAAATAAGTTCTCGTCAAAATTAAAAAATTCCTCGTTCGCCAAAATTAGTTCTTGCCAAAATTTTAAAAAAAATTCGAATCGACCGTTCGCCAAAATCAGTTCTCGCCAAAATAAGTTCCCTTAGGGTATTTTTTCATCATTTTTAGCTTTTTAAAAAGTTTACACTATTTTTGACTGGCAACTTATAATGTTAAAACATATAACGATAAGACGTATAATGCTAGAACGTAATAACGTAATACTGATGAAACGTATAATGTGAAATAACGAGCTCATATAATGGTAGAATGACCTCAAATAACTAAAAAATGACCTCAAATGGTAAAACAACCACATTGTAATTTTGTCAACTAAGGCAGTAAGGCAGTAAAATTTTCTTTGCAAGTAGTTATTTATTTTCTGATGTCCAATATAGACTAACTAATATCCCTTAAAATCCAACTAGAGTCACATACAGGTAGCCTTTTTACGTATTTTTTTGGGGGACCCAAAAGAACATGAGACCCACTTAAGGCATGAGGATTATGACCCACTGAAAAATGTCTGGTTTTTACCCCCGCTGACAACTGAAACTTTTTAGCAAAAACAACAGTTAGCCTTCCTATATTAGCAGCCAACCACATGAATCCTTAGCAAGATGTTTTAGTTTCCAATCACCTCTGATCACCTGACGATTGGAATTTGATTAATTGAATGCAATCGAGATGGTATAGCTCAGTTGGTTAGGCGCTTGCCTTACAATAGAAAGGGTGAATTATGGTACAGGTTTGAGCCATTGGCTGCTACCAAAATCTTGTCATCGTTCTTGGAGGAGGATGGTGAATGAGAAAGTATCGCGTCTCAACATCATCTCGTCTAGCGTAATTTAGCCATGTAGATGTAGGACGGGCATTCAAAAATCAGAGGTAGCCATTTCTGAATCCAGGCCCACATCAGTGTTTTCGCTGCCTTAGTAGCTACACTCTAGGGGCCGTCCACATAGTACGTACGCACTAAAATGTCAAAAATCGGATACCCCCCTTCTACGCAAGCGTACACGAATGGCTATACCCCCTGGTAAGTACGTACTTTTCATCCACACCCCCCTCGGTTGAAGAAAATTTCAAATTCAAATCGTTTGGTTCGGACCTTTATTTTCATACATGAAACTCTATGTTTATCAAGAGACCTTTTCTTTTCCTTGATGCGTATAATATATGTCGTGGTATAGTGGTAGTCGACCTTGGCTTCTGTGCAGGCGGCCAGGGTTCGATTCCCACTCACGGCAGTTCACTTGGCAAGTGAATGTTCCTTCGCCCGGGTCAACCCATGCCATGTGAGGGGAATTGGGTAGTCAGTTCAAGGTGCTGACGGGACGCTCATTAGTAAGCGTCTATAGTTGCGAGAATAGGTCTCTAAAGCCTCCTGCAACACAACCAAATAGAAATATAAGAAGCGTAAAAATTTCTCTGCGTACGTACATTTTGCTTTGACCCCTCCCCTCCCCTTCGTACGCAAGCATACGCTTTTGAGAAAACTCTCCCTCCCCCCTTTAGTGCGTACGTACTATGTGGACGGCCCCCTACCCTAGCCTGGGTAAAATTAATAAATAATAAAAAATAATCCAGCGCAATCGATTACGGTATAATAAATATTAAAATAAGATTATAACCAGGGGAAGTCAATTGAACTTCTTTGATTGCCGAATTAATCGAAGTCGATCGAAATTAATCGAATGAATGGAATTCGATTTGGAATTTGATTTGTCGAATTGATCGAACATCAATTGAATTTACATTTTTTTCGATTGGCATTCGATTGTGTTTCAATTACTTCAATTACACTTGAAGGTGTACAGTCAGGAACAGTCGCCTTATTAGGAGACGCCTCCTGATTAGGAGACTTCTCCTGATTAGGAGACATGTAGGTCGCTTACTTGGGGTCGCTTGATTAGGAGACCCGTCTCCTAATTAGGAGACATAAAACTTTAATCTCAATTTTAAGGGCTTTAGGCTTTTCCGCGCATTTTGAAACTAGTTTTAATGGAAAGAGCAGCCTCGAATTGGTAAAGTTTTAAAAAAATTATCAAAATTTCTCGGTGCAATCAATCACAATCCTAATATAAAGGAAGCCCCTCTTGATTTTTTTCATGTCCGCCATTTTTCTTTTTGAGACGCTTTTGTTCAGAAGACAGATTCTTACTTCTGATTGGTTCTTATGGATTATTAGAATTGTGATTGATTCCACCGGTGGATTTTTCTGAAAATCACAGTATGGAATCAATTTTTTGTGCTCTTTCCATTGGGAGCAATCAAATCATGCGCAGTTTGCTCGTTCACGAGATAATTACACCTGTCTCCTGATTAGGAGACGTGAACCTCCTGATTAGGAGACGTCTCCTAATAAGGCGACTGTTCCTGACTGGTGTATCCTTATCGGAAAGCCCGAAAATCATGAGGTAAACAACAAACACTATCCAAAAATTCAAAAGCGTACGTACATGCGAAGGGGGAGGGGGGGGGGGGGGGGGGGTAATGCCAAAGCGTACAAGAGCGTACAAGGTGGGAGGGCGTGGTCAATTTTCACCGACTTTGAGCGTACGTACCTTTTGAATGGTCTCATCCCAGGATATTTTGAAAAAATATATAATAAATTCCAGGAGATTCAAGGAGTTTCCAGGCCAGGAGAAAAAGTTAATGCTAGGATATTCCAGGAGTTCACCATGGAAGTTATCGAAGCTGTGATCACTATCATCAAAATTCAAATGAAACCATAAACCATAGCATAGTCACATTTAAGTTTCCTTATCTTATGTATTACAATTATCTATCATACTAGCTCTAAACTTACTCTCATCATTCATCGCTTTGCACTGTATGGCCTGTCCAGCGTTTGCCTACAGCAAAAACAAAAAACGTGAGCGCGATATCTAGGATGCGCATGCGCAAGCAAAGGTTCCCGGGAAATTATTTGCAGAAATTCATATGATTCAAACTTCAAACTTTGAAAATTAGAAAAACACAAAAGTCCAATCCCGAAATCCGTATTTTTATTTTTTGTGTGTGGTATCGGTTTTATATTTGGCCGCAACGGCACTCTCATTTTGTATGTCAAATTTTGTTTCTTGTCTTTGAAACTGAATACTAAATACTGTAATTTAGTCAGAAGTTCATTTCAGCAATGATTTCAATTCTTTTACTGGAGTCTTTACTGTAAAGAAGTTTGCTCAAGTTTTCAAATGTACATTTGATATTTTTGTAATCAAACTGTAATTAATCTTTGTCTGTTATTATATTAATAACTAGCTTTATTGTTTATAGAGCTTCTTGAGCTTTATAGACCATCATATGGTCGTAACTTGAGAAAGTCCTTCTTAACTTGGTAAAACAAGATACCGGCAAAGTACAAAAAAGTTGAATGTACACAAAGTTGAATCCAAAAGTGGTTGAATGTGTTGAATGTCAATCAATGTTTTTTTTTTTGGTCAAAATAGATTTACCTCACTTAAAGTGTTTTCACTTTTTGTTCAGTGTGGTAAATCTATTTTAAAAACCTGAAAAAAGTTTGTTTACATTCGTTTAACTTTGCATGCGCACGTTCAACTTTTTCATGTAGTTGTGATAGCCTAAATAACTTACGCTCCACGGGTTTGGTGAAATAGCTCCAATTCTAGCTTTCCAAGTTAAGGCATTTAACGGTGGTTAGACTAGGCACACAGACAGTCATACAGGAACACCATAAAGTGAGAGTATATATAGCTAAAAACTCAAAAAGTCTAGTTTCCTGAAGGCCCGTCTCTTCATTGTCTGCGCTGCAATCATATCTTAATGGCTTCAATCCTTTCAGCTTGGAGAAAAGATTGCATCATAAAAAAGTACTATGCACTTTAAAAAAAATTAGGCACATTTCAACTTTTCGACTGTACGTCTGAATGGACCACAATGACATTCCTTTATTTTTCTTTTGACTGCAATCACAGTGTATGCAAGTGGAGCCCAGGCCTTAACTAGGATTGGTCTATTTCAGATGGCGCAGAACTTTTTGATAAATTTCATCATCTTATCATCTTACTATTGTTTATTAGGAAAAGTAACAAAGAGAATTATTGAAATATATAGCAGCCAATGAAAAATAAACAAGCTATTTCTGATTGGTTACCTTGTTGATTTATTCACCGCTATATATTTTGCCTACAATCTAAGATGTCTGCAGCATTATCCGAAAAGGTCTATTTAGTGAATGATCATGACATATATTGTTGTAAGGAAAAACAAACAAACAAGGAGATGTGAAGGTCAATGACACCATGATTTTCGTATTATGTTTTTGAGAAGCTTTTCCAGCTTTTCCTTGAATTTTATTAAATTGTCAAGCTGCATGAATTCTTCAAGTATTTTGTTAATGGGATATGATTTTTTTTCGACCAATCAATAAATAATTTAATCAATCAATTATTCCTGATTATTTTTTATGCTTTAATTTTTAAAGCATTAAAAGCTTTTTAAATGCATGATATGACCTTTCTGTGGGAGCATTTAGTGAGAGCTATGACTAGTTTATGATAAACTATTAAGTCAAGATGATAGGAATAGAATTCCAAGATTTTTTGCAGTTTCTCATCTTTAGAATTTTCGGTTTTATCAATGCTGATTCTAGGGCCATAAAATAATACTGCTTGACCTTTAAGATGCTACAGTATATGGCCCCCAAAACGGAGACGGCCCCCAAAACGGAGGTTTTCATTAAAATGCAGATTCTGACTTGTAGATTTATCAGAATTATTGTTTATTTTGTTTATTTTGAAAGAATGATGGTTATACTTAAAAATAAGCATGTTTTTGCTGGTTTGAGACGGATTCAAAATAACATATTTGCGTCTAAAGAAAATATTTTAACACCAAAATTGGATAAAAATTGCATATAACTCACTCTAGCTCCTTGGATATTGAAAATAAGTTATGAAAACGGGGTATAGGAAACTTTCTACACCTAATGCCGTTCAGAAAATGCAAATACATCTGTTACTTTAGAGGCTGGGTAAAAGATATAGCATCTTGAAGGTCAACCAGTATTTTGGAGCCCTAGAATCAGCATTGACAAAACCGAAAATTCTAAATATGAGAAAAAGCAAAAAATCTTGGAATTCTATTCCTATCACCTTGAGTTACTAATTTATAACAAAAAATTAACATTATATATAAAAATTTTTGCTGAATCAGCAAAAACCATGCAGGCATGTTCCGTTCAATCAATTTTTGACGAAATTTCTGGTCAAAAAATTGAATTTCGATGGTAATTTTCAATTTTCAATTTTCGAGTTAAAAAATTGAAAATTGAATTTTGATTGAAAGTTTAAATTTTATTTTTATTTCTGCCAGAAATGAACTGAAATTTCCAGTATTATCTTTGATTTTCTAATATAAACTTTTTGTATTGAGAATTGAAAATAATATTTTCAAATACTGAAATTTTGTCGTGAAGAATTGAATTTGACAAAACCAAACCAATTTGTAAAAAAAACGTTTCGGATAAAAAATTGAAAGTTGAAAATGATTTACAACCAGTTACAAAGAAGACGAAGGAAACAATAGTTTTATTCAGTCGCTTCTTTGTTAGTCTAATTTATCTCTACCTCGAGGAGTTAGGTCATTTGAAACTTTCTGATTACGCAGTACGTCAAAGGTCCCTTAGTTGACAGGTAGTTGTGCCACTGAGGTTGCAGAAATTTCATTCCTAACACAGTCCTGTGTATCCTAAAGACTTAATCAAGCATTTTCTTAATAATTACAAGTTTTTTTATAAGAACCAGTAAGTATACTTTGGCTCAGGCCGGGATGTTCTTAATTTTTTGAATTTTTCAGGCTTAAATGGTTTTTTACTTGAGAACTTAAAATAGATTTGAAATCAGTACTTTTTTAGAAATCTGAGGCTCAGATTGTTCTTAATTTGTTCTTAGGTTTTGGCCTAAATTTCAGCCTCGCGTTTTTGTAAAATTGTTCTTATAAAAAAGGGCGTTGCTCAATAAAAAAAGCACACTGCAGGACTATGTTTGCAGACAAAGACCAAAGAGTATCAGAAGAGAATATATTACGTAAAGGAAATTTTTCCACGTGAATTTTATGTCATAGTGTATTTACCCAGAGGGAAATTAAACTGCCAAAGACCTGGGAACTAGACAGCAAGAAATAATAAAACATTCTACATTTTTGTTCTTTTTTGGTACCGATGAAACACTACTTGTTTTGAGAATCTGTTTTCATGGAAAAGCAAGCGTGATGAAAAATTGGTTTTGTTTTGTCAATTCAATTTTTCACGACACATTTTCAGTATTTGAAAATATTATTTTCAATTTTCGATGCAAGAAGTTTATATTAGAAAATCAAAGATGATATTGGAAATTTCAGTTCATTTCTGGTAATAAACAAAACAAAAATTGAAATTTGCAATCAGAATTCAATTTTCAATTTTTTAACTCGAAAATTGAAATTTGAATATTGCCATCGAAATTCAATTTTTTGACCAAAAATGTCGTCAAAAATTGAATGAACGAAACATGCACACACGAAAAACGGCAAATTCTGTCATTTTTTTTGCAAAATATAGGAGAAAAATATCTTTAAAGCTTAATATTTTCAGTTTCAGTTAAGCTTTTTTTCTAAAATTTTCACAGCTTATTCCATACATGAATGGAACTATTTTCAAAAGAGATTTGTTTTCAAAAACTTGATTAAGACGTTGTTAAATCAAAATTGTCATTTTGAAAATTTCTAAATTTTCAGTTTGGACTTTGCAATATTGAAAATCTTGAAATATTTCATAAAAATCATAAATTTTACATCCATCGGGTCGTAAATTTAAGGGAAAACACAAATATGTTCATAGTTTTTCCCCCTTTTACCACCGGGCTTAATAATTGATTTTAAGCTACACCTCCGTTTTGGGGGCCCCAAACCTGCATTTTGACAACCAGGGTATACTGTAAAAATTTTATCAAATAAATTTATGCCCAAAACCCTCTAAATCATATTTCAAAACTATGGTCAAAATTTTGTATTCATATCTTAAAGATATCTCGAGAAATCGCTACAACTTCAAACCTCCGTTTTGGGGGCCATTAGAAAAAAGCTACCTATCTTTAAGCGATTGAAAAATATGGTTGAAATTGAAAATTTTGAAAAAGAACTTCCAGGAAATAAAGTAGAGATGTTAAAGGTTTTCATGCAGCAAAAATTTTTGTAAAATCTCTTTTCCTCTAGATTTGAGAGAAGTTTCAAATTTTATCGCCGTTTTGGGGGCCACATACTGTACCATTTCGGGGAAAAATAGATCTTGTAATTCGACGTTTAAAGCACCAATTTCGGTTAATAAAGGCGTAAAAAGTTTGGATTTGAATTTTGATTGGGGGGGGGGGAAATAGAGTAAAAGCTTTGGTCGGGGATAAAAAAAAATCGGTTAAAAGTCTTGGTCGGGTGATAAAATGTCGGGGAAAAATTTCGTCACCCCTCAAAATTTTCGTCACTTTCCTCCGACATGTTTTTCCCCGATAAGGTATATCTTTTACCCATCCTCTATATCACCATGAAGGTAATAAAGATATAGATGGAGAAAAAACGTCTCGGTAATGATCTAAATGGTCGGTGAAATCGTTTATAAATCTATTGAAAGCGGCTTTTCTTTGATGTATCATCATTGGAAGCAAAAAACATCAATTTATAACTTAAAATAACAGAATAACAGAAAGAAACTGTTTGGTTGATTTTGAAAAACTTAATTTTGCCGAAAATCCTTGTTAAAATGCGATTCGAAATAGTTTCAACTGATGTAAGATCAAAAGAGTATATTAATTTCATAGGGACACATTTTTGGGCTGGCATTTTGTTAACATTGAGAGTTGCATCACATTATCATTGAAAGTTTCTTATCTTAAAATCTTCACCTCACGTCTAAGTGGGCAGCGGTTTTCATACTCTGACAAAATGATCGATACAAGGTTCCTAATCGTAACACGTATTTAATTATTTTTTAAATCTATCGATGGCTTTATGGGCAGCTTCCCCTAGAAGTTTGGAGTATTGTGCTTATTAGGGCTTATTATGTGAAGTTTTTTTCAATTTTTCATGACAAGGCTATTATTATATTTCAATATACTTGTTAAAAATGTAATGTATTTTCATTCATCTTAAATATTCCCACGAGTATACCCAAAATTTTGGCGAGGATTTATTTTGGGGAATTTGGCCAAAATTCGCCAAATTTAAAATCCCCGCCAAAATTTATCCACTTAACGTATTACTTTGAGAAAGACTTTAGTAAGTAGAATTAAGGTGTTGGCTCACACATTTTGTGTGAGCTAACTATTGCAAATTAGGCTACGATAGCCAAATCGTCGGCCAAATAAGCCAGGACAAACAAGAATATTCGTTCTCATTTGATGACTGAAGTTAGGTATAAGAATTTTTGAAAGCCTTGTAAATACGAAACCTCGACTCATGATTTTATATCTGAACTTCACTAATCAAATGAAAATTTTGTAGTAATGAGAAACATTTTGAAGTATTCGTGATATGTATTTCCCACCAAGATATAACAGGCCTTTGATCTTCTGACTCTTCACATGGAAAAATGCACCATTCAGGATATTTACTGAAAGGGAAATATAAGAGTATTGATTTATACCAACAGGATATTTACTGAAAGGGAAATATAGTGGGGGCGTACGGGACTTCGTAATACCGATACACGTTTTTTTTTTTTTAAGAAACACACTTTTAAGAAACATGAGGCTCAGAATGCCTAAAAACTAAGAAACATCTAAGAAACATGCTGAGGCTGAGAATGAGAAAATAAGATTTTTTAACTCGTTTTTTTAAGAACCTTCCAACCCAGCCTTCTACGAGGCTGATTATGTTAAAAAGTTTAGAAACATGTAAGAAACATTTAAGGCTCAAAAGGCCGATTTCTTAAGAAACATCGAGGCTGCGTGGTGAAACTAGTTTCTTAAAAAAAAAAAAACGTGTATACCGATCACTTTTTCTCTTAATTACCGATATACCGATAATTTTTTCGTTCAAATACCGATACCGATCAATTTTTCCCCATTTTTTAGGTACTCGTCCCCGGGACTTAGGCAAAAATGGGTGCTTAGTATGTGTGGACGATAAAGGTTGGGTTTTTCATCATCCAAAATTCTCTATAACAATTACCAAACTGTAGCGTGTTGGGTAGGATAAGCCTACAAGGGGGCACCTTAAGCCAAAATTCTACTTTTGCTTACCAGCATGTCTCAAATGATACATAGTCAAATGAATTCACTATAATTAGTTGATAGTTGGTAGATGGTTTTATACACAAATAAATAAATTAAAACCATACCTTCTTGGTAATGGCTGCTTTTGCGGTTCCTCTGACTTTCTTGGCTCTGTTCTTTCTTTCTTTGCGTTGTTTTCGTGCAGGTTTTTCAACTTTAATGAGACCAAGCTAAGAGAAAACAATAAAAATTACAATTACTCTGAGTTGATCAAATCCGATTTCACAGAAATTCATGCAATGTACCCTTAAACAAATATTCCCAGGTGTCTAGTAGAGAGGGCTTGAAAAAAATAGGGACATGGAAATTGTTTCTATGAAGAAGCCCAAAAAATGAAGGGGACACCAGGCTATTTAGGAAAAAATACTCTTCTTTGAAAATATTTTCAAAAATTCATACGTATCCTTCAATTAGTGAAAAAAATTATCCTTAGCCCTGCTTCAAAATTTGAAAATGAACGGACCCAATAATTAGAAAGTACTGACTGAGTGTATAGATTTGACAAGAACTTTCTAAAAACAAAGTAATAGTCTTTGTGGGACTTTTTCCCAAATCAGTCCCTTTATCAAATTATTTTTTATTTTTTTCTTTGAGGTTTCTTTCAGTAATTTTTTGAAAAACTTGCACAAAATGTAATCTTTGTGTAAATTAATAAGCTTGTAGTTAGAATCCCTGACTAATATAACAATTGTGCTCTTTCTAACTGCTGTTAACACTGTTATAAAACCTCTCTTGACAAGTAGATTCCACTTATACCAGCTTAAACCAGGCGTAGTTAATCGATATAATCGATAATCTTGAATAATCGATAAATAATCGATGGATTAGATATCGATTAACCGATAGAATCGTTAGGTAATCGATACTAAAGATTTTTTCAAAGCTCGATTATTTATCGATCAATTTTGTCATTGATTGTTTACCGATTATAGATCGATTATACTTCGATTAAATTAAGTATTGATTAAAAATCGATCGGCTATTGATCACAGCTGTCGATCACGATCGATATAATCGATAACGATACATGAGCGAAGATAAGTAAATAATTTATAAGTAATCGATAACGATACATGAGCGAAGATAAGTAAATAATTGATAAGTAATCAATGCACGAACGATAAGTAAACGTTGATTGTTAACAATCAATACATGATTGATAAGTAATCGATAGGTTGTATGTAGTCGATATGTGATCGATAAGTAATCGATAGCTTGGAAATAATCGATTGCTGATCGATACTCAAGATTTTTTGAAGGTCTGATTACCTATCGATTCTATCGGTTAATCGATATCTAATCCATCGATTACTTATCGATAATTTATCGATTACTCAAGATTATCGATTATATCGATTAACTACGCCTGGCTTAAACATAATTTTTTCCAGTGCAAAAATCGCCATGGAAAAACTTTTAAAAAACAAATGCCATGCATTTTTGATATCCAACAATCTGACATTTTGCATTGAATTGGTGATGCTGATGATTGTTTGACAAACTCCGTTCAAATAAAAAAGTCCCATAACTTTGCTCGCTTGTGACAGGTATTAACTGTCTTGGATTATCCATGGTATATGATCATTATATTATCATTTTAATCATTAAATAATCTTAACACATACAAAGATCTTTCCATTATCATCAAGCACAAGTGAACCAAGATACATTTACCAAAATAAATTTTGTTGTCAACCCAAGCAATGCCGCCATGATAAAAATTCAATTGTGCTATCCACATTGATTATACTGAGTAAACAATTCATCCCTTTTAAACCATACATATCCAATATCATCATGTGGCCGACACCAATTCAATGCAAAAATTACAATGTCAGGATTCTATAATGGCAATGGCAATCTTGATAACAAGGTGCATTGTAGGACATCCACTTACTCTTTGTTTTCTGTATTTGGGTTCAAACTTTTTCAAGTAATCTAGTGTATCATAAACCAAAGCAAATCCAGTGGTTTTGCCACCTCCGAAAAGGGTCTTGAATCCAAAACAAACAATGCAATCAGCAGTAGATTTGTACATGCGAGCTAACTTTTCTCGAATGTCAGCTTTGGAAACTGTGGCTTTTCCTGGATGCAAGACATCAACGATCATCTGACGCCTTTGCAAAAGGCGGTTTGTCATGAACTTGCGCGTACGGATGGTAGCTGTGTCGGCCTGAAAAACAAAATAAGACGATTTTAATCACTGAAATGGTATTAATCATCAAATGAAGGGTAAGACATCTAATTTCAAATATACAGAAATGATAGTTGCAAGAAGGATGAGCGTCAGGATGATAGATTCCTTGGATATAGTTCGATGGAAAAGTAGCGAAGTTATCAAGAATTTCAAATGTTCACCCACCATCTTGGCTAGTTCGTCGAAAGGAAACAATTTGCCGGCTCCGTAAATTTTGTAAACAAAACTAGGTTTCAAAGTATGGAAGTTAGTTTGTATTAGGATAAAAGAAAACAAAGTAGATTCCTTGTACCGCCCATACGCCCCAACGTGAGAATCTAAAATCCTAACCCCCGCCCGACCGCCATATCATCGAGTCTTGAATATGCCCCCGGGTGGGGGGGGGGAGGTACTTAGGTATCTGTAGGGTACTGATAGGCGAGGGTAGATACCACCTCTTATCTTTGAGTCCACCGTCGTGTAAGAGGTCAATTTTTCAGATAAATTTATCAAGCTTCGTGCGTCTTCTCAATGATTCACACACGACTGTAAAACACAAATCACCATCGTAGTATATCACCGGCACCGTAAGAGTACAAAAGCTCGAATATAAATATTGACAATATTTTCTCTGGTGAAAACTTGGCCTCGTGTACCCAGAGTAACCGTAGTGTCAGTGTTTTCCCGTAGAGAGTAAGTTGTTGTGACCCGCCGGTTTTCCAATGAAGTAATTGGTATTTATGTTTACATTTTTCTGGCGCTGCTACCCAGAGAAAGCTTGAGAAATAAATGAAAAACTGATAATTTATAATGAACAAAACATTCGAAGGTTGGCGGTTCTGCGGGAGTGACTCTTGAGTGTTTTCAAGTTTTTAAGAGCTGTGCGATGCGCAGCGCGAAACAGCCCACACAAACTTCTCTGCTGAGAGTATCATCAGAGGTCAAGTTTTCAAGGAGAGCATCTGGAACATATTTATTCTAGCTGTATGTATATCAAAGATTTTAACTACCCAAAGCACCGAAAGTGCTAGAAACAGTTTGGCGTGATCGATCTGCGATGTGTACTTCCAACCTCGTCCCCGTCTATCCCAGGCTTTATTTACGTTACTGATTGACGCCAGAGAATACCCTGGTGTTGGCTGATGCGAGTTCCCCCTCTCAGAGAGGGGGAACTTTTCAAAACAATACGTCATAAAATATTCTGACGTTACAAAGTTACACTGCAATGCAACAACTTCAAAAAAGAAGAACGAATGAAATCTGACGTTTTGTTTTTGAATTACGTAATCTTTCGCGTTCGAAAACCAGCCAATGCCAGGGTATTATCTAGCGCTATCAGTAAGAATCAAAAAGCTGATAATACGCAGGGATCGAGGTTGGATGTACTTCTTACTTTTCGACGCCCCCCAAACTGTTTCTAGCACTTTCGGTGCTTTAAATGGTTAAAATCTTTGATATAGCTTTTTTTGTCAGCAATTTTTGCAAGGTCATCATTTGAAAGAACAATCAACATGGCGCCGGTTGCAGAGACAAAATTACCCACTAAAAATGAAGAAAACAAAGAAAAAAAAGATGTAGATTCAAAGAAAGATGACAAAAAAGCAAAGGAAGAAGCTGAAATGGTAATTTTCTTGTTTATTCTCATAATTCTTCAGGTAAAACTGGTGAAGGAAGTGTGTTCTCCCAGGCAAAGTTTAACAACAGGATCCCCCCCCAATAATTTTTTGTCCATCAGCAAAAAGTTCAACAAACAAGCTTGATATTCAAGGAACAAGATTGGCTTGATGAATTGAACATTTTTCAAACTTATCAATCTATTAGTTTTTCAGGAAAGATAGATTAAGTTGAATTGATATGGTAGCAATATGTTTCGTTTTATGGCATACATAATATAAAACCCTAAAACATATTTAAGATAGGGTGGTCAGAGGAAATTTCAAACTTACTTGCAGAATACCAAACCAAGTTTAATGGAAAGCCATAACCATCAGAAGAAAAATGAGGGGTCATTTACCTTCCAATTCTTTAAAGTTCCAAAGATATTCCATTTTGAAGTTCAATTTTTCAAGCATTTTCGTGCACGCATCGCCAGCCATTTTGTACCTTCATTACGGCACCAAAAGCGAAAGTGTTTTATGAAAAATTCCGCGCGGGAGGTTTGGTGCGAGTTTTATTTTCCGTAGATGTAGCTGAAACGGGGGTAATTATACCATAATCTTTCCCTTAGCGCTAGCCACCGGAAACAGCTTGATTCTTACTTTTTTCATATTTGGAAAGAAGAAACATTGTTCTTTCTAAAAAATTCACGTTCGATAAAAAAATTTGATTTTTTCAATGAAAAAAACGCATTTTAAGTACATAATTTGACTTCCTGAAAAATATACGTTGCTCCAACCAACAAACGTGGTACGTCTCAAAAGCTAAACTATTGCGGGGAACGATGCAAAAAATTCCAGGTCGATAGCTGTTTCGGGTGGCTAGCGCTTTGGATTTTAGAACCCCCGGATAAAAAATTTTGCCGTGCCGCGAACAAGAAGTTTGAAAAAACTCACCCGCAAGTACTCATTTTCAAATTTTGAAGGAAAATGAAGACATGATGTGCTGATTTTTTCTGCAAAAGAAAGCTGAATAAATTCTCTACACTTTGGAAAAAATACTTATGTTAAAAGAGGTTTCCTTCCTTGAGGTATGTAAGCTTGAATATTTTTTTTCGAAAATCTATGTTTTGTTACTGCCGCACGCGTAAGGCCCGACCTCCCTATTTAAGAAGTAAAGTCCAAAACGATGTGTATGTTAGAAAGCCTTTCCATTAAAATCAAACCCATACAGTTTCCTTTGTCTGAAATACATATGCAAAAAGATATCATTATAATAAAACTTACATGAATAATTGGTATTATTACTAATAATATTAGGGTGGACAGGCCTAAATTTTCCCCTCAATTTTTTTAAGAAACCAAACTAATTTTATTTGAAAGTCCTTACCTTTGTGAGAAAAATGAGGGGTCATTTATTAAAATTGGTTAAGTATTCCCAAAGTTATTCCATTTTCAAAACACCAAAAAACACCTTTTCAAAGAATCGCCTCCTTACACCACGCCAGCAAGAAATAATTTTCGGAAGCACCAAAATCGCACCGAAAATGGCGGATGAAATCTAATCTTCCATGTGGCGGGGTGTGGAATCGCCTCCTTACACCATGCCAGCAAGAAATAATTTTCGGAAGCACCAAAATCGCGCTAAAAATGGCGGATGAAATCTAATCTTCCATGTGGCGGGGTGTGGGGAGTTTTGCCGGTGCGGTCTGAAAATCGGCCCAAAGACTGCTAAACTTTAGCTTATCGCTAATGAGCTGGAAAGAATAGCTAAAAACAAATTTCACAACTAGAAAGCTGAAATCCTCAGCTTTCAGATGGTGTATGGTGCTTAAATGAAAAAATCTGCAATCTTGTTAAAAAATCGCAATTTCTTCTTATTTTTCTAAATTCCAGACGACCTGTAGATTTTCAAATAAAGCACTTTGTGATAGATTGTAGCCCAATCTTACCCTGGGTTTACTAAAAAAACCGTGATTGAAAAGATGAACCAGCTCAATAGCGACAGCCATTTGTTTCAATGTGGGTCGAGAATTTTCTGGTGCCGTGGTCAGCGCTAAATTGCGTTTTCACCTTGACGTTGAAAAACATGAATATCTTTGGAAAGAAAATAGATACCTGGATGCAGTTTTTTTTACTTGTTTCCCTGATAATTCCTGATTGATTTAAAAAAAAGAATGAACAGATTTGGATGATTTAAAGGTGAGTACTAATGCATTGAAGTTCATTTTTGTAAATTCTTCCTCGTTCCGCGCAAAAAATCCCGGGGAGTGCGCACCCTAGTATTATATTAAAGTGTAATCTTGTAGAAGAAAGATTAAATTTGTCTCTTGAAAACTACCGAGTGTCCCAGAAAACAGTCCCAATCAGTCCCACTCTTTGAATCGAATTTTCTCGAGTTCTGTCATCTGTTAAATAATTGATCCTTTTGCATTGGAAAGAGGAAGGATAAACTTAAATTTTGAGGGGTTATTTGTCAAATTTGGTTAATTAGATCAAAAGTTATGGCCTAAATGCTAAAACATTACTTTTCAAAAAAGAAACAAAGGAAAAAGGCGAAAAATGAGGGTACCAAATCATCATTAAATAAGTACTTTTATCAATTTGTTGATGATCAAAGTTTTTCCATGTTGTTTTTCTAGTGTTTCATTTTTGTAGGTTTTGGTGCTATTTATGGCCCAATTACTGTTAGGTAGAATTTAGACAGTTGCAGATTAAAAGCTGTCATAAAAGATGTGGCATAAAGATGAGGCACATTGTGCACCTACTGTAAAATCTCTATAATAATAAAAAAAATAATAAAAAGGGTTGATAAGGTAGGTTTACTTTTAGAGATCTTAAGAAACAGAAATGAGGTAACTATATGGTAACTTTTTATAATTTTTTTTTTAGAGTGAAGAAGACAAGCAATTGTTAGATGAACTCAACATGCTTGTTCAAAGGCTCAAGGTAAAATTGATATTTTTGGTTCTAGGAATTTTTTATTTTCAAGATTTGATTTAAGATTTTGGCAGTGATGCTTTCGAGTATAATGTGACAAGTTACTATAGCCTTACTTTATCCAATTATATAGAAAGTATTTAGAAACCTTCCGCTATTGTATCATGACAATTGAAATTGTCGGTCTTTTCAATTTGTTTATAGGAATCGAATGTGTCTCTCCATAAACCAGCACTGGAAAGTCTTCGAACACAAATTAGATCCAGCACAAGCTCAATGACATCAGTACCAAAACCTTTGAAATTTTTACGTGAACATTTTGAAGGCTTAAAAGAATTACATAAAACATGGCAAGAAAGCGAAAATAAGGTAAACTATTCTGCAGTAGTCGTGTGAATTTGGCTGTCATCATTCTTGCAGTGCTAAACTTAAAATTCTTTGTTACCTATTTCAAAATATTCACAGGGATGATATCAAGTTCTTCTCTTTAAAAACTCTTTGTTCATGATTTTTAATGTCTAGTGTAAGTGTTTCTTTGTCTATTGCAGGTATGATAAGTTTTGTAATTTAGAAAACTGGTGGGCTTTTCTTTTTTTGTCATACAGATGGTGAGATGAAGTGGAAGAGGTCAGTAACCTGTATCTGATAATCAAAGTTTATTTCTTTCAGCATTTCTTGGCGGATATAGTGTCTGTACTTGGAATGACAAAACCAGAAGTCAGAGATTGTTTAAAATACAGATTCTTGGGTTCACATGAACCCTTGGAGTCATGGGGTCACGAATATGTCAGGTATGTTGTTCTATAGGTTTATGATTTTAAATGGTAAATATATCATGATAGAACCAGATAGAACTGGATAGAATATTACAAATCACAATGATAAAGTATTAAGATCAAAACAATTTTTTCAATTGACATTACATCATTAAAACATGCATTATCAGCAGTAGGTTCCTGCTATATTCTAACAGGCCATTTCATGCTGGAAATGAATTATGGGTAATCAGGATGTATTCTGCTTCAAAAAAAGCTCCAATAACGGCAAAAACTTCTTGTTCAAAATAAACTTGTAATTAGAGTGTGGCCAACGTCTAAACGGTACTTTTTTACTAGACATTTGGCTGAGGAAATCAGATGTGAGTATGCTGAACGTGAAGAAGGAAAAACTGAGGATCTGATCAAACTCTCCAGTGAAATCATCCCATATGACATGAAACACAATGCAGAAATTGATGCTTGCGATCTTGCCATGGAAATTGAACGATTAGATCTTCTGGAAAAATACGTTGATAAGTCTACCTTTCAAAGAGTTTGTTTATATCTTAGTAGGTAAGAAGGTCACAGTGTTTTTCATAGCTGTTCATAGTGCTTTTTCTCAGATCACATCAGAAACCAAGCCTACAAGTTTTTAAATGATTGTATCAAGGTGATATCATCCTGATAACCTCCAGTAATACTTCTTTATGAAATTCTGTTCAGAATAAATTACCATCACATTATTTAAATAAAAACACACTAGGCAAGCAGGTCTTTATGTCGTTACTTATTAAACGGCTTACTTTAAAAAAACCTTTTTCTGTGCGTACTAATTTTGATACATCTTTGTGCAGAGGCTGCAAAAAAGACCTAAATTCTGAGCTGAATTTAGTGCAATGTTGAGGTATGTTGAGGTGTGCGAAAAATTGATACTAAGTTTTTGAAAAATCCTCCTTGGAGAATCATGAAATGACACAAAGTCTTGAAAAGTTGAGTGTGAATTTAATGAAAACTAATACAAAAAACTAAAATCTAAAATTTATATCTGTTTACTTTAAGCTGTGTAAAATATGTTCCGGAACCAGAAGATGCAAAATTATTGAAATGTGCTTTACAAATCTTCTTGAAATACGAATGCTACCCTGAAGCTCTTAACCTTGCCATCCAACTCAATGATTTGGATATTATTAAAGATATTTTCAAAGCTTCAGCAGGAAAGTAAGTGCACTGTTTTCTTCAGTTTTGATTATTATAATATATTTTAACCTAATTGCATTCTTTTTGTGAATTAAATATACATTTTTGAAATTTACTTACCTTGTCAATTCTAAATTATATTTTTAGAGATGACCAAAAACTTGTACAAAAGCAGTTGGGGTATATCCTTGGAAGGCTACAAATCTTCTTGGAACTTGACGAAGAAGCAGAAGAGGTGGAGGACTTGGCTGAAATCGTCTCCAACTCTCATCTCAATAACAGTTTCCTTGCTCTAGCTAGAGAGGTAAAATTCATAAAAAATTCTAAAATTTTCCTTGCTCACTAATGAGTTGATCATATGGAGACAGACTAGCTCGATTAGGCAAGTTAAATTCTTTAATTTTATGTGATCAATTTTAATCATATTACTCGATTAGGCCAGGCAAATTGAATTCTTTAATTTCATGTCATCAATTTTATTCATATTAAATTCTTCAAAAACTTGCAATGCCTTGCAATGCAACAGCTTGGTTCATTGTTCCTTGCTAAGCTAAACCCATCTCCAAGCATCACCAAAATACAAAAAGAGAATGAGGATTTTGAAGCACAGCTTTGAATCAGTGCCAAAAATGTGCACAAACTTGTTTTTGGGAAAGGAGTTTTGACCACCACCCTTTTGTACCTTGGAAAAGAGTTGGAATATGCCTTTGATGTAGATAGACCACCCCAAAAGGACCTGGAAATACCCAGTAACATCCTGAAATTTTGACGGGAAAGCAAAGTTCCACCCAAAAAGTACATATTTTACATAGAATCCTTCTGAAAAAGGGTCAACGAGAGCGCAGTACCAAAAGTCTCATAGATTTTTACTTCCTTTGAAAAAAATTTCTAAGACAGAGTTAAATACTGAGGTATTACGAGCGACCTTTTTTCGCCTGACCCAAAAATTATTGGTCATGACTGCATTTTTAGGCCAAATTTGCACAAGGTACTAAATTGAAAATCAGCTTTTAAGTGAATTTACAGCTTATACCACCCCACTTAGTACGTGGTACTAAGTTGTTTTTGACTTGCCAATTTTGTACAGACTTAGTACAGACTCCCCTGTTTAAAACAGTTTTTAAAAATACTTCATTCTTTTACAGCTTGATATTATGGAACCAAAAGTACCCGAGGATATTTACAAATCACACTTAGATAATAGTAAGTTATATCTCCATTATAAAATCATGCTTTTTCATCCACCTCAGCTATTCTACTTGCTTTACAACTTACAGCTGATAACTTATTAGTGTCAATAAATTCGAACCAACCAGAAATAAATGTCATGTAACAAGCACATAAAAATTTCGAGTAAAAACAGGATTTGTCTTCAGATTTGAATTTTGTAACCTGTGCCAGGCTGCATCATCTGAAAATTTCAGGCGTGTGGTCAATCACACCCCTAAAATCTTAATTTTAGTAATTTAGGCGTGTGATAAGGAGTGCTATGCACAACTTTCAGTTGTGAAACTTACTTTATGGGGTGTGATTGATCGCACTCCTCAGACATTTTAGGTGTGGAGGTGTGCGCGTGCTATCGGACGCCTCAACTGATGCAGCCTGCAGTATGCATGGAAAGAACCAAAATCTTCCTTAAAAAGGCTAGGGGCTGGATTTTTTTTAATTTCAGGGGGTACCTATGATCTCTGGGGGTACCTAACTTTTATACAGTAAGGTCTGGGGGCTGGGGAACTATATTTTATATCTTGCTTTTATCTAACTATCATTATTCTTTTTAATTATAAAAATGTACAATTTTTTCATTTCTTGACATATACAGAAAAACAATTGTTCATTCATGAAGTTAGGGGGTACCAATCACAGGGGGTACCTACTAACGTTTGTTGTTTGGGGGTACCTAAAATTCAGGGGGTACCTATTTTCTTAGGGGGTACCTAAACCCCTGGTCCATGCCATGACTGCGTATTCCTCTATCAACCGTATTTTCCTTTCAGAACCATTTTCATCGCAATCAGTAAGCATGGATAGTGCCAGACAGAATCTTGCTTCTTCATTTGTTAATGGATTTGTCAACACAGCATTTGGCAAAGACAAACTCTTAACTGAAGATGGTAACAAGTGGCTTTACAAAAACAAAGAGCATGGTATGGTAGTCAGTTACAACTTTCTCATTTTGTATATAGGAATCAGTCCAATTAATGTTCACATCATCAGGATTTCTGTCCAAAATTGATATAATTATAGTTGTTCGCATTCTCCAGATTCCCTATATAATGGGCTCTTCCAGAAAAAAAATTTGAATATATTTGACTCCCTGGACAACAGATCTCACCCATCGGACAAGTTTGCCCCCAAAACAAGGCAAATTTTACAGATTTTTCACTACCCCCAGACAAAATATCCAATATATCCTCCACCCCCATGTACAACAATTTTCTGGAAGAGCCCAATGAACAACACTCTGGTTTTACTCTGCTTGTCCTCTTTTGATGTCTTTTTTGTTTAAACTGGAGCTTAAATAAAGCCAAGCAGTGTCAAGCGTCAAGCAAATGAAAGAAATCCCAAAAAGGATAAACGCTTATTCAAGATTTAGTGCATTATAGAGAGAAAATTTTTTTCTTTTGAAAACTCCTTTTGAAAGATTTGATGTATCAGATGGATGATTTTCACACCTTTTTTTTCTTTCAGGTATGTTAAGCACAGCTGCATCATTGGGAATGTTATTATTGTGGGATGTCGATGGTGGACTGACTCAAATTGACAAATATCTTTACTCCAACGAAGACTACATCAAGGTACGAGTGATTATGAAACTTTGTTTTTACAGTTATTACACCTGTGATTGATTTTTCCTTAATTTTATGAGTGATCATGATAAGCTTATTTCGGAGATTCTTCTGGGGATCTAATTACTTAGATCACTAAAAAAGTCTCCTTAATCCTTCGAGCATCTTGTTTGATTTTAACCAAATTCACATTCTGGTCTTTATAATTCATATTTACCACTGGCCAAAATTTCAAAGGCATAGCACTTGTCAATCTTGAGATTTTAAGGGGGCCTAAGTTTCCCCTAAATAAATAGGAAGATGCTCGAAGGGTTTAGAATACTTTAACAAACTAAACAGAAGATACATCACAAATATGTTTACTCTTTAATTTTGTTTAAACATTCAGGCTGGTGCTCTATTAGCTTGTGGTATCGTCAACTCTGGTGTGCGAAACGAATGTGACCCTGCTCTAGCTTTACTGAGCGATTACATTGAACACAGTAACAGTATCATGCAAGTCGGATCTATCCTTGGCTTAGGTTTGGCCTATGCTGGCTCAAACCGTGAGGATGTGTTGAGCTTAATCTTGCCTGTCATGTCAGATTCCAAATCAACGATGGAGGTAAGGCATAGTTCGGACCCCCTCTTTCTTAAGGGGGATGACACCTTCCAAAAAAGTGAAGAAGGGAGGATCAGAAATTTTCACTAAAAAGGGGGGGGGGGGGTAGCAAGGAGGGGGGGGTCGTTTAAGAAGGGGGGGGGCTTACATATATTGTAGATTATTTTCCAGCACTGTTATGAAATTTGGTCTGCATGAAAGGAAGTTCTTTATTTTCACTAAAAAGTGGTATTATTTTTGCCAGACTTAATTTTTCTTTACTGTTTCCCTTCCCTTTTTACCATAAAAAATTTAGCTCGAAACCTTTGGGGGATAGGCATTTTTAAAGGTTGGGGATGCCAAGAAGGGAGGGGATCATTTAAGAAGGGGGGGATCAGACCCCTTTCCGCACTATGTAAGGATTAGTTAAATTATAGTCTTGTCTAGTATTTTACACGGCGAAATCAGATTAGTAGAAATAAGCAAAGATCATGGAAGAGACAAATTTTTGTTTATACAAACTGGTATTATCCCGTAACAATCACCGTGAAAATCATTCAGCCACCATATTACTGTATGACACGGGTTAAAATAATGGAGAGACTAATTGTAGTCTTGTTTATACAAACTGATATTATCCCGTAACAATCACCGTGAAAATCATTCAGCCACCATATTACTGTATGACACGGATTAAAATAATGGAGAGACAAATTGTAGTCTTGTTCATACAAACTGGTATTATCCCGTAACAATCACCATGAAAATCATTCAGCCACCATATTACTGTATGACACGGATTATAAACGACTCCAGTCTAGTTTTAAAAATTGTTGTGATGGCAGTAATACGCTGTCACAAGATTCGATCTTGTTTAACGGAAACAGAATGCAACAAATTTCTTGACATTGCACAAATAAAGTCTATGTAGATCAATTACTTTCCGATGATCTACTTCAGAGGGGCTCTATCTTACAATTCCTGCATTACTAAAAATAGGCAAAAATAAAGTCATATTTCATAAAAAACGACAAAAAAGAACGACATATTTTGTCCACAACCCCGACCGAAAGTGACTGTACCACCCCTAGGAATTACAGGAATTGCAAGATGCAACCCACTGTCAGATGATTTACTAGAAGCCAAATTTCCAATTAGACACTACTATCTTTTTTTCTTAAATTCGAATTTTTAAACATTGTTTCATTGTCGTTTTAGGTTGTTGGTGTGAGCGCTTTAGCATGTGGTATGATTGCTATTGCGTCATCCAATGGAGAAGTGACGTCAGTTATCTTGCAAACTATCATGGAAAGAAGTGCTCTTGAACTGAAAGACCATTTCGCTAAATATCTCTCGCTTGGTCTGGGATTGACCTATCTAGGTACGTATTAATAAGATACTACAGCTTAGTACGTCATTATATAGAGAAAAAAAAGGTTTTTACATAACTTCAAGCTCGAAGAATGTGGAAAAGCGTCCTCAAAGGCAAATATTTTGTTGCGCCTGTTTCGTCCACGTGTATTTTTTCCGGGCCGCACAACAGTATCTTACTCACTGCTTTACATAATATGAGTACCACTAAACACTTCTTATACTTCACTTGTAAAAAACCCCGGACCATAGGAATAAGCAATAAGATGTAGCTGATTGGTTGATTGATTGATTGATTGATTGATTGATTGATTGATTGATTGATTGATTGATTGATTGATTGATTGATTGATTGATTGATTGATTGATTGATTGATTGATTGATTGATTGATTGATTGATTGATTGATTGATTGATTGATTGATTGATTGATTGATTGATTGATTGATTGATTGATTGATTGATTGATTGATTGATTGATTGATTGATTTTACCTATCCTTTACAGGCAAACAAGAAGAAGTGGACGCGACAATCGAGACATTGAAAGTTGTTCAAGGTCCTTTCTCACAATGGGCGCGTGTCATGGTCGACGTTTGTGCTTATGCCGGTGAGAAAAGACAATTCATTGTGGGGTGTTGGAAGCGTATTTGGGTGACCATAGTGCGGAAGGGATTCTAATTTCCCCATCCTAAATGACCGCCGTCTTTCTTGCCATCCCCCATTCTTCAGAAATGTTTAACCCCGAAGGTTTTTGGGCTGAATTTTAATGTTTAATGTATAGCGTGATCTGATGAGGGGGGATTCATGTGTTAAATTATCCAACTGCTTATATGGTTTAATTACAATATTTTCTATAAAACATTCGTTAAAAGAGCGTGAACTAACTGAATCAAAATTAATTTGAGAAAGTTTGGAGGAGAAATGATATCGTAGTTTCGAAAGACCTGACAAATCAATCAATGTCATCAGTGAGGTTATGTATTTTCACGCTTGAGAACGGTGGAGTGACTGAAGCGATTTGGAATAACCCGCAGTTTTGACCCACATAATCGAGGACGGTAAAAGTGCTTGTTCACCAGTGTTCACCGTCGTTCTCAGTCAGTTTCATAGAAAAACTACAGAAAATTATAAACTTTTTTTACTCGCCAGGTACTGGTAACGTATTAAAAGTTCAAAATCTCCTCCACATCTGTTCTGAACACTATGACAACGAGAAGGATGGAGACAAGAAAGAAGATGATAAAAAAGACGCGAAGAAGGAGAACAAAGATACCAAAAAAGATGATGGGAAGAAGACAGAAGGGGACTCCACCGCAAAGGATTCGAAGAAAGAGGAAGATAAGAAAGAAGAAAAAACAGAGGATGAAGACAGAGATGGATCACATCAAGGTTGGTGACCGAATTTTTTATTTCATTTGCTAACTCTTAGGTGCCAAATAAACAGGGGGGGTTGAAAATTTTCGAGATTTTAATAAACGGGGCCCTAATTGCCGGGGGGTTGGGAATTGTACTTCTGAAAACTCAAAAAAGGGTAAATATAGGCTAAAATCAGGCTATTTAGAGCAAAATAAGGGGCCTCCTCTTTGACAGCTGAAAATATTCTTAAAAATTAATAAACGGGGGGGTCCTAATTAGGTCCGAGGGATTGGAAAATTTTCGAAAAATTAACAAGCGGGGGCGGGGCGTTTATTTGGCACCTAAAAGTACATAGTTCATATTGTTGGTCTTGAAGTGGTCTGTTGTTCAGTGCTAAAAGTTCTTCCGTCAGTATATTGAAGAGTATAAAGAGGGCTTTACTGTCTCAAGCTCTGCATAATTCACCAACATTTCAAGAATGTGTACTAATTTGCTATGAAGAATCCATTAACCGTCTCAGACCAAAAACCTTGCTTTGATCACTGTATCCTGAGAAACTGCCATGTCCAGGGATTAATTTTAATGTCCAGGGGGGTCGATTTGATGCTTGTCCAGAGGTAAAACGCGTGTCCAGACTGGTCCAGAGGGTGAAAAATGGCCAGGGGTACGTAGATCATTGAAAAAATAATATCCTCCGACCTCCATCAACAATTTTTTTCTGGAAGAGTCCATTGTTAACTTTTTGAGTACAGTGTACAAGAAAAAACAAAAATTTAATAATAGTACTTCAAGTTTCATCTTTATCGAATCGTCAGCTATCAAATGAAAAATGACAAATGCTATGATTTTATGTTGAAAAGTTTGGATTGATCGTAAAAAAATGTATAATTGGAATGAATCCCTAGGGTCATAAATACAAATGATAATTCTCTATAGACGTTCTATATAACTTTTTGAGTAACCAATCTGTAACTTCGAACTGTCGAGGAAAGAAACAGACAACAAACCTTTTATGGAATGTTGGTACTCAACATCGACGGTCTATTCATGATATACTAGTATGCACCATTGTTATGTCTTCCATTCCATCCAATAGCTAATTGGTTGAAAGTGACGTATTGACTGATTTTACGTCACTTACAAACAATGAGCTATTGGTTCCGTGATGTATTGTCAGAAGACATTGCAGTGGTGCATATAATGTATAGCAACAATGTAATAAAACTTGGTTGGATAGAAAGGTTATGATTTTTAGTCTTACGTAGACTTCAATTCATGATATGCACCACTGCAATGACTTGACGAAATTATGTAACTTTTCTGTTGTTTTTTTCACCCAATACGTCACTTTTTCTATTGTTTAAGTGACGTATTGGGTGGAAAGTTTAAAAAGTTCTCAGAAGACTCTCCAGTGGTGCATATCATGAATTAGTGTTTTTAAGGTAAGGCCTAAATCGCTACGGTTTTTTTAAGTTTCTTTAATGTTGAGAATTGAAATGATTCTCGGCCATCAATGTTTGATATGCCTTTGAAAGGGTTTAATTCTATATTTAGGTGTTGCCGTACTTGGTATTGCAGCCATAGCAATGGGTGAGGATATTGGAAGTGAAATGGTTCTCAGGACATACAACCATTTGGTAAGTGAATCTTTTTTGAGAAATTAAATTGAGCGGCACCAATCTGATCAATATTCAAGATATGCACCACTGGACAGTCTTCCAAGAATTTTCAAAAATTTCCACCCAATACGTCACTTAAAGGGATAATCAGATGGTTGCTAAGATTGAGATATTTCACTACTGAACCTACAGGGAAAAACAGACTGCATTTTTCCTTACCCAAAACTTTAATAGTGTTTCTTAATCTCCAACTCAAATTCTTGGTTTTTAAAGATTTCAAAAAGCAGTTGCCATGTTTTTTTATGGATCTTGCATCGCGCTTTCCAGTTTGTTATTGTAAACCGAGTTGGCTTACTAACTCGCAAAATTCCGAGAGACATTTGCTTTCACTCTTGTTTATTTGTTTATGCGGACCGTTGAGGAGCAAATTTTTAGTATTATCGCCGTTTTAACGGTTCCGAAGAAAACTTTTCTGCCAGGGTGTTTGGAGTGTAAAGTCCTGCAAAGCATTTGTAAATTATTTCTTTTAATGGCAACACTTTTATACTTTATTTTACTCCCCTTTTATCATGTGAGCATAAAACCATAAAGATTCCTATTTTGAGTCAAGAATATCCAATATACATCGTTGATTATCTCTGGGAAAATTCTACAAGACCCCCTGAAATATAACTCACCTTCGACAAGTCAGACGGACTCCTCGGGAACTTAAAAAAACAGTGGGACCTCTCCGCGGACCTCTCACGTTGGAAAGAGCTCAGAATTCGAAATTTTAAATTTGAATATCCTGACACGGACTTGTCAGTTGACAAAACTACTTGGGGAATCACGTTTTCTCACGTATAAGAACAGTAGACGTCACCCGCGTTTTTTCCACGCAATTAACAAAGAAACGGGATGAAAAATCCCGGTTTTTAGTGAAGTGCTCGCTACGTATTTGGTTGAAAATTTAAAAAATTCTTAAGCTGGGAGCAAACCGTCAAACATTGTTCTTCAAACAATAATAAGTCAATAGCAAGACATAGTCGAACGAACTTGACAGGAGTAATGTTAATTTTTATTTTCAAACATGTTTCGATATATTAATATCATCATCAGTAATTATTTTATGTTCTAAAAATAAATAAAAATTAGGTTATTAAAAGTGCAAGTAAAATAATAAAATGAGACGAAGTATAAGGACAAAATCAAAATAATCAAACTATCAAATTAACTTTTCAACGTTTTCTGGATATTCAAGACACCTCTTAAACGTTCATTCCATAAGTACTCCCTTTCAGACAAAGAGTACTTTCCTCTAGAGTACACATTTTCAAGGTACTGAACTGAGAAATCAGTTTTCTCTTTACCAACACTACAAGTTTTCGAGTGTTCCAAAACTGCCGAGGTTCGTGATTTTTGGAAATGTTACTTAAACCTTTGACCAAATTTTGTGGTAGTTTTACCAACATAGAGTGATAAGCACGAGCACGAAATACAATAGATACCACAGTTTGAACATGATAAAGAACTGTCAACAGGATAACTACGACCATTGGTTGGTGATTCAATATGACTATTTTCGTTACGAATATCGTTGGAGCAAACAACACAACGCCGAGAACAAGCTTGTGGAAAGTTACTTTTGATATGGTTTTGAAACAAGAGACTACCGATTGAAGAACCGTTACATTTTACAATATCAAGTTTGATTTGATGATGACTGAGGGTTTTGTTGATACAACTAGCAAAGCGTTCAACTGTTTTTTCATACGATGTACCTGAGAGAATGACCCATCTAACAGCATTAACTTCGGTTTCTGAACGTCCAGTAGGGGTAAGGTTTCTCTGCAGGGTATGAGCTTGTTGTAAGATGTTATCCACCATTTGCGGACAATATCCAGAATTAATACATCTATCTCTCAATTTTTCAACGGCTTGAAGGAAATCACAGTCTCTAGAGCATAGGCGGCGGAGTCTGAGTAGCTGACTTTTTACGATACCTTTAAAGCAGTGGCTAGGGTGCGCTGATCCGAACTTAACAAAGGAGTTGGATGCTGTTTGTTTGCGAAATTCACGGGTATGGAACTGGCCTTTTACGATGAAAATTTCAATGTCGAGTAGGTGGATAGATTCTGAAGATATTTCATGGGTAAGAAAAAGATCAAATTTGTTGAATTGTCTATTCAAGAGTTCAAAGAATTCACGAAAATCTTCTTTCCCAAGAAAAACTCCTCCACAGTCATCAATGAATCTTTTCCACAATTTCAAATTTTGGTCAAACGTTGCTTTAAAGTCTGGGTTGGAATTCAGTAAGTCTCTAGTGATATAGCTCAGAAAGATATTTGCCAGTGGGACACAATGCTTACCACCGGTAGGGATACCTTTATTCAAAATGTAAAATTTATTGTCCCAAATGATTTGTTGATTTTCAAGGGTGTAAATGATCAAATCTAATAAGCTTGATTTAATTTCAAAAGACCAAGTCGTACATTTATCAAAACAGTCCATTAAGGCGATTCTCAGATATTCAAATTTTACTGAGGGGTACAATGCTTGGACGTCAATTCCAAACAAAATCAAATCTGTAAAATCCCATGACTCATTTCTAGCAACGTTGTTCAATTCATCAAAGTCAATCAAGATAGTGGTCGAGTCTTTTGTATATTCAAATTTACCATACACTTTCGATAGAGGTGTGAGAAATGCCTCTAGCCAGGATTGGGCACGAGACATCTGACATGATGACATACCTACGACAAGACGGGCAGGAATTCTGAGACTGACTTCATTCGGTTTGATGTTCCGCAATTCTTCGATATCTAACTTATGAGCTTTAAGTAGGGGGTAGATATATGGTGTAGGCTGTTGAACAAAACATTCATTGGAATCAATTGCACGAGTATCTTTTCTAGTCCCATCCTTGTTTTTCAAATTGCCCTTGGCACCCCCAGGAAGGATACCGGTTACTGCTGTTAATTCATTTCTCGTAATAAAATCAACTTTATAAAGTTCTGTCATTTTTTGGTCAACAAATCTTCTATTGTTCTTCAAACATCGTGACGTTTCATGTTTGAAATCGATGTTTGACCGTTTGCGGGGTCAAAAATCGTATCTTTTCAACAAAAAAATCCAAATACATGTTTGAAACAGTATATTTAAAGTTTGTAAACAGTATTTAAAGCCACTTTATACTTGCAACGACTACATCATCAACATCACCCAAGACTTTCCTGAAATGATACAGAATCAGCTACCTACCACCGTCGATGATGAATACGTTTCCTATGATGTCGGATCTTTATTTACTAATGTTCCTATCTATGACACGATAGACTACATCCTAGATGAAATATATGTAAACAAGAAGCTACCCACAATTTGCACCCGTCTTATCATGAAACGTTTTTTACTTAAATTATCAACCGAGAATACCTTTATTTTCCAATCCAATTACTACAAACACTGACTGACGGCTGTACCATGGGTGGACCTCTTTCAGTCACACTTACGAATATCTTCCTAACTAAAATGGAAACCGGTATCGTCAAAGTTGTTCAACCAACATTCTACAAGAGATATGTCGATGACGTCATTGTTCGGAGAAAAATCAATGAAACAGACCACTTCTTCTTTGCTTTAAACAACTATCACACTAACATTCATTTCACAATGGAGTTACAGCCTTCAAAATTTCTGGACACCAATATTGATGTAAACCTAAACAAGAAGCCCAAGGGCATGAAGGCCCAGCATTAAAAGTTTTGTTTCTAAATAAGAGTGATAAAGTTTGCTTAAAATCATCAATTTTAATTTACAAGCTTTTTTATATTGAATTGGCACGAATGTGGAGCAAGATTGGTCAGAAAGAGGAAGAGAAAAACATTTTTTTGCTTATATTAGCACAATATAACAAACTGATATGAAACATGAGTCTAACATGAAACAGGAACACTTATTTATGTAAAAATAAAACTTTTGAAAAATCTTTAACAAACATGATTGTGTTAAAGCTCTAACTAAAGGGAGCAAAAACAAATGATAAAAAGTAAAATTAAAAAGAAACTAGCCTCGAAAAATTTTTCCTGCAACCACAGCGGCTGCAACCTCAACAGCAGCACTCAAAAAATGCAAAATTTGTTTATAAAAATGTCCATAAAGACTGAACAATTTGGAGTTATTGGCTGAAATTTTGTAAAGTGACTCACTTTCAGATGCAGATCATAATTCAGTAAGTGTTTTTTCCAAAATGAGGCTATTTCAAGATGGTGTCTGACAGGGTGGCGCCGATAAGCCCTTTTGACCGTTTTGGACTGAAATGGCTCAATTTTCTTAGATAAATGTATCTAAAATGTCCTTATTGTTTATTTTTTTAATCATTATGATATGCTGAAATTGTGTACAAAATTTGAGCTTTTTAGTTCAACTTTCCAGGAAAAACAGGCATAAGAAACTTGCAAAATCAGACAAAACCGCAATACAAGCTGCAACATGGAGAATGCTCAAAATGCCTTGCGACAACTTTTTCAAAACAGTAGATTTGAGCCCGGCTTGAACCACCAAAGTTATTTGTCAGTGATTCTGAGCCCGGCATGTGCTACCAAGCCGCTGCAAAAATTTGAAATTACAAACTCCTACCCCTACCGTGAGATCGGGTAACTTGCATCAGTGAAGGCTAACATGCATAGCCCTCAAATGACTGACCAATCAAAGCAGCAAAATTTCAAAACAAATGAACTACGCAGCTTCGCTAGCAGCTCTACTCTACCATTTTTGTTTTGATTTCACTTTGCTATGCATGTTAGCCTCCGCTGATGCAAGTTACCCGACGGTATATATATTGTACAAAAAATTTACTGTGGGAAATTTGAATTTATCGCTGTCCTCACTTACTAAAATAAAAACCATATTTCTGAACTTGCGTTTTATCTTAAAGAGTGTGACCGTTGAAAGAATTTGTTTGGTTTTCATTTTTGTTGAACGGAATTTTTGTCGAATTTGTCAAACATTTCTTGTTCATGTCAAACTTTGTTGAACAGAGTTTTGGTCGAATTTGTCAAACATTTCCTGTTGTCGAATACTCACAATTTTAGTGCAGCAACCTTTGAAAATTTTGATTATTTGTCGTCTGGTATGTACTGATGTAAACTAAAAAAACTGAGCATGATCGAGACTCCTTTAAAAAAGCTCAACAAATATAAAATTTCACCGTAATTTTATGCAGAAAAAGTATCAAAATATTCAACAATAGAAATAGAGGCTATTCTAGTCAACCTGTTGCTGTTTGAATAATTTTTTTTGTCGAATATAAAAGTCTGAACCTGAACACACATTTCGCACACGTTAAGTTAATAATTATTCTAATAAAATGCCTGATTCCTCTTGATCATCAAGGAGATAGCAAGAGAGTAGTAAGCATTACATAAGAGAACATACCTGTAATAATCTGGTTGGTGTTTGAACCTTCATTTTGAACAATAATGAGAAAACATCGATGAAAACCCTCAAGCAAAAATCCGTGTAAAAAATGCAACTTTCAAAATAGTCTTTAAAAGCTTTTAGGTCAATAAGTATGAGCATCCACTTCTGTGGGTGCAAGTCAGAGCTACACTTAACTAATTGAAAAACATTTGAAACAGTAAACTTTCCTTTATAAGTCTCAAGGTCCATAAAGAAATCAAAACATTGACCGACAACCAAAATGTGATTCTCAGGCGCCATCTTGGATTCCGTTCGGAGCAAATAAACCCACGGCCGCAGTAGAATCGATATTGTTTACAGCACGCTCCCTAAGACGACCCGAGCAAATCAATTAAATTTTATGCGAATGTCCCCGATTGAATCGCACCAAAAAAGCAACCATGGCACGGACAGGAGTGAGAGGGGACAGAAAAACAGAACACGGCACGGACTGCGGACAGACAGGACAGGACAGGACAGACACACGGAAAGTTCCTCTTGAAAGGCCCCTTCGCTAGCGCTGGGCCAATGAGAAAGTCCGCACCTCAATTCACAGAAAACCGAATAAAATGGCAACTCACTGGTCTTCCCAAATTCCCAAACGCTATATAAACGAAATGCCATCAATGCTGATCTCAACAGATCGTATCGGATAGATATGAATTTTGAATTTGAGAAACAAGTAATTCGTACAAAGTTTGAAAATGCTGGCTTTCCCACACGCTTTACAGAGAGTTCTTGTTTGAAGAGCCAAAAAAAGTTTATTCTGATTGAAATTCCGTTCTGTGAGGAAAATGAATCTTTATCAAAACGCTTTTTAGAGAAGTTAAAGTCCTTCACCAAGAATAATATCGATTTTGCCGTTAAATGGTCCACAAAGAAAGTCAGGCAATTGCTTAACTTTAAAAATAAGAACCCACATCTGGCATGCAAAATATATGAAGGAATTTGTACTTGTGGAAATAATTATGTTGGAGAAACCGAAAGAAATGCAGAAACCAGATGGGGGAACATGAAAACATTGACAAAAACTCTGAACCAGCCAAACACCTGCGAAAATTCCCTAATCATCAATTCGATTGGAAGGTTATCTTTAATGCCCCTGAGAAAACTGGCTTACGAAATAATTTAGAGGCATCTATCATAGCCCTCAAGAGACCGTCTTTAAATGACCAACTTGATTCAAATCGATTAATTCTTTTTCGAAATGGAGTAACTTAGTCAATTATTTTAATTACCTTCTTACCTTAACATGCATCTTGCCTTTTGTATTTTTATGATGTTGCTTTTATCCAGTTTTTTACTACATTTTTTAATTGCTTTTAAACACATAAATTGTAACCTTTTTGATTTCCAATTTTTAACATCGCTTGTAGCACTGAAGATGATTTTTTAATGGAAAAGCTTTTGCTCAATTTTAAAATAAAACTTTGTTGTTTTTCTTTAAATTTATGCTTGAAACAATGTTTGAACAAGTTCATAATTTTTTCAAACATTCAACTCGGGGTTTCCCTAGAGGGAAGACATTGCATTGCTAATCGAACATTGAATGTGACTTCGAACGCGTGATTTAAAAAGTAAACAAAAGAAAGAATTGTAATGCAACAAAATAAATGTTTGAAACAATGTTGGAAAATGCCGCGCAAACCATTCAACAAGAAAGTTCAAAATGTTTGATGGTTTGCTCCCAGCTCTAAAAGACTCTCCAATGGTGTATATCATGAATATCAGCTATAAAATTGGAAAAATCTGTATATAAATATAATTCTTCGTATTTTCGATTTCGATGATTCTGAGCGACTGCCGATTTACTATAGAATCTTTGCACTAGATATTTGTGACAGAGCTTTCAACTTTCAAATTTCCTCATAGATGTAGTAAGAGTTCAAAATATAAATGATTTTACTATTGGCGACTTTATTTTAAAATGTGATGAAAATTTGATTTGCATGGAAAAGCTCTGAAAATTCACTTGTGTGATGGAAGAATCATCGCTCTAATCTATCGCCCAAAAAGTGCGTTGAATGAGAAAAATCTCACTGGTCTATGATTTTTAAATATAAATGATTTTCGCTAATGGCAACTTTTGTTTTACTGTAATGCGATAAAGCCTATTCACGTATTGAATCAGTTTTTCTTTCTCAAAGTCGAAGAATCTTTTCTGCGTTTTGATTTATTATATTTTTTAAATGTTTGCTATATTCAATTGTACAGCTGCTGAACTTATTATGTTTTCATATTTAGCGAAGCCTCGCTCGGAAAGGTTTTCACAAAAACTGTTTTTATTGTTAGCTCGAAAATCACTTTGAAGTTTGAACATGATTTGAAATTTTCTGGTGGAAAAGTCGACTTTAAAATGAGGATTTTTTGCCGTGTATACTGTCGGGAGATGAGTGTATACAGTCGGGGGGGGGGGGGCTGCAAACTTTTTTTCCGTTAGCGGACGTAGACCTGATTTAGCGGCCGAAGACCTGATTTAGCAAGTCACCGGCTAGTTTGAACCACTCGGCAAGGCATCAGTTGCCATGGTCCAGTGGTTAGTGCAGTTGTATCGAAGAGGAAAGATGGGTAATTCGAGACGAGTTATTGGCATTAATTTTCATTATTTTAAGTTGATTTGTTTTCAATACAATTTCCCATTGAAACATATAAAAATCTTGATTGAATTTATAAAAAAGATTTATAACAAATTTCCACAATTCATTTTCTCCAGGTCTTCGGCCGTTAAAAAAGGTATTCCACCGCTGCATCAAGTCTTCGATTTTTAATTCAGGTCTTTGGCCGCTAAATCAGGTCTGCGACCGCTAATTCAGGTCTGCGTCCGCTGACGGAAAAAAAATCTGCGGCGGGGCTATTTTTTAATCTCAAAATCACAATCAATTTTCATTTTTTTCAGAATCAGATTTCACTGTTACAAAGATCAACCTTTTGTCTTTCTTAATCTTTCTTTTCTTGTTACACTTTCATCTGGATAAGGTCTAAATTTGGAGATCAAAAGGCAAAAAAAACAAAAACAGAAGATGTTTAAATCTGATACGTGGAGGACAATCTTTATGGTTAATTTGGTCATCGCGTTTATTAGTTTGATCATGTTATTCGAATTCAGTATTAATTCGCCCACGGAAAATAAAATTCGAGATTTAAGCAAAAATAAAGAGAACAATAATCGAAAGATCCAACATGAAACCAAGCATATCAATTTGTTTTTGAAGCACTTATCACGTGCTGGACGTTACGAACGGGATCAAACTTTATGTGACGTCATTGGAAAAATGAGCACTCGCTTGAGCCGCCTAAATGGTGGTCACCCAAAACAGCGTGATTTTCGGAAGGAAGTGACTGTAATTTTTAACGCTGTCAATGAAGTCACTGATCTCAAAGTATTATTGGAAGACTTAAAGATGACACCGAATTGGACAAAATCTACCAAAATAGATCTCGGTTTAACTAAGTCTGCCGTGGGTAAGTATTCGAGGTTAATAAAAGAGATCCAGGCAAAGCTACCCAACCTCAAGACTGTTATTTTACCTCGTCAATCTCTAGTCAAGACATTAACAGTACTGGTCCAGAAAAGTTCGACCAAATATGTCCTTCTAACAAAAAAAATTCTCAAAATCGACCAAACCTTTGATATCGATTCGTTTTTGGGACCCTTAGCGGGAAATGACAGTGACATTGTTACCGGCTCGATTCACTATCCGGACGGACTCTGGTCTACCGGGTGTTACCAATCGAAGTTGATCTGGAGTCAATATATAACACAATATGGATTCGATGTTCATAATAATCAGAAAAGACTTCTCTGTGATTATATCGATGGACCTTTTGCTACCAGTCGGAAGGTTTTACTTGAGTATTTAACTGCTAGAGAGAGAACTAAATGTTCAGATGAATTGATCTACCCCGAACTGCTGTTGAGTAACCAAAACAAACTCATAGAATCTCAACCTACAAGTGTTTTTCATATGACAGCTTGGAGAGATTTTAAGAATTTAACTCGAAAACACTGGCTAGAGCTTGCTATACGGAACGAACTTTCTGAAGTTTATACACGACCTTCAATAAATGATAATAAAGAAAATCACTTAGAATTCAACTTTCGTGAAACCAAAGCAAAATGTCAACATACTACAACTATGCTTCGACCAAGAGCATGTATGAGAGATCTACATATTATGTTGGTTAAAACTTATAAATTATTTGATAAGCTTGGGTACCAGTATACGAGTGAAGATGGTTCAGGTCTAGCGGCCGTTAAACTTCACGACACCATCCCGTGGGATGTTGACCAAGACTTTGCATTCAGAGCTAATAACCTAACCCATATAACCAAACAAGAAGGAGAATGGAAGAAACTAAGAATGTATTTTGCACGAGACATTAATAAGCCATGCGTTCGAGACATAAAACATACGAGCGGCAAGGTTTTATCGTGTGGCTTTATTGCCATCAAAGATGAGAACTGGTTTATGGAATTATGGGGACAATACATTCTTTTAGGTGACTTTTATCAACCCTGGAAACTTCCAAAACAAAAGCTTGATAAGATTCACGAACCATTATTATCCAGTCAAATCACAGGTCACGATACTAAAGTTAGACTGGATGATCATTGGTCTCAAAATCGGCCGAATCCAGGCTATTATGTCCGTGCTAGATATGGTGTGGATATGTTAAGACATGCTAAACATTGGCGGCACGGTGGTGCGCCCTCGAGTATGGGTCTTTATAAGACTGGACCGAGGTTTAGAGAGTGTTCCAAAGAAGGATATCATGCATGCATGGACCAATATCTAGCTGACGGCAATATTCAGTTTCAACGACCCTGGGCATAGATCCTCAACCTGTTTTAAAATAACTTATCGGGGAAAAAATGTCGGGGTTTTAATAAGTCGGGAAAAAATTTCGTCACCTAGATGCATTTTCGTCACTTTTCCCCGACCAAATTTACAACTTAGTCAAATTCCACCCGACTAAATT
Organism: Clytia hemisphaerica; assembly: GCF_902728285.1. NCBI lineage: Eukaryota > Metazoa > Cnidaria > Hydrozoa > Leptothecata > Clytiidae > Clytia > Clytia hemisphaerica. Next base: position 1,873,131 of record NW_027103962.1, on the reverse strand, counting down.
GTCCAAATGAAATGGTTTTCTTCACTAGCTTGAAAATAGATCTTGTAATTCGAAATTTAAAGCACTAATTTCGGTTAATAAAGGCGTAAAAAGATTGGATTTGAATTTTGGTTAGGGGGGGGGTCGAGTAAAAGTTTTGGTCGGGGATAATAAAATCGGGTAAAAGTTTTGGTCGGGTGATAAAATGTCGGGAATAAATTTCGTCACCCCCTCAAAATTTTCGTCACTTTCCCCCGACATTTTTTCCCCGATAAGGTAGATGTTTTTATGCAATCTCTTTATAAGAACAACTACATTTTTGTAAAGGCTCGATTATTTAAATATTTTTTTAATACTTTGAGCCTCAATTTGTCGTCGTACTGTTGTTAATTAGGGGTAAAATTGAGGTATTTAAGTACTCGTATACTATTTCTACGTTTTCCTGAAAAGATTGTTCTAATATAAAAAAGTGTCTGAATTGTTCGACCCGTTAATGAAACAAATTAATCTGTCGTCGCTTTATTTTCTGCATTTGTTTCTAAGATTCCATATTCAAAACATAGCTTTCTTCTCTCAAAAAATAAACACCATTAAGGTACTAGTTTTCTAGAAAATACGATCAAAGATTTTGTTAAGTTTGATTCGCAGACCACTATATATCGATCTGACCAGCCAGGGTGCAGTACGCTGTGCTGATGAGTCCCAATAAGGACGAAATGCATATTCTGCTCTGCCACCCGAATCTCCTGAGTCAATATAGTTGGACAGAAATTCTTATTTTTCACATATATAATGCTTCACATCTTTTGGAAGATGAGCAAAAGCTTATTGGTGAAAGGTTGCTTTTATGATTTCGTCTTATTTTCTTTTTATCCAGTTACAATACGGAGAGCCAGCCATCAGACGAGCTGTTCCATTGGGATTAGCCTTGCTGTCTGCTTCCAACCCCAAACTTCAAGTGATCGATATCCTCAGCAAGTTTTCTCATGATCATGACAGCGAAGTTGCACATAATGCTATCTTTGCTATGGGTATCGTCGGTGCAGGTAAGGTGTTGCAATAATTTCTTAAAAAAACAAATTCACGATATTTCAAAGAGAAACACTCGAAGAAAACCGGGATTTGATCATTGTCTGTTACTCATTGTCTGTTACTCAAAATAGAAACGCGGCGGTCAAAATCTGGCTTTTTCCAGGTGCTCCCGTCAGAAAATAATGAAGAATTTACGATGCATGCCCCCTCTAAACCATTTCAAACTACGTATATCATTAATTCACGGTGAAAAGCTGAAATTCTTCAATGGATTATAGGCCTTTAAGCCACAGAAACTTAAGTCAATTCACCCTGACTTTTTGGCTTAAATTAAGTTGAAAAACTATATCACATTTCAATCGATTCACGTTGGAAAATTTTGCAGCTTTTCATGGTAACTCCAGTCGAAATGTCACAGTGCATTTCTGTTATTTAAGCAAACCCTTATTCTAAGACTGAAGAGGTCTTTAAAGCCCTTTCAAGTTATGCAAATGTTACGTTACATCATTTCAACCATGATGGTAGAGGGAATTTGTGTGGGGATTCGCCTCTTCAAAATCGAAAGTTTTTAAAAGAAGCATAACTTTGCCGAATTGAATTGTTTAACCATTTCTTAATAATCCCATTTCTGTGATTTCCAATTTCCAGGATCAAACAATGCACGTTTAGCAGGAATGCTTCGCCAATTAGCTTTATATTACCACAAAGATGCTAATAACCTCTTCATGGTCCGAATTGCTCAGGTAAAAATTAAACATACTTCCGTTTGGGATGTCTGTTATTATATCTTATGATATAGAAAGGATGCACGCCACTTATGCTGACAAAGCAGAAGAATTTCTCTAAATTTGTGCTCGTGCGGAAGGGGGGGGGTCGGAGAAGTTTGTTCCCTCTTTTGTTTAAAAATGCTGCGTAAGGAAATTGCAGGAGAGACGTTAAGAATGTCTAAACACTATACAGTTTAGCGTTTTTTACCTTCGTCCCTTCTTTTGTATTATCTTCTTAGGGTAAAGATAGTGTTAGCTTGGAAAGTCTAAATTAGTTTAGTTACTCACCTTATTCATTAATGAATTCTTCTCTCCTGCAAGGCCGGCCCAAACGCAATTTAATCACTTTTCGTAATTTTTGAAGTCAGTTTTGGATAGCTTTGGGTGTGGATAAAATACAGTTAACGCTCTCTAGTTCAACTTTCAAGGGGAATTAGATTTTCATCGAAATAAGGGAATAAGAGAGCGAATGGAATAGTAGAACGTCGTTCTTGAGAGTTCCTTGCTTTTGTGACTTCCAATATTCAAGTATTAGAACATCAAGTAAGAGCAGTCTACACAATTGACAGAGCAAGGCTTTTAGGCCTTAATCTCGAGTAGGAGTCTTACGCTCGAAACGAAGGAAGATATGACGTAACCTAGTAAGAGAGCGTCAACTGAATTTCAATTGTTTTATTGTAATTGCTATTACTTTTTTTTAGGGATTAATACATTTAGGTAAAGGAACATTGACGGTCAGTCCATACCAATACGATCGAACTTACATGTCACCCGTAGCTGTTGGTGGTCTATTGGCCACACTCACTGCGTTCTTTGATGTCAAACAAAGTGAGCTAACCTTTCTCCAAAGTTTTCTTTTGGTTGAGAATACAACCAGTGCTCTATAATTAAAGATTAATTCATAGAATGTGTTTTCAAGTTAATTGTCCTTAATTGTCTATCTTGAACTTTTGAGCTAGGAAAGGAAAGTAAAGTAGTTAATATGTCAAATGTCTGGAGGCTTGCATTGGTTTTCTCATACACACGGAGCTAGTAGGAATGCAAAGTAGTAATAGTTTATCAACCCATAAAGTGAGACTGGCTTGGCTGGGGAGTTAACAAAGCAAAGATTGGCATCAAATGCCTGAAGGCTTTGCAATGATTTTCTCATACAAACGGAGTTTTGACTTCAATCCTCTCTGAAAAACTCTAACCAAAATCTAACTAAAATCTCCTTGTGCTTTTAATGGTGGATATCTGTTTTCTGATAATGTCACTATCACTACCACGAGAGTCCCTTAGAAATTTACTTAAATGAAATCCCTTACTTCAAATCTGTGATAGCAATGACTTCTATGAATTTTCACATTTTATTCTTGTTCTTTATTAGCAATTCTTGGCAAATCACACTACTTGTTATACTCGCTGGTATCTGCAATGCAACCAAGGATGTTGGTTACGTTAGATACTGAGTTGAAACCGTTGCCTGTACATGTTCGCGTTGGACAGGTACACCTATCTTTCTTTACTAGTACCTTGAATCAGCAATTTCCATGGTTTTACATCTATGGTTTAAGCGTTCTTAACCTGTTCATTTCGACCTAACATTTTTTCTCTGCCGAAGAAATAAGAGCTGTAATTTTCTCTTAGTTTGAATGCTGGCTAAATCAACCTGGCCACCCAGGGTGCAGTGCTGAGGAGTCCGAATAAGGACGAAATACATACACCTACTCTGCCACCTAAATCTCCTGACTGAATCAGAGTGAATACAGTTTGATGCAAATTCTCATTTCTTCACATACTATATTTCCATGTATATTTTCTCCATTCATAGGCTGTTGACGTTGTTGGACAAGCTGGTAAACCGAAATCCATCACTGGTTTCCAAACACATACAACACCAGTGTTATTAGCTCATGGTGAACGAGCTGAACTCGCTACAGAAGAATGTATCCTTTTCAAACAAATATTTTGGTTTTCTGTTCTTTTTTTCACGCAGTAACTTCTTAATACATTTTACTAACTCTTCTATTTCCTGTGCAGTCAACTCGTCTCGAACTCCAAGACTAGATGAGTTAGAGTTGAGCTGTGGTGGAGTTTACAATTTGTATGAGCATTAAAAAAACCACACCATACAGATTTTTTACAAGTCTTTTGGATCATTTAATGTTAGATACAGCTTATTGAACTCTTATTATTCGAATTTTTCTACAATCTGAACTTGTTTCCAGTCCCCGTCAAGGGGGCTTTCTATAATTCGAACAAATAAGATTCGCCGTTTGATTTCGAATTTGCGAAAAGCAACTGTATACAGTTTCTATATACTTTCCTTCTATTTTTCCTTGACTTGATTTCAATTTTCAAAACAGTCATCGCAATGACACCAGTATTGGAAGGATTTGTGGTTTGCAAGAAAAATCCTGAATATGATCCAGACGAAATGCATTGATTCTGAATTATCATATATGGACCCTAAGGCGTGTATTTTCATTGCAATGTTGGGTGAACGAAAATTATCCCTCTCTATTATTAAAGATGTTCTCATGTTAAAAAGTGTAACGAAAGGAATATAAGATAACAGTCGGATCTACTTTTTGTACTTATTAATTGAGGCACAATTACTTCTTTGGTGAAATTTATACTGAGTTTTTTTTTGGCGTAAAGTAAAAAAATGAGCTATCTATGCTCTCATGTGTAAATACATAATTATAGTTCTCGTTCTTCAACGATATGAAAACGTTTACTCGTAACATGTGTGTTCCGTTTCAAAATGAAAATGAAGCGATTCTTTTGGCTTACTTTTAAGACTAAGTCATAGCTAACTAATTTAATGACTGTTGTTTTTCTTATCCTCGCTATCTAAATATGAGACATCTAAATAGAGAGTTACATTAACAATAAATTGTTCTATGCCGACATTACAAGAAATTTTTAACACCTATTTAAATGGAATGAACCTTCGATTTCTCTTTTGTCAGTCTTGTTTAGAATGTTACAATTTTTTTAGAAATACATGTTTAAATGGATTTTCCAAGACGATGAATTTTGACTCGAGTTTTTTATCTTTACCTCCCTATGCGGCCTTTGAAACTCACATCCTCTTGAAATACAGCGTGAATTAGCGAAAAATGTTCCCCTCTCAGCCCTTTTGATTATATTATGTTATATTACTTTTAAACATGGGAACATACTGATGTGTCGAGTACTAAAATGCATACATGTTTTTTTTTTATAAGCATAACGCTTATAAGCATATGAAGGCTCAGATTTGCAGAATTTCTAAGCATAACATGAGCATATATGTCAGCCTAAAATATTTTTTAAGTGGTCATTTTTATCTGTTTTTGTTTCATTTTTATCTGGTTTGGTAGAGGTCAAGTAAAAAATAAGACATTCCACGGCTAGCTACATTCCACTGCTCCCAAAATCTGAACAAATTTTTTACAAAAATTTCTGAAATTTCATTAAAAAACTTGGCTCGGGGTGAATCATAAGCATAATTCTTAAGCATGTAATAAGCATAAACTATGCCTGGATGCTTTGAGAACTTAAGCATACACGAGCCTGACCAAGGGGCATACACTTGCTTATAAAAAAAAAAACATGTACCACAAAAACAAACTTGCGCAGTAGCGTTCTCAGGGGTGTCGGAAAATTTGTGTAGGAGAGTGCAATTTTGTTACAAAGTTATTATCTTTTAATGTTATGAATAGATAGTTACTTTGTCATAAAAATCTGCTCTCCTACACAAATTTTCCGACACCCCTGAGAACGCTACTGCTTGCGTGTCAAAATAAAGCATTTTTATAAGGAAATAAACGACCCTCCCTGTTTCACCTTCACACTATCACTGAATAAGAAGTAGCCGGAGGGGGTACTAGGTTTGTGAGTGTAACGGGTATGTCTGAGCCAAAAATCAAAAAAGCTTTACTAAGACAAAAATTATTCTCGATTTCATTGATTTTGGGACCAATTTAAAAGACTAACCTATATGAATTTACACTCCTTTGAGGGACGTTTTATGAAAATGGCTAGAAGCAAAATTTATGACTGAATCATAGACCTCTACAAACTGGAGGACGAATCCGTTAAGTGGGTGCCATCCATTGAGTTTCAAGCCCGAAGGGCTAGAGGCAAAACTTTAACCCTTCTCGGGCAAGAGAAATTGAAGCTACTTATTTCCCATCCAAAACGCGCCGTAATCATGACGACGGATTGTATCTAGCGGTTCCTTTGTTTTGGAAGACTATATTTTTTGAAATCTAGTGATAGATTTTATTTTCAATCCGGCGTTTGTGTAAAACCTACGCGCGCGGGCGTTCTGGATGGGAAATAAGTGGTTTCATTTCCCATCCAGGAGTCCCGTCTCTAGCCTTTCGGGCTTGAAACTCAATGGTGCCAGCAGCCTATTTCCAGGGTCTTTCCGCTATTACCGCGGGCCCTACCCGCAACCGGATGATGGATAGCTGTTCGTTACTTTGTCTACCATTTTTTTTGTTTACATGTGAAATTCCATGTGGGTACAGTCGGGTCTTGCCTAAAAGGGTATAAACCCTATTGTCGACATTCATTCGCTACAGCGGAAGCCGACTAGGCGAAAGAGAAATCAGAAAAATATTAAAAGCGAACAACTGAAAAAAAATCTTTACCTTTCATTACCTCGTCATCAAACAATTTGACTCTTGATGTGGAATTCTTTGTGTTCTTCTCAAGACAATTCTAAACAAAACTTTCGATCAGGTAAATTAGTTTTTTTATTGATGGAAAGGCAGGACTTGTTACTTTTATGACATGGCAAGTTGTGGTGGGGGCGGGGGGGGGGGGAGTTTTCAGAAGAGTCTGACCGCAAAAAAATCTGACAATACATTTGACGGTTGCGCCAGTTTTCTAAAACAAAGCTTGTCCAATAACAAGTGGTAGAAAAAATAAGTGTTTCAGCAAAAAAAACATCCTTTACAGAGGCTTATTAAAACGGCTTTTAATTTTATCTGAAATAAATTTGTTCTTTAGTGTCGCAATTAGAAAACACATTTGCTTTGGGCGGGAGGGAGAGATTTCACTGATTAGTGACAAATTAGAGGAATGAGTGATATTTAAAAAGACAATAATTTGGGCAATATAAGACGTCTTAATTTTACTTTAGGGTCAATAGACAGATAGAAGAGGCTCGTAAATGTTAAAAGATTGTGCAACTATTTTCGGACAAAAAACAGTGTCGAAGCAGTAAAAATACTGGGTTGACTCAATTTCGTCTGGATTCAGATTGTTTCCTTGTCGTAATAGAATGCAGTCAGGACCTCTTTGGTCTTTTTTAACATTAGTTCGGATAGAATAAAAACATACCTGATCAACACAACCAAACCTTCTGTCTTGCGTTTACTCTTTCCTTCCCAACAACTTTCGTTTTTGCTTATGTAGGTTTTAAAATCCACAAGTAATGAACCTCTTATAGCTTTATCTGAATAAATCTATTTGAAAACCTTTTGTCAGGTTTCATTCCGTACGTTTTTTATCCACGTGGTGAACCGGTTTCCCCGATTTCCCGATAATTAAAAATTGGAACTTTCCCGTGGGCGGGATTGGGCGTACCGCCATCGCGAAATATTTTTCGTGAAAATTTACCGTATTCTAACGCTAATATAATCTAGATAGGAAACAAATATCAAATTTGATCTTTTTTTTCTCGTATTTCTAAATTTCAAGATAAAAAGAACTATCTACGAATTATTATTTTTAATGGGCGTTGAATCGACATTGACATATTTAATGATGTCATAATCAATGCCGTGAATATTTTGGATAAATGCCACTAAAATATACAAGATAAGTAAACATAAATTTATCGCCCGCGAGCACGGCTTAGCTAAGCGCACCTCTCTTATTCATTATCTAAGAATTGAAGCGGGCAAAGATTACCGTGCGGCTGATAGCAGACGAAGGTTTTTTTGAAAATATTTTCAGTTATAATCCAAGGTAGAACAAACTAAACATAGAAAGGGGGTATTTTTTAGTGCTCTATACGATGATCGGTATTTTTTTTGAATTCTATGTTTAGATTTTTCTACCCAGCCCCGTTGCTATGTACGCGCGCCCGGTTGCTAAGACCTTTGCTTGAAATCGAAAGCGAAACCAAGATTATTTAGCGCACACTGCCGTTTGCGTAATATCGATAAAGTGAAATGAGGTCCTGACTGATAGAATGTGTCAGACTAGTGAGATTTATCCGTTGTGATGATTAAATAGAGCATATCAAAAATGTTTCTTTTTGAGTCGGAAAAATCTATGACCAGTTCGGAACAAAATCCATAATAACAGCACTCATACCGTGAAAAAGGGTAACTTGCATCAGTGGAGGCTAACATGCATATACACAGACCAACTATAGAGCAGTATTACTTTCTTCAAAGTGTTGACATGGAAACATTAGGCCGATGAAATTTACATATGAGTTTACCGTCGTGAACTTACCCAAAAATAGATGCGGCATGATTTCATTATTCATTATTCATTATTTTCCCAACAGCACCTTATCCACCATTTCTGCCAATCATGCTCTCTCAAAATAAAAAATTTTGCTTCGCTGCAACCCTTCGCATCTTTTGCGAACGAAAAATAAAGATCGATTGCTACAGTGGCGCTAGATTTTGCAAAAAACTAAAATGGCGGTCAGGGCGGTTTGGCAGATATATGGGCGGGACGCCCACTGCAGTTGTAGGATTGAGGGCGGCAGCATTTTCTGTAATAAATCTTCTTTGTTTACCCGTGTAAACATGCGTAGAGACGATTTTAACAAAGATAGAGGTTGTAGTTGTAAAGAAATATGGAAATAATGAAAAATTTATGAATTTTGAAAAGAATGAAATTTTCATGCGGGTGCTTTTTAGAGATGCGGGCGGCCGACGGTAAACTCATATATAAATTTCATCGGCCTTATGACATTATGACAAAATTACTTGACAATAGAAAAACGTACCTTTGATCAGAATCACATGTCACAAGTTTCGAAGAGCGTGATTGTAAATGTCTTTGTCAAGTAATTTTGTCATAATGTTTCCATGTCAACACTTTGAAGAGAAGTAATACTGCTCTAGTTGGTCTGTGAATTGGGGTATATGCATGTTAGCCTCCACTGATTCAAGTTACCCAATCTCACGGTAGTAAGTAGTTTAAGCAGACTGTGCCTTTAATTTGCATTAAAATATTTTGCAATAGTAGAACTTTCTCTAACTTTCAACAATGATAGAACAAACCTATTTAAACAAAATTAACCAGCACATTTTTTATCTTTCTACTTCTTCCTCTTCAATGAAGCGCTCGAAGTCTACTGAAGATAAGAATATAATAGCCAAGGCAAGGTTCTAAGCTAATATTATAATTTTGACTTTAAAAAATATGTTTACTATTAGCTTAGTTGCAAACAAACCCTGTAAAAACATGCTTGCCTTTGCCGAAGACTTTTCGTATTCCCAAGGCAATAAAAATATTTTGTCATCAAAGGCGAAAATAACAACATCTACATTATTCCCAAGAGCAATTGAAATGTCTCTTTGCCAAACTCAAAATGAAGTTGGTGGGTTTCATGAGCTTTCCTATAGTACCGTGAAATCGGGTAACTTGCATCAGTGGAGGGAAACTTGCATAGCCATCAAATGCCTGACCAAAGCAGCAAAATTTCAAAACAAATGTAATGTTGCAAGAACTATGTAGCTCTACTCTACCATTTTAGAATCTCATATTTGTGTGCAAGTGTTTTTGGCGAGTGTTTGTTATTGTACTTGCTGACAGAATCGTGGGTAAATAAAACAGTATGATTGGATAATAAAAAATCATGCTGGATCATAAATTTTAAGATGGTGGGAAATGTTTCTCAATGGCTGCTGGATGTGTACTGTAATCTCAAATTTAATTCTCAAACATAATTATGCATGACATCACTTATGATTAAGAGATATACATTTTACAACCTGCAAATTTTGTAAATCAAAATGTAACTTTGTAGTTTAATGGCCCGCCATGTCATTCAATTGAGGGTAATGCGTGTTAGCCATGCAGTTTATCTGATCTCATGGTATATAATATGAAGACAAACTAGAAAATTCACCCCTTTAGATTGTTTTATTTCATTCAAGCGCAAGATATTGTGAAAGCGCCAAATATTTTGTTATCCAATCACCACAATATCAATTATTTTGTTTTGTCCAATCAAAAAATTGTCATGTGATTGTTTGAAAAGAAGTATCCAATCAAATGAAGGTAAAGCGCTTTCATCCAATCAGAAAGCTTTCTTTGAAAAAATAATACTCACATCAAATTCCTGCTTTCGTTTGAGGATTAATGAAAAGAAAAAAATCAACTCTTAGAATCAAGGATTCATTGTGACGCTGCAAATTTCTTTTTCTTCATTTTTGAGGAAGGCAAGTTGGGGGAAAGTTGAAAATGATACCAAGATTTAGCTTGTGAAAGCTGCTATTCATATTTATAATCTCTGAAAGCCCCATACCTTGTTATCAATTACAATTGAAGGTAAAGGTAAATTTCTTTGATCTTTGACCTGCTTTGACTATTTTCTTTCATTCCATACAACATATATCAAAAACAAAAGACACAGTTTTTGCCAAGCTGTTCACTGAAACACTGTTTGTTGTGCACTGCGGTGGAGTGCACAATGTAATTTGGGCGGCAACTAACTCGCTTTCTGTTGAATAATCATTTTTGGCGTTTTGACGCTACCAACCTCAAAGTAAAGTGCGCCTTTGTCTTTCCGCAACTCTTCCACCATTTTAGATGGCCTTAACAATAGATCCAAAGTTAATCATCATCAGGGAAGATATTTGTTTTGGTCTCCGGCTTTGGGAAGTACCGGGTGACCCACGAAAAAGTTCGGACCTTTCTCGGCGTCTTGAGGCCGAACAAATGTCCCAAAGTGCTCGGAGTTTTGGTATTTAAAAAGTAGATATCCTAACTTAAAATTTGAGTTATCACTTTTTAAATTTGACCAACTAGTTCTCTACTTATGAGCTTTTAAACTCAAAATTCACTTTTCGGAAAGTGTAAAAAACACGTAAAAAAGAGGTATTGAATTAATGCAATCAATTAGAAAATCTCTTATAAATTGACTTATTTAACGAGTTTTATGACATTAATAATTATTAAAAACACCTTTGAAAGTAGTTTTTGTTTAAAACAAGACTAGTTTTTATCAAAATTGGCACTTTCAAGGAATTTACTCAAAAACTGTATATCAAAAACGTCTAAAAATACCTAATTTGATACCCCTTTTTTACCTGTTTTTTACACTTTCCGAAAAGTGAATTTTGAGTTTAAAAGCTCATAACTAGGGAACTTGTGCGTCAAATTTAAAAATTAATGGCTCGGATTTTAAGTTAGGATATCTACTTTCTAAATAATAAAACTCCAAGCACTTTGGGACATTTGTTCGGCCTCAAGACGCCGAGAAACGTCCGAACTTTTTCGTGGGTCACCCGGTAGTAATGTAACAAATTTAAACGATTGTTTGCTGCAACTTCATTTTTTGTGTGGAGGTCCCTAAGATATTGCAGTTTAATCAGTACATACTCATTTTTCTTCTTTTTATTTCAACTTTTCAATAAAGGTCTGTCTTTACATTTTTTTCAGAAAATCTCTTTTGACGTAAAGTTTTTTCAACCACCCTTACAAAAATGTTTATTTTTAAAGTTTCACAGGTCGCTTTGATACAATATTTCACGGATGATAGAATAAAGGTTAAAGCAAAAGGATTTTTCTTTAAATTTTGTATTTTTATTTTTCTCCTTTCTCCGCCAACTAACCCCATTCGCCAACTGGTCCACCTACTCCAAACAAAATGTCCAATTGACATTTTTTGTGGCAATTTTAAGATTGGATGGCTTCCCTAATCCAAATCATGCATTATGAAGAACCTTCCTTCACCAAATTCAGAGTACAGGAAAATTTAAAAAAATCAAAGTGAGCCTATATTCTGAAAACTAAAGAAATCATTTCTCAATCAGCTATTGCAGCTGAATAAGTAAAAGAAATGATTTAAAAGAAAAAGTAAACAAATCTTGCATCTTTCATGGACCTAATTGAATTAAAGTATTTAACTTAAGTGACAGTTACATTTCAGAATAAAAACATTATTAAACCAAACGAAAGTTATTGTCTGCCAGCTAGATATTTCCCTGTGGGTTCACCTTCAAACTAGATTCTAAATCTAGTGCATGAACTTAAAGGTTTTATTTTTACATAAGTGTTTTCGTTTCGTATCAGACATATGTTTCATATCAGGACAGTATTTATCTATTATTATATTGTGCTGATATAAGCACAAAAACATTTTTCTTTTCCTCTTTCTGACCAATCTTGCTCCACTCCATATATGCGTCAATTCAATGTGAAAAAGGTTGTAAAGTAAGATTGATGAGTAAGCAAACGATATCACTTTTATTTAAAAACAAAACCTGAAATTGCCGTCTGGAAAAGGGTTTTTCACTTTAGAATTTTTCTTTTATGTAAATTTCCAAATTTAATCTTTTGCAAAACCAATTAAGCACAAAACGAAGAATCTTTGTTTTTGCTGACTTCATCAAAATTTCGAGAAAATTCAACTTTGGCTAAAGTTTAAGGGAGATTGGATGAACCATTTTTCAGAAATTCAGAAATTTGCGGTTTTTGCGAAAATCACCAGAGATCAAAGTAGCATGTTTTGCTTGAGATATCCCTGGACTTTAACGGGTCTAATCCATTGCAAGAGGTCAAAGTATCATGTTTTGCTTGAGATATCGCTGGACTTCAATGGGTCTAATCCAATGCAAAGGAGTGTCCCACGAGATTTAGGACCATTGGGAACCAGCTCAGCCTGCTTAAGATATCCTATCTTATTTACACTGGGTATGGAAAACAACCTGCTGTAAAAGCACACCCCAATGCAACTGCAAGGGTCACCTTTTCTTAGTCCATTACTGTAACCTTTAGTTTAGTTTAGCATTTATAGTATATGTTGATTAATCAATCGATCAATTTTCAATTTATGTGAGTAAAAATTTTTTTTTACTATCACACATTAGATGGCTTCTTCTAGCACACTCAGTCGATTTTACATAGGTTTTTTTGCCTAGCTACAATTTTTTAGCTTTATCTTACTACTATACTTTCAATACATAGTACTTTTTCATCATAATATACGTATTGCCATAGAACCTTCAATTAGATATAGTCTAAGTAAGATTTGAGGTTTTTTAGCTCGGATATTTCTTAAATTATGGGAGTTTAAAGAAAAAGTATGGTTTTCATAAATAAACAACCCTTTCTTTTCTGACGTCAAAAGATATCTGAATTGCTTCTTTGATCATAGGGTACGTTTTGAAAGCATTTCCTAAGCTACCTTAGTTTATAAAATTTGGCTTATGGTGTTTTAGTAAGATATTTGACGATGTCATCAAACGGAATAAAACATGCTCTTCAAGCAGTATCAAAAGATTTCTTCCATGAATTAGGGGGTGCTTGGATCCTAAAGCTTAGTAATTTTTGAGATATGTCAGCTTAAAAGTGATAATTTCAAAAGCCGTTTTGCGATGCAAGTGCCCCTTAATTTATAGAAGAAATCATTTTGACACTGCCTGAAGAGTAAATAAGTTTTTCATGTTTAAATTAATTTCTTCAAAAAAATTGTCATCAAAATATGTTTGACCTTTTCATAGTAGTGATAAACTTTGGTTTCAAATTACTTGTTTATTGTCCTTCCATTGGATCGAATTTCTGCGTTGTCTTGCTAATCTTTTCTATAATTATATTTTCTAACAAATTTTGATTAATCATTTATTTACATTTTTTACTTTCTTTTTTGATCGATTGTTATGAAACTTTCAAATTATTTGATTCACTGTGTTGATACTATGTTGTGTCTATACTATATACTTTGGTGTTTTGTATCTAAAAATCTTTAAATTTCAATTATTGAATTTCAGAGTTTTCAAACATTAGGGTTTCATGTCCATCCTATATGGTCTAAATGTTTCTTAAACTTTATTAAAGTTTATTGAAAATTGACCACTATTACTTGAAAGAAGGCAATAATAGTGAAGTTGCTAAAGAAGCATAAAACATTAAAATAGAAACTTTTTTGTTTCCAAACAGATAATACCATAAAAAAGGCCTTAAAGCAACAATAAACATCAATAAACGAAAAACGACTAAACAATTCATTGATTAAACGAAGCACTGAAAATATTGATTTTTTTGTACAAAAAGGACTTGTTTGCATTTTCGAACAATTTTCTTTTGTATTTTTTATCGTTTCCTATACTATTTGAATAAAGCTTTTTTGTTGACTTTTGACAAAACTGGTCAAATAAAGGGTTTTTAGTAAAAAAATCTACCTTTTTTTGTTCAACATTTTCTTACTCTAAATGCTAGTATGAAAGATTGATATTTTGACGAATTCATTTGACATTTTATGACCTAATTATTTGGTTAAAAGCTGACTAAAATATCTTGCTGGAAAACGATTATTTGTTGATGAGAGAAGAATTTGCAACTTATAATGATATTTATTTCAAACTCAGCAAAGTAAATGATAAGGAAGATTCTATTTTTCTAACTGTTCCATTTTATTCTGGGCACACTGTCATAAAATCTTAGACCACGTTCACACGCTACGTTCCGTTTCGCTCCAAAATAAAATGAAGCCATTATTTAAGCTTTGCGTCACTTCTAACCAATAGAATGGCTTCATTTAGTATCGGAGCGAAACGGAACCGTTACGTGCGAACGTGGTCTTAGATCTAGATGATGATCTCCCTTATTTCGAGTTGTTGAAAAACCGCTTGATTCGATATCTTTCTAATGTAAAAAGTGTTTTATCACTTTTTTGACAATTTTGATTTTCATTCAAAGACTTTTGGCGACTTTGTGTTTAGTTAACTTGATTTATCAACAAGTTTGATAAAAAATGAAATTGAAAATATATATTATTTTTCATTATCCTCGATATTTTTTATGGCAAAAACTTTTTTTAAGAAGAATGGCTTTGCATATATGATTACTAAACGTTAAATTATAACGGAAGAATTGTTATTGATTAATGCAAATACTGCCATGTTTGAAAAGATACCTGTGAATGTATTAAACTATTGTCCTTTTTAGATGAAACTATTCATGTTTATCTTAGAATCTTTGTAAATTTTGTATAGCCATGTTCTTATAATATTCAAAAGTCTTCGTATATTGAGGGTATCTAAATATTCTCTAACCGTGATGAGAATATAGAGATGATAAAGGTTTATGATGAAAATGATCACTAATCCTACAATCTTAACTTTTTTCATGTTATCCCTTTTACATTAACAAGATTTTTATCTTGTTGCGTTTCATTTGTAAAAGGGACCTGGTCGTTTTGACCAGGCCAATAAGTAAAAAATATGTCTTGTTATAAAATGTTATATTATTACACAAAAGTGAACCGAAGAATTCTCTTTGGTTTACTCCTGTGTAATAATATAATATTTCATCTTTACTGGACTACAATCAAAGTCCATTCGCTATAAAAAGGCCACCATAAGTTGTAGATTTTTGAAAATGAAGATGAAAAATAGAAAAGAAAAACTAAACTTTTTTTATCCTTTGGAGCTAGAAACTTCATTTTGGTACAAAGGTAATTTGAAGCCTTCAGCTATTGTTATTTTTCTCTTCAAGTTCTTGCATCGAAGGTTATTGCCTCTAGGAGGTAGTTCGTCGAAGTACCCCCCCCCCCTCGAAGTAGAAAAACCCCGTTTTTAAATTTCTATGCAATAATTGTATGTGAACTTGCATATCTGAAATCAAGAGGCTTCAAAGTGTTTTGAACAATTTTTCACCTTATTTTGCTTCATCCTTTTTGTCTTAACAGAAAAGTGATGAAAAACAGTATTCCTTATCCGGCTATATCATTTAATCTTTTCTTTATACTTTGAAATGATTTATTTGGTTTAGCAAACTTACTACGTGATTTTTTATGCTTCTAGATTTCACAATAATATGCAAGAAAATTCGACGAGACTAAAAAATAATAAATTGACTCCGTTTTATCCTAGATTCTCTACAACGTCATAATAAAGGGTTCGAATTTCAATTTTGTTATGTTTCTCCTTTCATTTTATTACTGTTCGTATTTTTCTTAATTTTACTTTAGGGGAAATAAACTTTCGCGGAAAGAAATTTTTACGAGTTACATAATTCCAAGAACAATTCGTTAACAAAAAGTTAATACACGAAAGTTCATTCCTATCAAAAAAGGATGATTATGAAATTGTTGCTTTGATAATCATCTAAACAATTTTAAAGTAAGAAAGAAGTAGACTTTAAGCTCACTTTTTAACCCAAAATTAAATCTTGGAAAAATGCGAAGAAAATTTCGTGATTTGTAGAAGTTTCTTCCACTGATGTAATTTTATCTGCCATTTTGATGCGTTTTTTTGCTATTTTTTTCAAATTTCAATGATGTCAATGGTCTTTTGGAGAGTATGTGTCTTTTGAAACTTTCAAAAATTGTTTTCTGTCATATCAGGGGATTTGTTAAGTGACGAACTCTTGATTCTTATCCGACGAATTTTTAGCAAATCACTATGTATTTGTCCGTGGACTAGCAAATAAAAAACATACTAAAAATTCTATTTTACCGTTAGCATGAGCAAAAAAGAAAAGTAGCTGCGTACATTAAGGATTCAAAAATCCTTTCAAATATTTAACTCTCTTTCTACAGGGAAAATTAAAGGAAAATATAAATTGAACAGAAAGAGATAATTTTGTTAGAAATGGCACATCAACAAGTTGGTGTCCGATCATCTGGCTCGTTATCGTCGGACGGTCGAAGTAGCCGTACTTCTGGTGCCAGTAGCAATTATTCAGAATCAAACTATATGAACGTGACGACTGATGGTTGTAAGTTTTTAATTTCAATTTCTTCTTCTTTGGGAAAGTTCGGATAGCAGATAATGTGTAAAACTAAAAACTCTGACTTATATTTTTTTGAAAATATTTCATTCTTCGAAAGGGGGGATAGAAAAATCGTAATGCCCGTCTATCAGCGGTTCGGGCGTACAGACTCAATGTCTTGGCTAGTATTCATTCTTGAATCATTTTCCGGAATAAAAGAGTATTATTAAATGATCATACTTACAAGGACCCTTGTATGGATCGAGGAATCGCAAAATGACAAGGGCTCAGATTGGATCTCTATTTTAACTGTTTTCATTTTTTTTCATTTTTTTTACAGTATTCGCAGAGAATTTTCAAGATCACAATATGAACCACATCGTTGAGGTATGTCTTGTTTTTGGCCTCAAATTTTAAACCTGTCTTTTAACCATGACAAACGAAATTTGGGCACTGTCTTTTATGTATTTTTTTTTGCCAAAACCCGCCTTGCAAGCAAAATGAGTCAACCCTGTCAGATATAATTTTTGGGATTCATTTTGATTTTCGACCCTGAAAAAGGGACCATGACCAGCATCTCACCTACGTATCCCGTTTTACCTTAGGGCTAGACTGAAAGTTTAACCTTATAGGTTCTCCTCCTAGTAAAACCTTATTTTGGCCATGGTGGATTTAACAAAAGAATGTACGAAGCTGTAACTATGTCTTAATTATCAGTCTATAGTATTTTGTTTACCACTGCTTTTGAACTTATACTTATCAAGATATGACATATCAGTCAGCAATCCTATTCATTCCACATTTCTTTTTAAATGCTAGCAGAGGAGAACTCTCACTAAACGCTTTTTCTTTAGCATTTCATTAGCGTTTGCAATCAAATTAATGTTTTAAGCAAAGTCTGAAATGCGAAAACTTTTTACAAAGTTTGGTTGAATCAAGGTTATGAGATGCAAGGAGCTTTACTTTCTTAAAGATTGGCCTCGTCGAAAAATAAAAAGAATCATTCTATCCTAGCAGAAAGAGTGTATCATCCAGAATGTAATCCAGCCTTAATAGTTAAATGTTCAACACTCTGTTTCCACTATAAGATATCAAATCAGCTAAGACATATTTCTAACGAAATCCGGAGCTTTTCTTAAGCCGTATAGAGACATTATAAATACCGTATTATAAACGATAATAAGCATACTTAATTATCTTAGCTTTCTTATTACACTACGGGGGAAAAGTATTTTTAAAAGCGTGGTTTCTTTCTATAGACAAATTACTCTGATTACTAAGCTTAAATATTTCTGAGATTACATCGAATCATGATGATTTCAATTTGAATTCGAAGTAGACAGCCGAGGAAAAAAGTTTCGTTTTTGCTGAATTTCTTTTTGATTATTTTGATATAATCTTGTTAAAAACTAGAGACAGATATTTGCACTGAACAGTTTTCTTTATATTTTGGAAATGAAGCGCTACTATCCCACCGAAATTACAATTTATTTAAGCAAGGTAAGAACATGGGAAGTAGAGCAGTTTAAAAAAAATAGTATATATTATTATATCCATGATAGGAATTATGATATTTTTTGTTCCATATTTGACAAGTTAGATTTATGAAGATATTTATGAGCTAGAAAACATATAAGAAAAAGAGATTTGAACCGGACACCCTGGTTAGTGACTCCACTGGCCATACTTTTGGCCATCCCAAAATTTGTTCATCTGGGATTAAATAAAATAGTCCAACCTTCCTTCTTTTGAAGGCGTGTTATGTTTATCTTTTTCTAAATAAAAACTAAATAAAATTTAAGGAAAATATGATTAGTCATTTAACAACTTGACCGTTGGAAATAAAAATAATTGCTTGTTTGAGATTTGCTCTACGAGCATGTTCAAACGTTACGGTTTCCCAATGCTCCGGATTGGTGTTCGTTACGTAAGTTGATGCTCATATCGGTTTCGGAACTTTTTGTGTATTAATACGGAACACGCTACGGTTCTCTTACGCTCCGAAGTGAAATGAAGCCCTACTTTTGGTTAGATTTAATTTTTACGTCACTTCTGACCAATAAAATGGCTTCATTTCGTTTCGGAGCGAAACGGAACCGTTACGTGCGAACATGGTCTTAATACGAGACACGAAAAGAGTGGATCGAAACCGTTTCGATCGGTTTTACTACTTTAAAGGAAGAAATTTTGGCGGGAATTTAATTTGGCGGATGGCCAAAAAAGTTTTTTAGAGGGAATTTAATTTGGCAGATGGACGAAAAAACTAAATTTCGCGGGAATTTAATTTGGTGTTAGCTGAAAAGTTTATCTTTAAAATGGCGTAAAAACAGCAAAAAAAAAAATGTAAAACCACCTTAAACGAGATCATATTTTCAAAAAGTTTAATTTGGCGGGAATTTAATTTTGCGGATTCTGGCCAAATCCGCCAAATCCGCCAAATTTTCTTTCTGTCAAAATTTCTTCCTTTAAGGTAGTTCTTCTTTTTGGTCGTTTTATTATACGCGATGTTTTAGCCTTATAGGCGAACCGTTTAATAAATCAAGAAATTGCTTGGTAGAAAGATACTGGCTGTTTCGGAACCGTTTCGTTTCTGAGAAATGTAGAACCGTAGCGTCTGAACACGATCTGAGTCAAAGGATAGCCTGAGTCTTTTATTTACGTGGCAACTTTTCACTCATAAAGTTTTCAGCCAGTATAGTAAGCAATGTAAGGATTACAAAATTAACCAAAATTATCAATATATTTTAACGGAGGTCGCAAAAATATTATTCATCCACTAATAAAAAACATAACCGGCGAGGAAGTTCGTATATTTAGATGAATTCAAGATTCTTATTCAGTTATGAAAATCTAAGCCCAGGAAGGGTAGCTTTGAACGGCTTCTTTGATCCAACCAGGTAGCCAGGAAATGTATTCGAATTTATTGAAAAGGAAGAAAGAGTTTTCCAAAAAAGTTCAATACCACATAATTCAAGAGTCCTGTAGATATGTTGAACGGTGAAAGAAATGCGGGTTATTATTATTTGATTTTTCATGTCCTGTAAATAAATATAGAATGTTAAGGCCGGTCTCCACTTGCGCGCGCTGCGATCGCACCTTTTGGCTTCAGTCCTTTTTGCTTGGAAAAAAGATTACGTCATAAAAATGTAGCGCGCGAGAAAAAAAAGTTGCACACATTTCAACTTTTTTCAACTGTTACGTCAGATCGCGCCAATGAAATTGCTTCATTTTTCTTTTGACCAATAGCGTGGAAGCTTTACTCGAGAAAGTGCGATCGTAGCGCGCGCAAGTGGAGACCGGCCTTTAATGAGGTCATACCATACCCTTTCTATTTAATGGGAAAAATGGTCCTTGACGATAGAAAAGGCTGACTGGCGTCTTAGAATATCTTCACACATTCTTTTAATAATCATATCATAGGAGTGTTTTGCCATAAGTATAGAGAGATGGGTAGATTTTTGACTTTGCCTTTTTCACTCCAGTTTTCCGTTTGTCAATATAATTTTCGTCATTTGTCACTCGCTACCCCCTGAGTTTTTAATATCTATTTTCTTTTCAAACAATTTTCCAAAAAAGATTCAGTGGGTTCTCTATAATGTTTTTTCTTATCCAAGCCCTTCCTTTTAGTTAATTATTTATAATCCAAATTATTTGCGTGACAATAATTCTTCTAAAGATTTTTAACTTTCTTTTATTGGCATATTTTTCAATTAATTTTGAATTTATCAATATCCTAATCATTCGATTCTTTGCTTATCAAGAGCTTAGATGCATCTTGCGATCAGTGAAAATTTCCTGGCTAGATTTGATTGGTGAATTATACAAGAAAAAGACTTCATTATGAAAGTCAAGAAGTTGACGCGTTCGCTCAGTATCACTAACGCGTTCGCTCATGCACGCATAGCTTTGAAGTCAGTCAAAGAGACTACGGTAGATACTTTTTGTTTAACCAGACCACCGTTATGGATAAAATTTATACTATAATCAATAGCTTATCAATAACACAATTCCTTTTGATCGCTTGATTACCTCTTGGTGAATACTGGTTGATAATTGAACATTAATCGAAGCTGCTCGATTGTAAATCGGCATTCGATATTAATCGATATTAACACTATTTTGGATGTTGATCATTTATCGGGTGTGATATCATCTATCAATTTATAATCGTTTAGCTATCGATTTATTAATGTTTATCGATTGTAGTCGATTTAATCGCTTTTGTCGATGAAAATCTGATGAAAAGGTCGAAAGCCTTTTCAGTGGTAGATACCTTTATATCTAGTCGATTTAGGTTTTGAATATTTCCCCATCGGAGCGACTCGTTGAAATGATTTTCTTAGAAATTTCTCACAGTTAATATTATTAGCAAAGATATCGAGTAAACTTGAGTATAAAGCAATTGTGATCTTCGACAGATGATTGATTCAGGTTTGAAAATAAGTAAACTTGGATATTTTTCAACCAAAAGAAGCACTCAGAATCATTTTCCCTTTGAAAATACGCAAACTAGTATATTTTATGTATTTGTAGTAATTTATCTAATACTTTTTACGGATACTGTCGTTTGTTTCTTCTTGTAGAGTACAGATGATATTGATGTTGGCAAACAATCAAAACAACAATTCTCAAGTCTTCTCTATGCAGGGGTAAGTGTGTGTATTTAACATCGATTTTTTTGCTTGAATTTTTCCTGCACTTGCTTGTGTAAGTGTGTTTAAAAATCAAAATTTGGCTGAAAGCTTCCTTCTCTTTTTCACATTTAGGTTCATTATCATTAACTTTTTTATAAAGCTCTAGAATAAGTTATCTACCATATTTGATGCTGGTCATTTAATCCAGACTTTTGATATTAAAGCTTGTCTTCAGAGTAAAACAATGGGTTTTGTTATCATTGGAAAGCTATTTTCATACTCTTTCTCTCAAGGCTTTCGGTTTATTCGCTGTGTCAGCAGCTATGGCCAATAGTCAATATTCACCATTGAGTTTAAAGCCCAAAGGGCTAGAGAGGAATCTTCAACCTTTCTCAAGCAAGAAAAAGTGAAGCCTAGGTAAAGATTTACACCGCTTTTAGAGGAACAAGTTAAATCTAGTGCTGTCTTTCTTTTTAATGCGGTATATCTTCCGTCTGTCTGCCTGGTTATGGATTTCACTTTCCATTTGGCGTTTTTCTGAAAAAGTTATGCGTTTTAGATTGGGAATAGGTAGCTTTATTTCTCATCTAAAGATTTATTTTCTAGCCCCTTCGGGACTTTAGACTCAATGATTTGAATTAATATATGCGTCTTTCGGAGTTAAAAGGATAAAACTTCTCTTTGTAAGAGGTCAACCTCGCTGGAATTTTCTATAGTGTAGGCTACTAGGTCAGAACACAAGTTTTCTACTAGTCTTCATCAAAACAGAGAAATACTTTGTATAGATCCTCTTCAATTGGCATTGATATGTGAAAATAATTTGTCTTGTTTTCTGTCAAATACCATTATCGTTAAGGTTTTTCGTGCAAAAGATTGTGTTAGGGTGCTAAATCAAAATCTAAAGAGACTTCCTAAAATCCAAATACTTATCATTGTTTATTTATTTTGCTCTACCGCCGAACTCAGAAACTTAGCAGCTAGACTGTTTTTTTTTGCATGTTTTGGTCACTAGCCCCATGTTAGACTATGCTATAGTCTAAGACGAGTTTTAATCTAAGAGTAACAAACGTGAAGACAGGATTTTTACAGACTCTATCCGCCGCGCAACATATTACGTTTTATAATATACAAACTATGTTATATCATAACAATATATTATACGGACGATAGCATCGTCTAGCCCCATGCGTGCCTTGTTTTATCAATAGTTATACTTTCAACATTCGACATTTCACTAATAAAGATTTGGCTTCCGCAAGGCCAGTATCCTGGATAGCGCCTTTTATCTACCAGTCTTCTGGTATTGGAAATGATAACGATTATTCTACTATTCGAGATGGCCGCTGATTTCGAAATTTGGCATTTTGAAAATTACTGGTTCCTGGTATCCAGTTATATTTTTACCGGTAAAGACGGTAATTCTCGGTCTTTATTGGTGCCGGTACTCCGGTATTCCGGTATCTTTCACGCTCAAAAACCCTCAATAGCGAGTTTATGTATTTTTGCTTTTGAGGACGGTAAAGTGACTGAAGTGATTTGGAAAAACCCGCACTTCTGACCCGCAAAATCGAGGACGGTAAAAGTGCTGATTTACCGTCGTCCTCAGTTGGTCATGATCTAATCAAATTAGACCCTTACCGTCTCCGTCGCTGAAAAAACACACATACATAAACTCAGTGATATAGCAAAGCTGACTGTAATTCATAATATGCACCATTGCAATGTCTTTCACGGACCCAACAGCTGATTGGTTGAAAGTGACGTATTGACTGATTTTACGTCACTTGCAATCAATCAGCTATCGGGTCCGTGATGGAATGTTAGAAGACATTGTAATGGTGCATACATTGAGTTTCAAGCCCGAAGGGCTAGAGGCGAAACTTTAACCCTTCTCAAGCAAGAGAAATTGCAGCCACTTATTTCCCATCCAAAACGCGCATAGAACGTGCCGTAATCATGACGACGGATTGAGTATAGCGGTTCTTTTGTTTTGGAGGACTACATTTTTTTAAATCTAGCGATAGATTATTGTTTCAATCCGGCATCTGTGTAAAAACTACGCGTGGGCGTTCTGGATGGGAAATAAGTGGTTTCATCTCGCATCCAGGAGTCTCGCCTCCAGCCCTTCGGACTTGAAACTCAATGGGTGCATACCATGAATAAGCGAGGTAAGCTAAGTATGCAAGCTGCAAAAAGTGAACTTTTTATTTGTTTAAAGCTGAACATGCATTGGAGTTTTGAAGCGTTATCTAGAAAATAATACATTCCTCAGATTCACCTTGATAAAAACACTCATTAGTACCTGAGGAGGAGTGCTCAATCTCCCTTTTACGGAAGCAGATAGAGTGAACATAACTGCTCCATCTTAGATGATATATGCGTACAAAACTTTTAATTTTAGACGTTTTTCTTTCTTTTAAGATAACGGTGAATAGTAAAACCACTCGTTAATTTGAAATTTGATTGCTTGCCCCTCTAAAATTTATGTTTTCTATGAGAATATCTATAATTTTCTTATTTACCCAGGTAGTTTTTTCATCTCAAACCTTTCAACGTTGTTTTTTAGTGTGAGTGTTGAAAAAACAGAATCCAGAAAATGTACACGAGTTCGGGGGGGGGGGGGGTTCACCGAGATCGTAAATATCCCCTAATTATGCTAGATTCGCGGTAGTTTAGATTTACATTTCCCTTCTAAACTTTATACTATTGTTAGTAATATGAAGTATATATATATAGTAACAAATATACATAAGCTTGGTATGAAATATTTATCTGGCATTGCGTTGAGTAGCTAGAGGTAAGTTTTGGGCGTATTTTCATTTATCGATTTATTGGTGGAATAACCCGCCAGAAACTAACTGCTGAGGAGAATTTTGACCGGAATTGTTGCATGTTACACTTCTTGAAACAGTGCCTAAAAAGGGGCTGAAAATTTAAGATTTTGAGTGAAAAAAAATCCAAAAAAGAGTAAAACGAAAGGTTTTACTTTCAAGTTGTGCGCTGATTTTTTTTCGGGCTTTCTTTATATGAACAATTTTATAAGAAAACGAGGCTGAAAATTGGCCAAAGCCTTAGGTTGGCTGGCATCCACGAACGGATTCGTGCTCCTTATACTACCTGGGGTTTTGTAGACGTCTGCGATTCAGACTACCAAAACCTAAGAACAAATTGAGAACAATCTTAAACCTCAGATTTCAGATTCTTACTCAGAAAGTACTGATTTTAACAAATTTAAACCCATTTTAAGTTTTTAAGTGAAGAAACTGAGCGTATTAAGAAATCATAAGAACTTTTAAGCTTGAAAATTTCAAAGATTAAGAACAGGCCAGCCCGAGCCGAAATTCTACAGGTTCTCTATAAAAAATATCGTGTATTCTTTTCTAATGTTATGCGGTGCATGAAATTACAGATTTTCTTCCTGTTTGTCTTTTATTTGTGTTATCTTTAGTAAACAACGACACAGTTTGTTTGTTTGTCAGATTACTTGCATCATCCCAATGTGCCTGTCTGTTCTTGGTATAAACAAGAGTCATATTGTCAATCGCAATCATCTTTTTATGGATCTACAGCAGATTTTTTACTTTTAAGTTTTGTTGTTCAGCTATTTATGGGAGAAGATTGCAGTGAGTATGTATTTATGACTTTACAACTCCTTTGCCCATTTATTTTTATCAGAATCGCTGAAACATAGCAAAAAGTTTTTATTTACTTGGAAAACAAGGAAATTTGCCTTCTTCTTTTTGAAATATAAATTTGATGGCTTTTCTATTGGAATTCAAAGTTTCCCAACAACTCAATAGGAAAGAAATGATGTTTGTTTTTTAATTTCTTTATATTTAACTGCATGGCTTGGTGTTTGGGTCAAATTCCTCTGATAACGGGCTTTTCCCACAGTTAACCATTAAGATCACATTTCATTTCATTATGAACCTAACAAGTTTCTTTCAATGACTTTTCTTTAAGCGCTTTCTAGATAATGTCTTTTATGCCAAGGCTTCGTTAGTTCAATGCTTTTGCAACCTTTCTCTTCCGTTCTAGTATTTTCATCATTAGTACGGAAACTAGGCCTAGCGCTTCTCTATGGTATTGAATTTTCTGTAGATATTACTTTGTACACAGTACAGAAATTGTAATTGATGTCTGGTTTACCTCGGTTGCCCCTGCGTGGTGTTAAAGAGAATGATCAAGGGTAAGTTGAGCAATCCAGGAAAGATAGTGCTGCCCTCCCCTACCTCCGGGTAGTAATAATAATAACGAATGTTTTAAGTGGCTGGCTCCGAAAGATTCTAGAGCTTTTAGACAGCTCAAAAATTGTTTCCACGAAGGGCCACTACGAACAGAACAAGAACAGTAACAAAAAGGAACAGGAAAATTGGATTTTAAATAATTGGAGAATTAGGTGAAGAAATGTTTTCTTGCTCTACTCTTGAAAAACACAATCGATTCAGCATCACGGCATTCCCTGGGTAGGTTATTCCAGATATGAATTGTAGAGCTTGCGAAGGTTTTTGCTTCAAATCTGTTTCTGTTTTGCCGTACTGCTAAATTATTCTGAGCAGCTAATCTAGTGTAGTGGTCGTGAATGTTTCTAGCGAGATTTACACGCTCACAAATATATTCGGGAGCAAGATTGTTAATAGCTTTAAAAAGTCATCATGCAGAAGAATAGTCACAAAGCTGACGAAAATCTTTATTCATTGTGTGGACTTGATTTATCTGCCGAGAAAGAGAATCAAACTTTCGTAATACTGCAGCAGACACCTTGCTCCATGAATTAAGGCAGTAGTTGAGATGCGGATGGCGAAATACAAGAGCGTTTATTAGTAGATTTTTAGTACTGTCATCAACCAGATGTGATATTCTTCTAACCTTGTTTAGACTAAGATAAACTTTGCTACGAACATTGCTAGCTTGTTTTTCCCAGGACATATTCTCATCGAATATGACACCAAGGTACTTCACGTCACTTTTACATTCAATTTCAGCGTCTTGAAAAACAACTGGTGGAAGAGTCTTGCATTCGTTAACCTTTTTGTTTCTTCCGAAAAAGATTACTTCAGTTTTATCAGTATTGACTGAAAGCTTGTTGTTATAAAACCAGGCACTGAGATCCTGAAGCTGTTGTTCCAGTCCTGTTTTTAAAGAAATAGGGCTACGAGCACTTTGAACAATGATTGTGTCATCAGCATATAAGTGGCAAAACGTTTTGGGTTGGTCAATACAGTCAAAGATATCGTTGATGTATAAAAGGAAGAGTAAGGGCCCCAGGACAGAACCCTGTGGTACCCCATAAGCTTCTTCATTTGCCATTGAGGATTGAGTTCCATCTATTACAGAGCATTGTTTTCTGTTAGTCAAATATGACTGGAACCAATCGAAAGGTGTATCTCTGATACCATAACAGAATACCTTTTTCAAGAGAATTTGGTGGTCGACAGTATCGAATGCCTTTTTAAGGTCGACAAGAACAGCCCCTACATACTTTCCATTTGCTAACTCATCAAGAATGAAATCGGAAACGCAGATAACTGCAGTGTCCGTTGAGTGTCCGTATCGAAATCCTGATTGTGATGGATTCAGGATCTTATTGTTGTCAAGGAAAGTCGAAACTTGTTCATGAACTACTTTCTCAAAAACCTTCATTGTGATTGGGAGGATGGAGATTG
This sequence comes from Clytia hemisphaerica, assembly GCF_902728285.1. Lineage (NCBI taxonomy): Eukaryota > Metazoa > Cnidaria > Hydrozoa > Leptothecata > Clytiidae > Clytia > Clytia hemisphaerica. Next base: position 1,846,164 of record NW_027103962.1, on the reverse strand, counting down.
GTCTGTAGTTATTGACACTGTCCACTTCACCTTTTTTGAACACAGGGGTTACCCTTTTTTGTTTCCAAGTTTCTGGGACAGCCCCTGTTCTAAGAGACAGATTGAAGATGTGAGAAAGGTAGAACGAGAGGATAGGAGAACCAAGCTTCAGTGATTTGACACAAATACCATCTAGTCCTGTAGATTTATCATTATCTAGCTCCTTAATCAATTTTTGTACAGTCGCCAGAGAGACATTACTGAAGATGAAGGAGTTAGGGCAGACAGACGGACAGATGTGATCAGTACGAGAGAAGTTAAATGCAGCTGCTAACTTTGAGCCAACTGAGACAAAGAAGGAATTGAATTTTTCAGCAATTTCTTTACTGTCAGAAAATTCGACCCCTTTATCATCTGTGATGAATTGGAGTAGAGAGTAGCCTCATGGTCGCCTCCGGTCGCAGACTTAATTACTTACAGACAAAGTTTAGATTGAAAACTCAAAGACCCTTTTTAACAAAAAACAGGCATTTTACTTATGTAGGTATCAATTTTCCTTAGTAACCTGTATCCAAGTCATTCTGGGTGTTTCATTGAAAAATAAACAGTGTTCTTAAAATTGTTTATTATTCCTTTCCTTCGTTTAAAACTTTCCATCCAACTTTTTTGACAGTTTGAAGTTATTGCTTTGACTTGAGTGGACTATATTTTCTTTTAAGAACATTACCTTATTACGTTATTTTTTATGACATGAGGCTAAAGGTATGAAAAATCCCGGCTTTTTGTAAGGTGCTCGTTATTGGCCCGGTAGCCGGTATCCCCCTTTTTGCCGGAAAAGAACCGGCTGGAAAATCATACTTGGTGAAAGAATGCCTTTTTCACTGGCAAGAAACGTACTGAGATTTTCTACTAGAATAGCCGTTCTCGACTGCATAATGACAAAATACAGTACTGCCCGTGGTTGTCAATGTTCTTATAGCTAACACAATGTAACTAAAGAAACTTTTGTTTCTTTTTCTTTGTATAAAACTTGTGGTCTTGTTGACCCTTATGCTATGTCACCATGATAGTATTTTCAAGTAGTATGCATTTCATTTCAGTGTTTTGGTCTTTACGTTTGTATGCCTTGTATGTGTTTGATTAGAGATGTTGGTATATTGAAGTAATAAAATAGGGTTATTTTTATTCGGTTAGTGAAAACATTACCTTAATTCCTTTATAAAGTAATCAACGCGCGACAATTTATTAACTCCGAAGGAAAGGCAAAGTTATGCTTGGCAGGCCCGGCGGAAGCGGGGAGACTTCAGCATCCCCACTTTTAAGCAAATTAATTTTGTTTCTCAAATTCCTAGCAATTTTATTTCATTTTGAGCCTTCAGTCTCCCTACTTTTACGGTTGCTCCGCCGAGCCTGATTGAATGATAAGGTCGAGTTTTTTTTATCTTCTGTAAGTCTCTCTAAAGGTTTCTTTGGTGAAAGTCCGGTTAAGATATATCCGACGTTCTCCAAACCTTCCCGTGTCAACATTCATATTCTTGACAAGTGCTCTATGCAGTAGAGTCTCTTTATCTCGCATGTCTACAACTCGAATGTCTCCTTAACTCGAACAATTTGTCTTGTCCCTTCAGTTACCAATGCCTTATGAGTTCGAGTTATGGAGACCCCAATGTATCACTGTCATTTTACGGAAATTCATTAAAGTTCTTTGCTTAATTGTTTTAAATTTTTGATAGGAACCGACCTTGACCGGTAATACTTATTTTTGATACTGCCCAGATGTTAAATTTCTTTACTCACGATAAAGTGTGGTGGTTTTTTGCAAATCCAGTTCAATGTCTAATCGTTCTACCAAATAGAGGAGGATTTTGATATAAATCAGTATTACCAGCGGCGATGTAAATATATTTTCAAATTCAGTTTAAGTTTTTAAAGCTTTTAAACCTCTTAAAGATCTTGCATAATTTGGTATCAAGAAGTCTATCAGTTTGTCTGACCTCGTTCGAAAAATCATAAATTTTTGATAGAAGTATTTTCAATCCAACATGTATGCGAGATATTTATACACACGTGCTTTTTTTTATTTTTGCTGACTACTACGAAAAAAGTGCATTTGGAAAAAGTATATGTGGATAGGTTAACGGACTTGAGGAATAAAAGATGGCCAGGGTTAGTATAATTTCATTTGAAAGTGATATGTGATTGAGTGGTCATTATCTGAAGGGACGAGAAAACTTGATCGAGTTAAAGAGACTTTCGAGTTATAGAGGTTCGAGTTATGAAGACTCAACTGTACTGTGGTTTTTGAAAAGTTTTCATCCAATGGAAAAGAAGCTGGTACGGGAAATATTTTATAAAACATGCAAAATTTTTGAAGCCTTCGGATGTTCTTAACTTTTCGAGTTTCAAGCCTAAAAATGTCCTTAACATGTTCTTATTTTCCCCATTTTTTATGTATTTTTGTCAATTTTCCTAAGAAATTGGCTGTTTTCGAGTCTGCGAAGCCTTAAAATTTTCTTAACTTTTTGGCCATCAAAGCTTTATGTTCTTATATGGCTTGTTCTCATGAAAAAACTTGTATCAGTTCGAATAGTTCAACTTGTTGAACCTTTGTAGTCGGTTCCTAAGTCAAAATTTTGCTACGATTGGCCAATCCAGAGGTCAATTCTTTGGATAGCTCAAATAAAAACAATAGTAAAGAATCGAAGATATGTTTTTTGTTTATATGAGGCTCAGCTTCTTATTTTTAGATCGAGGTGATTGAGGTATCTTAGGCATTTTTAGTACTTTGGCGCCTCATGCCTCAAACTTTTACTTTTAACACCTTTAGGAACATTTTAACTCCTGAAGATCAAAAGAATATTGACGTTGTTATAAAAAAATGTATAAATGTTGCAAAGATGTTATAATACGCATACCATTTTTAAACATAGTTATTTTTATTAATTTGATTTCTCTCCTTAAAAAGGAAATAGACTTTAATCTGTAAAATAGTAAATGCACTTTGAAGGCTTTTTGATACGTTTGAGAGAAAATATATAGAGAGAGAGCTATGCAAAAGATATTTTGTGTCAGTAAGATTAAAATAGCGCATGAGTGTCCTGTTTGTCGAAGAGAATGTAACTTTTTTGTTATAAGAATATTTTACTCTCTCTTGCCAAACTAGCTTCCTTTGTTTTTTGGATTCTGAGTATCCCGCAGGTTATCCTATCAGACTTGAAGCATTACTAACATTGTATTAATCAAAGCCATATCAAAAGTTTGTTTTGGGTTTTTATATATTACACCAGCTTTTTCAAAAGCATTGTCATATTCTTGCAGTACTGTATGTGACAAAGACATTCTTATCAATTTGCCTCTAGAATTTTTAGACTTGTATTTATCTCTTAGCCGAAACCCACAAGCCTTTTTTTCTCTTTGCAAAAAAATCTGGAAGTATTTGACAAATGAAGTATTTTGCACAAGATTGTATTTTTATATCAGAAAACTAGGTTCTTGTTGAATTCTTGGTCTTGGAATTTCCTTATTCGTCCTTTAAAAATGCTTTGGTTCCAAGATGTAAGTTACATGCACTATTTTACCACGTGTTAAAGCTTTTAATTTTGCACTACTTGCCAGACTTATGTCAACATCTGTCGGCATATACCGATAACGGTTTTCAGAGCGATTTTAACTTCATTTCACGAATAATATCTGAAATATCAGCCAATTCGATTCGAAGGATTGTAGAATAGTGATTATTCAGTGTCAAAATGTTTTTGCTACTAATTTTTGCATTTCAAATATTTCATTAAAAAATCTTGGAAAAGAGGTAAATTTCAGGGAAGGCAATCGAAAATGCTCTTGTCGACAAATGCCGACATCGGCACGGAAAGGGTTTAGAAGCTAGAATACACGATATGGATTGGGACCGAGTTTACCGGGGTTAAGTTTTGTCTAATGAATGACGTGTTTTCTTGGACACTTTCACAGCGGATACAATATAGACATTTGAAGTCATTCAACCTCTAATAAATTTGAACCCAACCTTCTTGTGAATTGAAGGTTTACGGGTAATTTTAATAATTATTATATAATTGTGTGCTCTTGATATTTTGTTCAGATTGATTTTGCGGTCCATTAGCTGTTCTGTGTTTCTACGATTGAGAAGTTAGAAGTCCTAAAAAGTGTAAAAATTATGGGGTTTTTATTACTGTCTCTCTTTTTCTAGAATACACAATCACTACCACCTGGTATTCAGCCTGGATCAATTGCTAAATTTAGTAAGTAATATACATACTCCTCCAGTCTAGTAGGCTGCCTCACTCTCAGAGGCTTTTTTTTAGAAAAAAACACAATTTTGTCTCGCCTTACAGATCTCTTTTAACGTTAACGAAGCTTAATAATGCTCATTCGATTTTCCAATCTTAGATTGTCTTGGCGTTTCCCATAGAAGGCATTAGTTTACATTTTCTGGATTGGGAATAAGATAAGGAGCATAATAAAATAAAATGAAGATTCAAATGATCATTCGCAATCGTCCCTTTTTTTGTTCGTTTTCAGATATGTTGAATCAATCAACAAGCTCTGAAAGCTTCATTGTTGAGGTAAGTGTAACACAATAATAGGGGTGTTATATGATAATACCATAGTTGTTATGGGATAATATTATTCTGTGTAAACTATGATAAATGTGCTTCAGTTTTCCTTACCATACCGTACTTTTGTTAAATTTAGTCTAAAGTGGAAAGTTTGTTTACAGTTGAAAAGTTGAACACTGAATAATCCAATGATTGGCCACTAAATTATAGAATAATGAAAACTATAGACTATATAAATTGAATCCCCATGATATAACGATACTCTTATATCCATAAGCGGTTGCTTGAACTCGACTTCTTCCGGGCTTTAATCGTTTTTTTGTCAAAATTCACCAAAATTTAGCAAAATAAAAGAATTTTGGCTCAATGTCAGTTTTCTGTGTCAGACCTAAAACTTTACTTTGATTACTGCAGCTGACTTTTCTTTAACTTACGGGATTGATTGTGACATTTTCTGAAAGATGCCATGGAATCTAAGTTTTATTTCTGCAATTCTCTATTATTCCCCTCTTTACAGCATTTAGCCTCCTTTCCACAAGATGGAGAACAAGATATAACACCGGCTTATGCTCTCGTCAAACTGAAGGTAAGTTCTTATGCTGTCTGATGTCGTGATACCTATAAAGGTTTTTCATGTCTTATACTAGTTATGTAACTACCGTCACTATTGAAGCAAACGATCGATTTACGGAAGGGATCGCCTCTTCATATGCGAATGTCTGCTTCCATAATGGTGGAAATTACGTAACTTAACAAGCATGAAAAATCTCTATCCCCAGAACAAAAATACCATCATAAACTAGATTTTCCATAACATGATTAAATGCACGAGAGCAGAAGTTTTTTTTATAACAGTTTGTTAGCTGAAGGGACCCGAAAACTTGTTCAGGTTAAGGAGACATCTGAGTTTCGAGCAGCAAAGAAGGAGGACTTTTGAACCGACAACAAAAATTAATGATAAGACATCTTTAGTCAAAAGTAAAGTTCGACTCAATTTTTACGACTTAGAAATTAAAATTGTCGTCAAAAAAGATGGTGTGAAAAAGTTACAGGCGGAATGGTGTTGGAAAAAAGTGGTGTCCAGTCTGGTACATGATAAGTTGACGTAACGTTCTTAAATAGAAATCACCAAGGTTGGTTCGAATCTCAAACACTTAAAGGCCGAGGGAGAAGCACGGTTAAAGACTCTCAACCTTCAATGATATATCATCTCGTTCTTTTATATCATAGGAAATCAGTTCACACGGAGGTTTATGGGCACAAAAGATGAGCATGAATATTTCCAGTGAATCTCTCTCCATGGCCAATGCTGAAAGTCAAGAACTGATCGAAGAATACCCGATTCAACAGATAAGTCTTTGTGTGACTGTTGATAACGATGACGTCTTAGAGAATCTACTTATTTTCACTACAAAATTGTCTCAAGATAAAGTGGGAGCTATTCATCTCTTCCAATGCAAAGCAGGCGAGGTATGTGCTTTCTTATTCAATGAAATTTCCTATATTTTTCTTAGTTTACCAATATTACCTTATCAACCCTTTTAACTTTGGCTGGTATTGCCGTTACATTTTTGCCAAGGAATTATGGGCCAGGTTTATATAAGCCTGATCTTTTAATAACCGTAAAACAAAGGTAGATGATTCGTTTACGGTACAAAAGATTGTTGGTTCAACCCCTAATTGAGTCATACCAAAGACTCGGAATCGAAATTTAATTCATGACCGAATTTAACTTTTTGACTTTTTAAAATACGGTTATTCCCAACTGAAAAGCTTAAAGATTGGCTCTTTGCATATCGCACTCTTTTTTATAAGAACAGGTAATTTTCAGAGACTTGACTGTTCTTATTATTTTTTTAGCATTTTTAACCTGTTCCTACATAGCTACATAATTGACCTTTAATTTACTTACAAATGCAGCCATTTCAGGATCAGCCTCGTTTTTGAATGTTTTTGAATTTTTGTATGTTTTTTTGGCATATTTGAGCCTCATTGTACTTTTTAAAATTGTTCTTATAAATCAGAGTGCGATTTTAGGAAGCTAAAATTTTTTAAAGATTACAGATATGGGTTTACATTATGATGTAAGGTTCTTAATATAAATCCATCATGCCATAACATAATACCTTCATAAAATATAGCTTGTAATACTTGTAATCCAAGAGCTTCAAAAAATCAACAAAAACCGTTACTCATTGGCCAAAGCACCTCATTTCCCTTTTACAAAATAAAACTACTATTTTCGTGAGAAAATCTTTCAACTGAGACTCCTCTCTCTACTTTGTTACTCTCATTTGCAGAGCTTAAGACAAGCAGAATTCTTGTTTTTGTTTGCAAATTTGGTTGTATTTCTAGGTGGCTTTTTGTCCTTGTGTACACGCCGAACTGTTAACTTCCAATTGCTACTCTATAGGATTTGTGTGTTCTTCAAAGTCACTGCCGTAGAAGTTGAGATACAGTATAAGTTTTTCAAAGACCATAGATTTATAAAGCCCGAAAGGCTAGATGTCATGCCTTGGTTGTTGCCTGTGATGGCTTAAAGCACGACATCTAGCCCTTCGGGCTTTATAAATCTGTGACAAAGACAACATCAATGGAAAAGAGTTCTTGTATTCCTAAGTCAATTGAATGTTTACAAAAAAAGTTTTTCTTGAAGGGAAATTTGCACACAGTTTGTGCATTTTCACCCTGTAAATTCAATAGAAAATGTATGTAACAAACGTACGAATCGTACGAAATCTTCAAATATTTTTACTGGTTTCCCGGATGGTACCTTCCGGGTATGGTAGCTAGCTTTGTAATTCAGAAATTACAAAGTTCGAGTTCTTTGATAATGAGCTAGACAAGAGATTTTGTAATTTCACAAACATACTTCAACAATTAGTCAAATATTTCCTTACACGTTTGGCAGGAAAGAATTTGCGGTTGACGAGCTCGTTATGTTTTAATTGTATGGTGATTTTCTGGTAACATTAGTATAGTGTCTTTGTCATACTAACAACACTGTTTGTTTCATTCTAAGATGATATTGTTTATGTTTTGATGGCTCGTTTCTGATTTGTTTTGAATATAGTAAATGCAGTATACGTCCGTTATACCACCTTTTTTATTAGTTCTTCTTAGTTTTCGGTAAGCCTGGATGTGCTTATTTTGTGGACAACTTTGAGACTAGATTGTTCTAATTGGCGTTTATGGAACTCTCTTGGAGCCGAGGGAATCTCGCTTGTTTGTGAAGGGTGTTCATTAGAATGAAGGATGTTCATTAGAATGAGGGGCGATATGGTCTACAGTGAATCCGAAAAAAAGACAGAATTTATAGAAGTAAGAAAAATCCTCAAAATATTCATAGTTTTTATGACATAATTTCTCAATTTCTTTTTTAAAGAGAGTTAACCGGGTTTGATTGTTTATTTAGTGAACAAAGCTCTGCTTTTTGCCAGATACATTGTATTGTCTGTATTATGGGTATTTATGAAAGTAGTGTTGTGTCAAAAATCTACACTATCTGTTATTGTCATTAGTGAATTTTTCCAGACGAAATTTTTCTCAGTGAGCAATTTCAATCCTACATTGGATTCTCTGAACACTGGATTGAGAGATGTTTATACTTCTATATCTAGACTGGCTTTTCTTTCCCAATATTCTTCATTTGTTCGTGCACGAATTCGATATATTAGCACAAAAGTGTTTCATTGTTTTTGGCTGTTCTTTTTCTCTGATGTGTGAATTTTATCGACTTCAAGTGAAAAAAAATATTAAGTTTCTCTGATATTATTTTTTCACTAGTTCTAAAACATCTCAAAATATATTTTGCACAAGTTTTTTGTGTGTAAGAATTTCTCAAGATATTTTATTTTATAATTGGTTTTAAATTATTAATGGGATTTCGAAATTAGCTATCATCAACAAATAGGTTTTCGTTTAGACAAAAGTTAAAATTTCAAACTAAAATAGCCTACGTTATTAAATGAATAGAGGCAGCAATTCTTTAAAATTTAGAAATTCTTCACACATTTAGACTAAAAATCAAATTCATTTCGTTATTCAACTACATACTTATATTACAGTCAATACTATATACATCAAGTATAGATCAAATTATTTCACTTGAAATGTTTAGAAGTTTAGATAAGACCTTTTTATACCCATTTTGGTCATTACATGGACGAACTATGAATGTTGATTTTTTTACGATTACTCAAGTAAGATTGGACGACTTATACATCTATCAACCTTAACGCATTAGGAGACTGGGTATTAGTTTACCAAGAAAGATTGATCTTTTTTATAAGAAAGGTGTTTTTCATTTCATCATGGATATTCTTATTTTTTGGGAAAACGAAAGAGAAAGGAAACGCCAGTACAACCAGAAAGTGATGAACATTGAAATAATTGAACATGTTACTTTCACCCACTTACACGCTTTTTATAAGAATGGTGTTTTTCATTTCCTCACGGATATTCTTTTTTTGGGGGGGAAATCAGCCTAAAATATTCTTACGGTATTCTTAGGTTAAGATCGAAATTTAACCTAGATTTAACATGTAATACCCACCTGGAGAATATTGAGCGTTGGGGTATTATTGGCACTTTACATGTGAAAACGCTTTAAAAATGGCATTTTTAGTTTCAGTTGTTTAATTCCATGATGGTGATATTCTTACCATGTTCTTAATTTTTTGGCTATTTCATCATGGACATTCTTATAAAGTGTATTATTATATAAAAAAGCGTGTATCTGTCGTTACCATGAGTTTCTGATGGACAAAGATTTTGATGCCATTCTTTTCTGGTTTGTCCCAGTTTCCTCAAGCTTTTAGGGTAGATAGGTGTTTAATCGATGAGTTTTTTTAAAAGAAGACTTATTCCGAAAAATATCCTCCCAAAAATGTTACCACCCAAAAAGAAGCCACCACGTTCATTCAAAGTCCATCAATTTTCTGAAGAACATATAGAGCGTTCTGCAAAGTTGCGTTCACTTTCGTTTTCTGGTAGTAATGGTGTAGTTGATTTTTATGGCGATGGTGAAAGGTCTTCAATCGATTATGTTGATAAGGTGAGTTTAGGTACCGTGAGTATCACAGCTCGAACTAATTATCCATTCATATTTTCTCTTTGAAAACTTGGCCTCTGACACTCAGGGTAGAGTTTAGGAGGGTTGCGAATCGAATTATACATAAGTACAGTGGAATCTCGCCAATTCGAACTTCTATAATTCGAATTAACTCTCCGTTTTTGATGGGAATAAAAACCCACCTAAAACACCTTCTATTATTCGACTTATTAGACTTCTCGATTGAGTTCGGATTAGCGAGGTTTAACTGTATTCAAGTCTGGTTAAGTGAGTCTGTATTTACAATATTAACGATTGAATATCTCTCTGGTCTAGAAGAAGAGTTGTTTTCAATTTCAAGGTTGATATTTATTTTGCCCATCGTTTTTGATCACATGATCATAATCTGCGTCAAATAGTGGTCAATGAAATCGGGGAACAGGACAATGTGACGTCACCCAGCTAAACAAATTTCCCACCATTAAAGATAACGTGACCAAAATAAATTGAAATTCAACCATTTTGCTTACGTTTCCAGACCTGGTAGATATTCAATTGACATTCTTTTTACAAGGCTAGAACCCCTCCTTTTGGTTTAATATAGCGTTAACGATTAGCGATATTTTTTTGAATTTACGAATTTTGATACACCTTGTTTTCCTAGAACATATTCACAGTGAGAAATTTGAAAACAATAGAAAAACTGAACATTAACGTTGTTACGTTTTTAAAGTGTAACTTGAATCTTCGTGCAAATCTCCATATAGTATAAAGTATCAAAAAATTGTTTTCAAACAAAACCTTCAGATACCTTCAGACGGAGTCACGAGAGCACTTACACTCTACTACTTCAACTTCCAAAATATAATCTGAGAAGCTTTAAGTTGTGCTTTGAAACTCAAATCCTCATTGAGTTTTGCTTTTTTGTTGCTAGGATACGGTGATGCAGGTTAATGCCTGTAATGATTACTAAGTTATACACAAAGTCGCAGTCAACTAACTCTTATTTAGAAGAGTACCTGCATTTTATTTTCACGTCTCTCCATGGTGGAACGTCGTTTTATCAACAGACTAGTTCATCGAATAACTATCGGCGGTTTCCGTCTTTGGATCGAGCAACGTCTTTCAAAAATCGCCCGTCCAAATGTTTTTGTTTTTTTAGTTTATAATTTTTCTCCAAATAAACGTCGACTTCGTCATGCAAGCATTTGCTAACTTATGCCGATATATTCTTTTATGTATATTATGATTCTGCAATGCCCGACACAATTTTGTCTCTAGCCTTATCACAGGAGCTATATATGATTTAGCATTACGTAGATCGTAACCTAGTAGACGCCCATACGTTTATACGAAGCAAAGACCTTTTTAGTCACACTATACGGAAGAATTGCTCTTTCCCGAAAATACAGTTGAAGCTCTCTAATTAAATTTCAAGAGGAATGGGATTTTTATCGAGTAAGCGAGTGTATTGAATGATAAAGCGTCGTTTTTGACGATAACTTTCAATATTATCGAATAATAGTAGAATATCGAATTAGAGAGAGTCAGCTGTAGTCCCGTAAAAAAAAGGCAGAACGAAAGCTTTCCTGTTGATCTAATTTAATGTGAACTACTTTTGTTTTGATGTATACGTTTTGTTTATAAGAACATCCTAAATTTTTTGAAGCCTTCGTATGTTCTTAACCTTTTGAGTTTTAAGCCTAAATATGTGTATAAAATCTTAATTCCACCATTTTGTGAGTTTTTTGTGCATCGATTATGTGTTCTAAAATCCATAAAGCCTTTAATAAAATGTTCTTACCTTGTTCATAATATTCTGGTCTTATGTTCTTATATAGTTTGTTCTTATGGTAAAACGTGTACAATAAATTTACCATCCGGTCGTTGACATGATTGAACTTGATTTGAATGGGTTTTGGTATCAAATTTCACTACTGTTAAACCTTCTCCTCTAAACTAAATGTTTTCTCTGTTCCAATTATATAGGCTGGTGTGATCAAAGAAGTTGTAAACAAGCAACGAGAACGAAAGGTTTGTTGAATATCATCGGCTCGGTTGCTCTTATTTTTTGACACTTTGAGCCTCAAATTGTTCTTATCCTGTTCTTGTTTATAGGGTGAAATTGAAGTATTCTAGGGCTTATACCCAATTTTTACTAATTTAACCCCTAAATTGCTTGAAATCGAGTAAATCCAGACTCAGCATTGTTCTTGAATTGTTCTAATTTTTTTTTTTGCGCTTTTGAGCCTCATTGTTCTTATAAAATTGTTCTTCTAAAAGAAAAAGAGTGTAAAGCTGAAGTTTATAAGGGAATCTCCTATAAAGGATATGAGACCCCATATTTCCTAGGCTTCTGGCTTCCTTTAACGGATACGTGTTTCTTATACAGTGTGTCCCAAAAAAGTGGACAAGTTTTTATATAAAGTAAAATCCTAAATTTATATTATCTAAACTGGGGTTAGAATGATTGAAATATGATTATAATTCTCCGTTCAATCAATAGATATCCAATTCCCAAGATGATTTTACTTTATATAAAAATTTATCCGCTTTTTTTGAGACACGCTGTAGAGATTTCCTTGCAGATTTCGTAGAGGTCTGCGATTCAGACTACATTATTTCCTACATAAGTTATGCGACCAGCGTAGTTACAAAAATACTAGAAGCACTTAGATTCAAAGTCATTTTGTAAAAGGCGTTATTATACATTCAATACTGAATTTCTAAAACTCTCTTTTAAAACTAAAAACCCTGGATATGCTCAATCCCCGAGCTACTGTCACTTGCGAAGGCTTTCAAGAATAAATTCATAATAATAAAGGAAGGAGACGTTTAATAAAGAACCAGCAAAGGTGCCGTAATATCCTCTACTTTCTATTCTCCTTTCTCCTCTGATGTGGTTAAAATTTATGCATCCTGTTTTCCAGGTACACTTAGACTATCCATGCAAAAAATTGTCATAATTATTCACAAAAATTTAAGCTATTAAGCATATGAACATGGAATTCTCTCCTTGAGTGCATGCTGGGATCTATTTTCGAATCCCTATAATAACTTTGATTACGAACCGAACAGGAACGTAATAGCCATAATAAAAGATATATAAAACTAAGTATCATTTTTCATAATATAAATTGCTAATCTGTGAAGTATTTATTTCCTTTTAAAAACTTTTTTCATGTTGTTATCGAAGCGCTTATGTAGGATTTTGGAATTGAATTTCATTGAATGTTAACTTTGACGTCCGATACCAATTTTTGGTAAATCCTTTCATTTCCTGGCTTTCTTCTTGTGGATATGCTTATTTTAACAAAGTCAAAGAGTTATTATTATTATTATACAGTATACAAGTTCACAGGCCCGAGGTAGGCCTCTACGAACCGGTTTGATTACAATTCTAATTTGTTAAATATCTAAGTTTGTGTCTTTTCCACGCTTCATTAAGGTTTTGTTTAAACAAGTGAATGGAGGTCGACTCGACGACAAATCGTGGCAATGCATTCCATGTAGGGATTGTTCTATAGTAGAATGACTTTGTTTGCGCTCCTCGAAGACCATCAGCAGCAAAGTTTGGAACGAATTCGTGATCGTGAAATCTGGCTGGACGAGTTCTTTTAACTAGCTTGTCCCGAGTTGTTTTTGGATCATAAAAATGGATATGCTTATACATTTGGACCATATCGCAGAAAAGTCTTCTAAACTCAAGAGATGGAAGCTTGAGTCTTTGTAAACGCTCCTCATAGTGGAGATTACGATACTGCGGAATCAGTCTTGTTGCCCGTCTTTGGACCCCTTCAATCAGATTAACGCTGCGGCGTAATTTCGGCTGCCATACTGATTGTGCATATTCTAGATGCGGTCTGACAAAGGTCGTATACAATGTGCAAAATGCCGAAGGACTCAGGTCACTGAAGCTTCTTTGGATGACTCCTAAGATAGAATTCGCTTTATTGACTTGTCTAGAGATATGTTCCTCAAAAGATAATTCAGAGTCAATCAAGATGCCTAGGTCTTTTTCTTCAAAAACATGTTCAAGTTCGTTACCTCCAAGTTGGTATCTGTGTGCATGCTTAATATTAGCAAATTTACCTATAGTCAAGACATGGCATTTGTCAGGATGAAACTTTAGTAACCAATCTCGGGACCACTTTTCCAATTCACAGATATCTTTTTGAACAATTAGAGAGTCTCTAATAGAATTGATTATTTTCACTATCTTCGTTATGATCTGACGGGAGCTTTTTATACCCAGGTTTTATCTTTCGGATATGCTTATTAACACTACCAAGGAGTTAAGATCTGACGGGTTAAGTAAGGGTTCGTTAAATACCAGCTCGCTTCACTTAGGATAAAAAATCGTGCGGTGGGCTGATATTTGTCTGTAAACAAACTTGATATCGGCAGAGATTTCAAATTTCATTACTGTACTACACTACCGTTTATATGAGATGAAACCCAGTACAGAACAGGCTAGTATGGAGTCGTTTATAGACCGTGTAATACAGTAATATGGTCGCTGAATGATATTACGACAATTGTTACGGGATAATATCAGTTTGTCTAAACTACAATTTGTCTCTCCATTATTATAATCCGTGTCATACAGTAATATGGTGGCTGAATGATTTTCATGGTGATTGTTACGGGATAATGTCAATTTGTATAAACGAAATTTTGTTATTTTTTGCCTTTTGCTAAATTAGTCTGACATGTTAGAGTTGCATAGACAAGAGGGACACAAAATTTGTGTAGGAGAGTAGATTAGTAGCACTATCATTATCCATTCATAATATAAAAACATGATTACTGTGTTATAAAAATATGCTCTTCACCACAATTTTGCGCCACTCTTGTCTACGCAACTGTTAGACTAAGAATATGCTAATTTGGACGATGTACGGGCAGCAATTTGATATCTTAGCCAATCAGAAACCCTCCCTCTTTTTATTTTGCAGGCATTACAACAGCAACAAGTGAACAGTACAAATTATATGAACGGTTCGTCTTCTCCTTCACCACCAACTATCACCGAAACTAACGGAATGGCGGAAACTAGAACTGTAAGAATCATCTCTTATTATTTGACTGTATCTGTCTTCCCATAACAACGCAAGCCGAGAGTCTAATTTAAAGAGTGAGTTGTGACCACAATATCTTTGACCATTTTTTCTAAGAAAAAGGGTGTTTTTGAGTCAAAAAAGTCTTAAAATGTTCTTAACAATTCGGCCAGCGAAGCATTATGTTCTCATATAGTTCGTTCTTATAAAAAAGTAGTAGAAGTTCAGATATGTGAGATTCAAATGTTTTAACTAACTTGAGTTAACTAGTCCACCATGCCGTTTTCATTTTCGTTGACAAACAAATTAAATTGCATGTATAGTCAATTACCATTGAGATTAACACCTTTTCTATAGGAATGGAACCTACACCAACGGCATGCGGTCGCGCGGGCCGTCGAAGCGTTCCAATCACCACAAGAGGAGAAGCCACCCACGCAACACAATATGACAGTCAATGGTACAAACCCTATGCAGGATGCGAAGATCGCTCGCGATGTGGTAAGCTATTGTACTCTTTCATTTTTTATTATTCTTTAGATCTACCAGAATTACTGACTTGGTTATGTCAACATAATATAACAATAGGTAGACACTGTCCTGAAATGAAACGGGAACACTTATGTACTAGACTATATCCCTATTCTTTGTCTTTCTCTCTGCTTTCGGCAGTTTCAGTCCAGTGGCCCTCCTCATTTGAACTGTCCATCTTATACTCATAGGGAGTCTTTCTGCGTTAAATTCCCCTTTAAGTTTTGAAAGATGCGTTATTCATTGGTCGCCTGTCTAGAGTAAAGTATCTTTAATTTTAGAGAAAAATCAATATTTCAGCTTTTTTACAAGATTTACGAACATAAATTTTATAGGGAAAAAGCCATAAATACTTTCCTAAAAGAACTAAAAAAACTGTAAGACTCGTTACAATTGTTACAATTGGCTGGCCTATTGAAAATATCTGATCAATCATGAGTGAAACCTTATTGCAACGATTCTCTAGTTTTGGCTAGGTCTTCAAAACCTTTAAAGAATTTGTGTTTGTTGACAGAATCGGCTTTTATATATTACCCTAGAAACATTCCAGCAAATATAGAACCTTTATTTTTAAGGAAATTTTGAACAAATGTATTGAAGAGATAGAGAATTTTGTGGTGATGTTGAAACGAATCAATGAAGCACGAAAACAATTACAATTGAAGAAAAGCAGAGGAAGCAAAAAGAAAAAGATCGAAAGTAAGATTCCTTTTTTGACTAAAGACTGCGTCAAATTGTGAGAAGAGATTTGTTATTCTATTCTATCTTTTATCTGGTTTAATCAGCAATCAATTGGAACATTGTTAACAGCTATTTTTAAGTTATTTCGATCTAAAAATTTCAATAGAATTTCAGTTTTGAAAGCAAGGGATGAGCTGGAGTCTTTATAAGATACTTCACTAATTGGTCATTTGAAGTGATAGAGATTACGCGTTCTTTAGAAATCTTGACGACCGACAAAATCACATAAGAGCTTGTAAAAACTCCAGCTTGTCCCGAAAGCAATGATATTTAAAGCGCGGAATATGGTACGGTCACGCTTTTTGAAACTAGGGTGATAGAAAGTCACTACCTTAAAGGGACATTACAGTAGTAAAATGTAAACATTGCGCGAACCACGTGTCATTAAAGAGAACAATTAAAATCACGTGTCCAAAACAAACTTGTAAAACAATTGAACAATCAAAATTAGCCATATTTGGTTTGATTTTTTATTTTGACATGTGACATTTGTTTTGATTTTGTATCCGCTGCATACAGTTTGTTTACAAATTCGGCAAGTACTGTTATGTCCCTTCAATACAATAATGACCGGTTAGGGTTGGTGAGGGTTGTACTGAAAAATATCGCCTGAGGTCAAGTGACGACCTTCAATTGCATTGCGCAAAAAGCCATGTAGCCCGCTTCGAAAAAGTAACCGGTTAACAATAATACAATAATGACCGGTTAGTGAGGGCTGTACTGAGAAATATTGCCCGACGTCAAGTAACGACCGAGCTTGCGAGGTTGTTGCGTTGACTGAGGGCAATATTTTCAGTACAGCCCTCACTAACCGGTCATTATTGTATTTGTTAACCGTTTCCTTCAACTTTGATTGATTTTTAGCGCTTTATACAGGAAAAATAGGGAAAAAAAGCAGAAAAAACAAGCGAAAAGAGATAAAAAATTGCTATAATTTCTGACGTCAGAAATAAAAAATGAGAGAAATGATGTCAACGCATTGTTCATTTTCCTTTGAAAAAGTGACGTCACAATGAATTTTCCTAACGACGGGCAACTCTGGACAATGTAGGCCCGTCGTCATGCGAAAAGAACCAATTGCATTGCGCAAAAAGCCATGTAGCCCACTTCGAAAAAGTAACCGGTTAACAATAAATAATAATGGACTTTAATTTTTCAGACATATTGATTTTGCAATCACAACCGCCCCCTGATCACCGTATCTTCGATATTTATCAGAAATTCAAACATTCTTTGAACCTTTTGGTAAGTTCGATATACTCCTGGTCAATTTTTTTCTAAATTCTAAACATGCTAGAATCTAGTATTCGCTGGAGTTAATTTTAATTAGCTAATTAATTATAGGCTGGCCTATCAAAAATAAAACGAAGCTCTTGAGTAACTACAGTTGATGCTCTCTAATTCGACGTTCTACTATTCGATAATGTTTAATGTTCCATTATTCGATAATATAGAGGGTCACAGTCAACAAGAAACTGTCCTAACCGACGCTGTACTATTCGATACGCTCCCTTATTCGATGAATATAAAATCTCCCTTGAAAATTGAATTAGAGAGCGTCAACTGTATGATTTATCAAGCTCTTTTCCTTTGAGCTCTCGACGATTTTCGAGTAGTTTTGAGTTTTCATTTCACTAAGATATCTTTCGTTGCACAGGGCAAACTACATCCACATATTTCTGAACCAAATGCACCGGAACTGATACATTACCTTTTCATCCCGCTTGGTATTATCGTCAAAGTTACCGGGTAAGTGGACATCGATCGGTTTTACGAAATTCGATTTTCCTTTATTATCCTTTACAAAGTTTCCATTGCCTCTAAGGTAGAAAAAAACATATACCCCCTGTTGAGGAGGTCCATCATTTTGTGGCTTGAAATGCTGCAACCCCCTGGAATTCCAGGCAATTCCAGGCTTAAACCCCTCTGGAATTCTGAATTTAGGAGGATTTAAAAGGCTACCCCCATGGAATTCCAGTTATTTTTGACAGACTTTTGTATCTCGCTATGGAATTCCGCCACATATCAAACCTTACCCCCATGGAACGGAAATGGACCTCCTCAACAGAGGGTATACGGTTTTTTTTTCTGGAAAAGCCCATTACTGAGATTCCTTTGTCAGGAAAAAGACCGACCGGCCTTTTTTTTATGATGTAAAAAGGAGAATTTGTGCTGGCGCTGCACCGGTAGGGAAAAAGTAGTTCTCTAAATGATGTGTAAGCAAACGATGCTCTTTAAAAGATTTTCATTTTCACTATTATCTTTTCTTCTAGGATTGAGAGAGCACGTTCAGTTGTCGAACCTCTTCTCACACTGACTGCTGTTGAGTTGCTTGGTAATTGTCTTGATTCAAGAGAGTATCATTTCTGGCAAAGTTTGGGACCTAACTGGACGCTAACTAAGTAAGCTGTTACCGCTTATTTATTAAGACAAATAAATTATTAGCAGTTATTGTATATGTGATTTTGAATTTTTCAAGGCTTAATTGCGCTCATAATACAATAATGACCAGTTAGTGAGGGCTGCACTGAGAAATATTACCCGAGGTCAAGTAACGACCAAGCTT
Organism: Clytia hemisphaerica; assembly: GCF_902728285.1. Taxonomy (NCBI): domain Eukaryota; kingdom Metazoa; phylum Cnidaria; class Hydrozoa; order Leptothecata; family Clytiidae; genus Clytia; species Clytia hemisphaerica. Next base: position 1,827,657 of record NW_027103962.1, on the reverse strand, counting down.
GCGAGTTGCCCGTGTGTTTTCAATATACCGCCAAAGGGCAAATAAATTCTACCAGTTATTGCACTTATGATTTTGAAACTTTCAAGGCTTAATTGTTTGGTAATCGTAATATTTTCATACTATAGTATTATGATTTTCGCTAGTTCGATTTCTTCGAATTATAGAGAGATTGAAATTACAGGTAAATGCATGAAGGTCCTCCAGAGAGTTAGTTTCAATGAGCAAAAAAAGCTCATTTATCTTCTATTTTAACTCTTCATTTATTTAGGAATGCGGAGCCTTTCAAAGACCGATATTTCCAACCATACAGTCCGGTCTTCATTGACGGGTGGGTACCACCTGAGATTGTGACTCCTCAACAAGAGGCAGCTGCTACATCTATTGCAAGAATGCAGCAGGTATGTGCACTTTTAAATCATTGGACAATGAAGAAAAAGTCTTTATATATAGCGAGTTGTTTTCTTATTTAAAGATTTAGTTGTGACTTCTAATAGTGTTACTTAAAGGAATAATCAGATGGTTTGAGATATCTGGTTTGCAGAAAGTTTATGTGGGCTAGAGTAAAACCTCCCAGTATATTATGGAGATATCACAATTTGAAATTTCTGAAAAAGGGTTCTCGCACGGTTTTTACGTTGAAATTCTTACTAAAAGTCAAAAAAATATCTCGACTTTGAAAAATATTTAGGTAAAAATATTTTGAGGTTTTGCCCAGGACAAGAAAGATAACGCATGCCAAATATCTCAAACCATCTGATTATCCCTTTAAGATTTTTTTGTGATTTTAACTTTTTGGGTTAAATTCTTTTCCGTACACGTACTTAGAACCTTTTTTTATTATTTGCACATGTTCGTTTAAATTTATGCTGCACAACTGACCAATTGAAAACGACTAACAAATTTTCACGAAAATAAAAACAGTGACACAATGACAAATTAACGACAAACAGCAAGTTTACATTAGTACAGATTACTTACGCTATGACGATTCTTATAATGTCAAAAATCGCAAATTCTTTTCTCCCAATAACTGCATACAAGTGCAAAGAGCAATTTACGCTGCACAACTGACCATTTGAAAACGACTAACAAAACACGAAAATAAAAACAGTGAAACAACGATGTCGTGTCCACAAATTAACGACAAACAGCAAATTTTCATCAGTACAGATAACTTACTATGATGCTTAAACGCGAGGACTCTTATAATGTTACAAATCACAAATCATTTACTGTAGCTTGCGCCATAGCTTTGTCTTCGGTTTTCCATTGGAGAAATGAAACAGGTTAGCAAATATGGTTTTGTTACATTGTAGCTGGTACATTGTGTGAATTAGAATGCCAGACAGTTACGGAGGAGAATAAGTTGTCTACATTTGGTCAATCAACTTTTAGGTGATTTGGCTTGTGGGTTGTTGTTTGAAGGCTTGGAATTGATGAAAAAATGTGTATCTTTGTTACTTTATGTACTTGAAACTAACTGAAAAACTGTTAGATCGAATTAACGAAAAGACACTTATTTATCACATTGATTCAGTAATCTTTAACTCGAAGGGCATTGAAATTTGTTAAAGCCGTCCTGAGTTTTCAGGTAGTGGTTGAAATGGAAGAAGTAGTTTGGTAAGGAGTGGGTCGAGTTGTAGAGGTTTGAGTTGTTGAGGTTCGAGTTGTAGAGGTTCGAGTTGTAGATGGTCGAAATGTTGAGAATTCCTTTCTCGGTTGAATTGATGGTCAAAAGAACATATTCAGCATACTAGCCTAACAGAGAAAATGACAATCGACTAACATCGCACACGTCGCACGATTTACAGTTTTTCTCAGTTTTTCTCATTGGTCTTCAATCTAATCTCTCTAATAAAGGGACAACAATACTTTAAAGAGTCGGCCCAATCAAGTACAGTCATACAGGCGGCAATGAAATTCAAGAAATTTTTGAAACCCAAATATCCAGAAGAGGACGTCATGTTGAAACGATCAAGCAACAGTGATGGTGCTATTAAGTATGATATTTCTTTTGAATATGATTTTCAACAATAGTGTCCGATTTAGCCCTTGTTCACACGTAACAGTTCTGTTTCGCTCCGAAACAAAATGAAGCCATTCTATTAGTTAGAAGTGACGTAAAACTTGAATTTAACCAATAGAATGGCTTTATTTCGTTTTGGAGCGTAACGAAACTGTTACGTGTGCATGTGGTCTTAGACCTTGCTCAAGCGTTACGGTTCCGTATCGCTCCGGCGTGGTATTTGTTACGGATAGGAAGTGTTCATACTCATTTCGGGACGTTTTGAAGCAACGAAACGGAGCAGTTCCGTTCTGATGAAAATAGTGGAGCAAAACCGTTTCGATCTGTTTTGCTATGTAACGTCTTCTTTTTTTACGTTTCGAATTTCGACTTTCGGAACCGTTTCGTTTCTGAGCGAAACGGAACGTAGGTCTTAAAAAACGTAAGCGGTAGGATTAACGACAGTCTCCCTGCTTAAACGCAACGCCTTGAATCAGTTCTGGTGCGATTCGCAAATTATGTCATTGCTCTATAATAAGGCCTATAATTTACCATAAGGCCGCTGATCAGTGGATATATGATTATTTGTATCACAGAATTTTTCAATACAAGCCGTCGTTTGGAAATTTAACGACCTTTATTTTTATGACAACTAGTTTTCTGTTATAACTATTCCAATACAAAGGAAAACAATATAAACAGTCATCAGTCAACAGGATCTTTGTAAGCAGCACGGTCTCCAAAAATGATTTTACTAAAGATTCTTACTTAAGATACGAACCATATTGAGAATGTTTTGGGATATATCGTTATGATATTTTGTTCCGGAGGATGTACAATATGGCACTGTCAACTCCGGGATTTAAACCAAGGTTTAGAGAGAACTTTTTCAATGACTCAAATAAAATCCATTTTTTTGGAGTGGTGTAGAACCAAGTGATATCACGTGAGTAATACGATAACAGCAGTGTTCAAACCTCTTCCATCTCAGACGGATTTCTGTCTCACAGAAGTTTAAAAAAAACGAATTTCGTCTCAAGTAATGTAAAAACCAGCCAAATTTGAAGAATCTGGTCAAGGTGTTGGAGTGTTATTAAACCCCATTCCCGTCTGACAGGAGAATCTCTTCTTTGACCACTGATAATATATAAAGCTAGTCCATTTTGAAGATGATATGTTACAGAGCTGTGTCTCTTTGCTCTTTCTGGAGCACTCTATGGCGAAGACTTGCTTTACACGATACATTGGTATTCGGAGTAATCAATGAAAAGCAATTTGCCGTTCCCAAAAGAATAAAAAAGCTTAGTCGGTAGAACGTGCACTGGCGATTAGGAATTTCTTTTTAATAAACAATACGTTTTCAACAAGTTGTGCGGTAAAGAAATAAAAAACAATGTGCAAATAAAAAAAACCTAAACGGAGGAGGGAAAACTCCTCCTTAATTTCTCAAAACAAAATCTCAAATCGAACAGGATCACGTAACAGTGGTGCGAACAAAGAGCAATGCAAGCAGCCAACACAGCAAAGCACCGACCACGCGTACAAGCTCGAACGCTTCATCAACAATACTACCAACGACGAGATCAAACTCTAACGCATCTTCATCCAAAACTCCGGCCGCGCGTTCAAATTCGAACGCTTCATCAACGATGAGCAATGGAATTGTGCATGTCAATCGACAACCTGTGCTTATTAATGACGAAAAGAAACCCGAACCGGTTCCAGTAACCCGAATTGAGAAACGATCAATGAAATCGGGGTAATGAAGGGGTTCAAATAAGGGTGATACTGGTAAATTCTAAAGCATGGGAAATCGTAGTATTTTTAGGTTAATAGAGGTTTTCATGTTTTTCATGTTATGTGGCTTCCATCATAATGGAAGCAAACGTTCGAATTGTGTAAGGGATCATCTCTACAGATTCGAGTGTTTGCTTCCATAATGGCCAGTAACTTAACAAAACATGAAAAAACCTGTATAATTAGGTTGAAATCGGGATTATGATGGGTAATAATGGGAAATTCGAGGCTTGGGCAAATTTAAAATCAACGAATCGGGTAATATTAGAATAATATTGGGTTAAAAAGTGAAACTTGGATAGTAAGGTTCGAAATAGAAATGATATATAAAGCAGGAATGTGATAAAAATAGGTGCAATTGGGACTAGTGGGGAGTTAAACATTTGCTTAAAAAGGGTAAAACCGAAGTGGTATTGGAGTATTAAGGGTATTGAAATTTTCAATAAGATAACAGGTGGGGGGTCAACAGTAAGATATGTAAAAATTAAAGTGATAAAATATTTAGGATGAAAGACTTTTGCTAAAAACAAAACTTTTGCCTAAATGATTTTACTTTGATAAGTAGGAAATAGTTTTCCTTATTTTGTACTGCAATCTTTTATGGGGAAGTAGCCGGAAAAGCTAATTTTCGAATCTAAATGATAAACCTGGTAAATAACACCGTTCTTGAGCTTCGAGTAGAAGCCTCTGTTGACAGTTTGTAACTCTTGTTTTCAAAAATCGTTTTAGAACAAACCAAGTGGACGGGAACCCCGCCTTACGGAACAACAGTTTCAATAACAAACTGAAAGTCAGATACGGAATAGTTGTGTATGATTATTTGGCTCACAATAACAAAGAACTGACCATCCATGCTGGTGAAAAAGTCGAAGTAAGTTTTTTTCGTTTTCGAAAATTCATTGTAAAGTTATTTCCGGATTTAGGCCTATCAGCAGGAATCTATATCTTTTCCAATTTTCTCTTCTTCAGGTAATCGATAACAGTCGAAGATGGTGGTTAGTGAAGAACACTCATGGTGATCAAGGATATGTTCCTTCTACCGTCCTCGAAATACCGGCTGCCGGTAAGATTGCTATTGGTAAGGGGAAATATTTGAAACCTAGGGCAAGTGCCAAGGGCAGTGTGTACCTAACCTTGATTTTGTGCCGATAGCATTTTACTAAACGACCAAATTCAAAAAGAGAATGGGGATTGTGTACGATCAACTGAAGCAAATATTCGACAAGAAAATCATATTTTCATATAGATTCTTTTTTCGTAGATGCAGAAGAGCCGACATCACCGAAGCCAGAAATACCAGCATACTCGCCACGCTCGCCGAATGGTCATGTGAGTCTAATAAGAAAAAATCTCTATGACTTTTTTGGACCTACCTCTGAGGTCCTTTAAATTAATCTGTGTCCTTCTGTCCGTCCGTCTGATTCAAACTTTTCTTTGGATTGGCTCATTCGATTTTTTGCACAATGATGCAGAATATTATTACCTAAAATATTACGGAGCCTGATTTTCGAAAAAAGATTTTCCGATTCATGATATTCGTGAAACTGAACTTTTGAGAGAAAGAGAAACAAACTGACTTTGTTGACTTTGCCACTACTGGCAAAACCCTGGGTGGTTCCGTAGAAAACATTACATCACCCACGTATTTAATGAATATTTTGATAAAGGTTCAGCCTTTCAACGCGAATACACCCAATAAAGCCATGGTATTTATATTTTTTTATTATGAAAATCCAAGGGTGTGTCTCCTCTACATAGGTCAAAACTCAAGATTATCTCTCTTAAATTTTGGTAAAAAAATCAAGGGATCAACATTGTACTTGACTCAATCAAATAATTTTTGAATGTTTTAATATATTTCAGGAGCATTTCAGTGGTATGGATAGTAATCAGAACTACGTCAATCACCTCCCACCGCAACCACGCACAACACCACCCACCACCGCGGTACAACACATACAACAAAAACCGAGTCCTATCCCACAACCTGTGAAAACGACAACCCCTGTTGTTATTTCTGTACAATTACCTGAAGGTGTGGCTTTTAATGAGTTTTCAATAGGGTAAAAAGTCAACACTACAGTGTAGACCAAGGTTATATATTATTTCCAAAATACCAACCCTCCCATCTCTTACAACAACCATTACAATAAAACATGATATATTAAGGCGTGATTCCTGCCGAGTTTTCAGAATCTAAACATAAAACCCAATCTTCTACTCTGAAAGCATCTTAAAATAACCATCTTTTCTCGTCAAATTTCAAGCGGACTCAGCGTAAACAGCTCACTTATTTTTATGGTGAACGACCGAAACAACTTTCTTAATTTCTTAAAATCTTAAATTTTCATTTCTACCACCATAGTGTGGTAGGCCAAAACCCTAAATTGCATCGGATATTGTTCGTCTGGATATTGTGTAGTCTAAGTACTCTTAGGTTCTACAAATAAACGGCCGCCCTGCTTGTTAATTTTTAGAAAATTTTCCAACCCCCCGGACCTTATAAGGACCCCCCGTTTATTAATTTTTAAGAATGTTTTCAGCTGTCAAAGAGAAGGCCCCTTATTTTTCTCTAAATAGCCTGATTTTAGCCTATATTTACCTTATTTTTGGGTTTTCAGAAGTACAATTTCCAACCCCCCTCCCCGTTTATTTGGAACCTAAGAGTAACCCCTAATTTTGGTTCATTTTTATCATATATTCTTATCAAACTTTAGGTCGTGTCAGTGTGAACAACTCACCTATCACTATAGAACCAGTTGAAATAGAAACCAGGCCATCACCACCTGTTGTCCAAGAAATGAACCAGGAAAGATCTTCCAGCTCACCTGTGTATGCTGCTGTGGCCAAGAAAAAAACAATCACCACAACTGCACCGGTAGGTTAACTGTTTTACCGACATGTAGAACTGATAAATTTACGTTTCAACGGTTTATTTACTTTAACCTCGTTATAATAAGAGGTCTCGTAATAATATCTTTTTTCGAATAGTAAGAAATGGAATTTAATCAATGGTCGCATTGAGCAGACCAAAAAGAATGTCTTTCATCTATATATGTTCAAAATTTCGGAAGATATTTCCTTCAATAGAAATCTGGTGCATTGTTCTGTCATTAGAGGAAACGAGCATTCCAAAAGCACAATTGGGTGGTATGGTGCCCCAATTGATGAAATCTTTCTGATCATCCTCCTAGAAGAAATAAAAATCTTCCGACCTAAGTTTCGTTCTTTCAGTTGTTGGTAATTAATAACATTTAATCCCAGTTGTTTGTATAACGGTGTTGAAATGATAGCATTCCTTTTGATCGTTATTTTATTGGCGTCGGATAAGGTTACGCTGTGGTATTCGACATTCTCTGAGACAACAACATACAGTCTAATGTTTATTTTCTGTAATTTATTTTTCAAGAAAACCATCAGTTGTAAGATTTCGTCAGTGTCTTCTGTGATAAGTTCGGGGTCTTCAGTTTCGTAAGCTTGAATGTCGATATTTGGGAAGAAATAGATATTAGTATATCGGTATATACCACTGTGGACACCGCGGATGGGAAAGATATTGTTCAAATTGAGAAGTAGCGTCTCCCGATTATATTCAAATCGATTGAAGTGAGGATTCTTTATGAGGTCATAAACACTTTTAAAACAGACTAAATAATCGCCATCTTCTTCAGCACCACTAATTAAAACTAATCGGTGAACCGGTAGCCAAGACAACTCGCGGAATCGAGGCAAACTGATTTCATTTTTACGAACATCTATACTCGAGACACTATGTTCGAGAAAATACAACACAATAACAAAGGCGTTTTTATTGTTCGATAATTCTTGGAGTTCCATCGATGCTTGTTGTTTTCCTTTGTTGTCGTCATGTTTCAGGTACAAAACAATGTCTCGTCTTTGGAATGTTGTTACGACGTATTTGAATTTTTCAAGAAATGTCTTAATTTCGTCAGGGTCGATAATTTTCAGGTACACATTTTGTAATTGCGAATTTATCTCCTCTGTACCGTTAAGCTCGATAAATTTACGATCCAACTGGTTATATAATTTCGCTTCGTAACATGGGTCACATAAAATTTTGTTTAAAACGGTTATAAAGCTTGTAGCGTACTTTAGATAAAGTTGAAATTGTGCTTCTTTAAAATCAAGGAAAATCGTCAATTTCGCCTTTCGGAGACAATATTCCTGGACATTGCCAGTTGCAGAAGAATCGATCAAGATAATTTCCCACAACATCAAGATGATCAGCAAAATGAATAAAGTCTTCATAGTGTTGTCTCGTCGTTTTCTCTCATTGAAATTATTCATTTTTGCTACTAAGATGAGATATATATTTTAATGAGATCAAAAGTATTTAATCAATCAATCAATAATTTCTAATGTGATCATATTTACATAAATCTTTTTCCAAAATTCTTCATATAAGAAATGGAGGTCCAATTTTGATCCAAATCTATTCAAGGGACGTAAAATTCGAGCATGGCTACTAATTAGAGAATGACTACTAAACAGGAGAATGCTTGCGTTTGGCCCTTTCTAAAACTTTTCAAAGTAAGTACGTGAAAATATGCATAACATCTTCACGTTTAAAAAATGAATAACCAGCCGAAAGTTGGCCAAAAAAATTTACTCGTTCTTATAAAATAGCCTGTATTCAACTAAACATACGTTTCTTTAGGTTTCCTTTGATTGAATTTATTGAGAAAAAAAGATTTCACCATACGCTTCCCAAAAAAGGAAACCATTTTTAGAAGTTATTTTCATTATTGTAATTTTATAGGCGACGTTTAGTTCTCTCTAGAACTTAGTGATAACAGCATTCAATTTATCCAAATTTTGAGAGAAAACTCACAGAAACATCTTTAAGCTAATGTTTCCAAGGAGAATCGTAAAAATGAAAAATGAAAGAGGTTCAAGAACATATACGCAGATACATACAGCAAACAGCGTTCTTCTACTTTTATTCTTTCAAATTCAAAATTTCACCTGTGGTAGCTAGTAGTCTAATAGGGTTTAGACAATATACGTTTTTTTATAAGAACAAACTATATAAGAACATAAAGCTCCAATGGCCAAATATTAGGAAAAGTTTAAGAACACTTTAAAAGGCTTTGTGGACAAAGGAAAATGGACAAAAATACTCACAAAATGGTGAAAATAAGAACATGTCAAGGCTACAAAAAATCTTGAATGTTCTTATAAAAAACGTTTAGTTTAAGTACCATCATTGGAGAGCTATTTTTAGAATTTTCTTTGAACATTCCGTGCCCCATTATATGCCCCGGAGAGAGAGATTCTCGATTTGAAAACTACCGTATGTGCGGACAAATTGCTAATAAATTGCTATTGTTCTATAACAATAGATCTATTGTTTTCAGACCTGACTATGTTTATAAATAATGCTAGTATGCTTTTCAACGTCCATCAACGCTATATTGACGTTCTGGATGTTTGAATATTTTTTTCTTTCCCACTAGCGACCACCATCCAATGAGAGCGCAAGTGCAGTCATCACTACTGACTACCAGAAAAACGGATACCATAAATCAACAGCTGTTATTCGAACCCAAGCTTCACCACCTACCGTACAACCAGAACTGAACACCGCCCCTCCTCCACCGCCGCCACCAGCAGTTCCGCCACCACCGCCTGTAGTTGAACAACAGAAATTGGTGCTCACTAAGAAAACTTCAAGTAGTAGTACCAGTAGTGGTAAGATTTTATCCGGTTGTATATTCTATTCAATTAAGCGCCGCCCTCTTTTTAGTACCACCCCTTTTTAGCACTGCCCCTTTTTAGCACCGCCCCCTTTAAACCGGAACAATTTTTATACACGGTGGAAAGGAATTTATCTTATTCCAATCAAATAAGTTGGACAATTTTTACTACAAAATAAGTTACCCCGCGAAAGAGTTCATATTGTGGTATTCAGTCTCTTAAGTAAGGAAAAAATTTTAACAATGGTGAAAGAATCTGTCAGATAACCTTGGTTGATACTTGTTTATGTACTGCATACAAATATTTCTATAAATTCTTCTTTCTCGTCTCTTTAAAGGTTCAACGGGCGGCATGAAACGCGACGATTCCGCAAATGACTTACAATATGAACTTAAAAACAGACTTTCGATGCACGGTCAACCGGATGTCCCGGCGCAAAAACCACTTAACCGGGTTGATAGTGTACCCGGTAGTCAACCAGCAATGCCAGATGTCGATGCAGGTGCTTATTTTTATGATTTTTTGAATATTTTGATTTTTGGGACTGAGGACGAGTTTTTCGCCGAAACGAGGCTAAAACTTTGGGACAGCCTAGAGACCTATAAAATGGTCGGATTTGGCTGAAATTTTGCACACTTGTTCCTTGGGTGAATATCTGGGGGTCTGGGCACTAATATTTTGTTGTTCTTTTTTTTGCTACTATTGAGTCTATGAATATATCGAAGCATTTGAAGTTGAGCCCAGTGGGTTGCGCTTGTTCGACTATTTTCACCAAAACGGCAGATTGAAAGTAGAACCAATCGCCACATTTCAAAAAGATGTGTTGCTTAAAAACAAATAAAGGGCTAGATTCAATCCATCAATACACTCCAAATCAATTTTCTGGTTCCCAATTAATCAGATGCTTATCCAATAATAAGTTGGGTTTGTTTAAATTCTTGCTAGCGAATTCAAGATTTAAAAAAATCTCCTGATTGTAGCTGAGTTACCCCAATTTATGAAAGCAATTTTTTGTCATCGTTTTTTGTCATCTTTGTTTCAGTCGATGTGTTTATTCCGTTATACAAAAGTTCAACAGCTGACGATGTTTCAAGATGGCTTGGAAAACTCGGGTTCTCGCAACAGTACGTTATAACGATTTAATACATTTATTATCTCGTCCTTTCTTCAGATTCTCCAAATAAATTGATTTTCAAAGCTTTGATTGTTAGGAAATATATTTTGTCTGCGCATCCATGCAATGGCTTCGCAAAATTGGTCACAATAGTAATTTTTTGTAACACATTGATTTTCAAAACCATTGCAAAAGGCCGGTCTCTACTTTACGCGTGAAATGAGCGAAAACCTTTTAATGTTTTTGGAAGGTCATTGGTCGGTTGAAAAATTAGTTCCAAAAAAGTAGTTCCATTGGTCAAAATTGAACTTTCTTCAACTTTTTTTTGTTCGCGCGAAACTTTTTATGACGTAATCTTTTCTTCAGGCAAAAAAGGTTGAAAAAAAAACTCGCCCATTTCGTGCGAAAGTGGAGACCGGCCTTAAGTCCTAATTTTGAAAATGAGTTTCTTCCGAAGATAATATCTTCCGATGTTCTGTTAAATTCTTCAATAGCTTGGGTACCGTGAAAACAAACACGTGACACAAAATCCTAGATTTCTGGGTTAATAAAGTCAGAAAATATCGGCTCTATCTAAGTTACTTTTTTCTGACTGAAAAAAAAAAACACACTGAATGTCAAAGATTGAATGTCATGCCTTCTTAACACTTTAGGACAATCAACTCACTGAAAGGAAAGACGGCTTTGGAGCTTTTCAATACCAATAAAGATGATATGATCGATCTGATTGGTCAAAGTGAAGGACTCCAATTGTATGAAGAACTACAAGTTCAAAATGGTGCAAAGACAGTGAGTATTGTTATCAAACTTTTCAAGACTTTATAGGAGATTCGATCTTTTTTTAAATAAAGTTGGGCTCTAATGAAAATAGGTGGAATAATGAAATTTGACGCTATTAAACTCCCCTTTTTGCCTTGGAATCTTGACCCTTTTTTTTCATCAAACAGTCTCTAAGCCGCCACTGTGATTAGCGCGGGTTCATAATGGAAAATGTAGTACATTAACCGATAACCATATTTTCTTTCTTTCAGCGCAATAAAACTGGCACTATGACAGAACTACAAGTAAGCTTAGAACAAGCGTCAATTGTGTTTTGAGCTTTCTCTATCAGGGTCGAATGTCAGTTTCTGTGAGTATGACATTGTAATGAAATTTGGCGCTATTCGTCCTCGGTAAATTAGAGCTCTAAAATGACTATCCATGCCTCCTTTGCAAAATGCATTGGCCCAATGATGTTGGGTTGGATGTCATCGGAGTTTTAAAATCGCTCATTTTTTGATACATGGATATTTAAGATTATTTTTTTGTAGCCACATCTAAATATATTGGGGATAACAACAGGCCTTTTCATAAATTATTTTAATCGCAACGGCTACCTTGTTTTAAAACCATTACTGAGTCTTCAAGTGTTACCTTCTATAAATAGAGAAAGCTTCTTATGAACTCCTCTCAGAATCAATTACCATAACAACATTTTGAAAAAGAGGTGTGAGTGTTGCTCGTGATTTAATAATTTATGAATTTGATATTATTTTAATGTTTTTATGACAGTTGGATTTGATTAGAAACTTACTTTTGTAATTTTCTAGATACCACCCAACTTAAAATAAAGAATAAATAAAATAAAAGAAATAATAGTTTTAGTATTTTGATATCAACTTTGTTCTTATTTTTCACAGAAAGCGCTTGTAAAACGAGTGAAGAAGCGCGAGGATCAACATGAATTGGCTAAGGTATGAAAGATCTGAATTATTTGTTATTGAATTTTCACTTTTATCAAAGCACGACACACGACACACTTATCAGCGACAGATCTGAGAACCTTCATTTTCTTATAAACACCCCTGTCTCACAGCCCCGGTGGAACTTTTTTCTCAGTGGGGATAAAAATTCCTATTGAAATCCCAATGGGGATAGAAATTCCTTTGTTCCAATGTTAAAAATTCAGTGGAAATGGTTTTGAAGTGCAATTTTTAAACATTTTTTTTTTGAAACGGTACCCGTAAAGAAGCCATTGCAGTGTTAAAAATTAACGTCTAACGGCGCTACATCCATTTTGAGGGAAAGTAGATCTAGCGCTGTCGATGATTCTGCTTGGCCGGAATTGAGAAACTTGGTCCAGGGTTTATAAAGGTCAGTGATAATGTCTAATCATTACATACCAGTTGCGCGATATAATTACTATAGTGACAAATCGAGTTTTCATTTAATAACTATGCACACACTGAATGATAATGATCAGTTTGCTATGCTTCGTTTTTGTATTACTTTAAGCTTTTCGTGACCCGCTTCTGTTCCTATCAAAATCATCATTATTTAGATTAGTGAAAGTAGTCAAGAAGACAGTCTCCATACCAACCATATACAAACACCAGTCACAACACCTCTACCATCTTCATTCAAAACCAACAACAAAAATAATACCACTTCATCATTCAAACAAACTAACGAGACTGACAAACATGACAAAAACATTACTAACAAAACCGACACTAACAACAGACTTACCCCGACAACAACAGAGACGTCGTCACAACAACCAACGACATCATCCTACAACAAACAAAACACTCTCATGACATTCTCAACAACTTCAAAACCCATCACCTCGTCATCAACCAATACTAATACTAATAAAACTAATTCTTCAAAATCTTCCATCATACCTTCTACTAACAACTCAAAGGTAATGTTCACTCCTCTTAAAACAAGCTTCCTTTCCAATTTTCATATCAGGGTTGGAATAAGCCGTTAACAATTTTGTTTAATGCTTGGGTAAAAAGATAACTCCCCAATATGAAAATTCAAAGCTTTTTGAATGATGTCGAAATATGATAATGGGCTTTTCCAGAAAAAAATTGAATATGGGGGGGGTGGAGGATATAACATTTTTTAGAAATTTACAGACAGCAGGTCTGACCCCCCGGATAAGCATCAGTTGACCCCACGGACATTCAAAATAACCTTCAACCCGAGCAAAATTACCCCAAACAGACCAAATTTTGTAGATTTCTCACTACCCCCGGACACTATATTTTATTTATTTATATATTTATACTACTATTCATTTACTAACAACTAAATACTAACAAGTCAGTAACTATAAAACTTACCTTGATAACTAACCTTTCTGACTAACTAATATTTCTCATCCACTATCAATGTCTTTGTTTTTAAATAAGAGTGATATCGTTTGCTTACTCGTCAATTCTAATTCACAAACTTTTTCACGTTGGATTGACACGGATGTGGAGCAAGATTGGTCAGAAAGAGGAAAAGAAAAACATTTTTTTGCTTGTATAAGCATAATATAACAATAGGCAGACACTGTCCTGATATGAAATATGTGTCTGATATGAAACGGAAACACTAATGTAAAAATAAAACCTTTAAAAAATGACATTTGTGAATCAGATTTAAAAAGCCAGGTGTCCGAAATTTGTTCTCTTCATTGCAGCGACATCATCAATCGCCAGTCGGACAAGAAATGAAAACTCCGCCACCTGTTCAAAGTAAACCCCAGGTATTTGGACTATTTCAGAAAATTTCCGCTCATGGTTAACATTAATATGTACAAAATGATGAAAATATATACATGTTAAGAATATTTTTTGGTTTTTAGAGTTTCCAACGCTTCAGAAATTTCTTTTAAAAGCTTTCTATGTTGAGGAGGTGCAGTAACAAGAAAGTTTTAAGATGGATAAATTCATCGGGGTCAGTTTTGTAAAAACTATTTGACTAACTGATTGTTCTCTTGAATAGGTCATTCTATTCTATTAAATTAAAATAAAAAAAACGTGTACATTAACTAGTTGTATAAAATACTTTAACTCTTGTAAGCCCCTAAATCTTTAAACTCAAAAAACAAGCTATAAATGTTAATATTTGATAAGTTTAGTCATGGAATGAATATTTTCCAAATAAATTGATGTTAATGTCTTTTACATTTGCATGTAGATGCTAGAGAAAAATTATTGCTTTAGATTGAGGGGCGATTGGGCACAGGGGCCTGGGGGCCCTCGATTCAAAAACGACTGTACGTGCTGCCCTAAATTAGGCCTTTGAAATCGGACCGTTACAGTGCAGAGAAAATTTAGCCAAATTTGAGTAAATTTGGGTGAAAAATCGATCCTTACGGTGCATTTTTCCAATTTTACACCATTAGGGTGCAATTTTTCTCATCTTTGCACATTTCGACCCTTACTGTGAATTTTGGGAAGCTTGAAGAAAGGGACCCTAAAGGGCAGCACGTACGGTCGGTCGTTTACCTTGATCCCACAGGATACCCCCCGTATGAACGGTATTCAAAGATCCTTCAGGATCAGAAGATGGCATTGGCTTAGCACAATTTTAGGAAGTGATTATACCTTCTAAACATGCGTCATAAATCTTTTTTTGCCATTTTCTTTACTATAATTGTTTAAACCTCTAAAAGGACGTTTTTGGATGGATCTTTGATCTTTCAATGCGTGAGCGTTTTCTAACAGTCTGTTGGTACTAAGTAATAAAGGATTTGCGGGGTGAAAAACTTAAATTTTTGCCTCATTAGACTTCAATGTGCTTTTAGGTGACCCATATCCATCCATGTGGCCAATCTTTAACTATATTTTCCTTTCACTTTCAATAGAACGGTGACATCAGTAGTCAAGCATCAATGATTCGAAAACAGAAAGAAGAGCTTGAAAGACTGAAAAAAGAAAACCCTGTCAATAGAAATCCTGGTTCTGCTACTTTCACATCCTTCTCTTCGCCTGCTCAATCGTAGCGCGCGTTTTCACTGTTTGGAAAGTAGGCGTAGATGTGTAAGAAGGTAAGTTTTTTTCTTTAAGCAAGTTATGATACTGTAGGGTAAACCATTATTATAAAGGGTTCAAAGGTTTCAATTCATATTTGTACTGGTTCCTGTAGGAATTGGAGAATGAATTAGCTATGGAATGTTTTTGCAGAATAAGCAAACAAACTCATGAATAGATATGGCTTTAATCTCCGAGTAGATTCTGATTACTCCGCGCTAAATTAAATTAATAAATTCAACTTTATGCTAAAACCAATATCCTGGTTCTTATAGGTCTAAAGTCATTTAAAACTAGACGTTTAAAGCGCTATGGGCATTAGATTAACATTATACTAATCTCCGAGTAGATTCTGATTACTTCGCGCTAGCACGTATTCACTCTAAACTCTATGGCTCCGTAAGACTATCTATCCAGGTTGACGGACCTCTTTGATGTTTTTCATCAAGATTTCACTGGTCCAAATTTCATAAAGTTTTGAGTATTAGTTCTTGAGATATTCAACTTTTTAAAATTATGACGTCATAAATAATGACGTCTTAATCACGTTTTCTTAAAAAAAACTCAAATTCTGTTGAGAAAGAATTTAAGTTACACCGAATACGGTATTCTACATCCAAATACGCTTTAAAAAATGTATAGTTTGTTATGGTTTAGGGACTGGAACTGGGGCGGAAAAAATAATGCATTTTTGGGACATGCATTAAGTTACCCGAGCAGCTTTGAATGCTCTGGCTGAAAGACCAGGTCACATCCCTTTAGAGCAGAGCGTGATATACGCAGAATGATCTGTACTTAATGGCTTTACTTACTATGTATCTTAATTTATTTCCTTACTTCCTTACTTTGTTTTTTAGAATGCAAATTCCTTTCAGAGGTGAAGGTGGTGGTGATGGTCCAGCCCCAAGGACTATAATAATGGATAAGCTTCAAACACCAAGCAAAGGAGACCGTAAACATTCTACTGCTCTAGATAATAACTTGGTGACCTTGCATGAACAGCTTGTTGTATACATTGTTATTGGATGATTCGTGATATTCATGATGTAATGTTTATACGGAAGTATTCAAGAAAAGCTGGGTGTTTGCCACTAATTAAAAATCCTATCGCTCCCTCGACAATCAAAAGTGCCGAAATCGCGAAAAGTGCCTATACCGCAGCAATTTGTGGTTTTTGGCGATTTTGATTGTTAAGGGAGCTTTTGGATTGTTAAGGGTAAGTACAGTAAACAGTAAAACTAGCGGCAAATGCCCGAGCTATTTCGGGTGCTTCCGTATAAAACATTACGTCATGAATATCATAGAAAACATTGTGTTGTCTTTTTCGGGCTGAAATATAATACGTGCGTTGGCTTCATGGACCATATTTTTCGTAACACCCCTGTGTGAAAGAAAAGATTTTTAAGATAAACTATTTAAAGAAAAAAGGAACTGTCATGTCAGATGAAAATATTTACCATAAAATGTTATGAGATATAAATTATAGTTCAAAGATATATTTTTATACAATTATTTTTGTTTTTGTTTAAAATCTGCTGATTAATTTTTAGTTTTGTAGCTTTTGTTATATGTTAATTTTTTTGTAAATTATTTTTTCCAGTGGCTTTTCTTTTTTAGGTCTGTCACACGATCTAAGAATTCATTTTATTAGTTAAAGTTCAAAATATTTATATCACCTTAAATAGTGATAATTCTGATGGTCTAATTTCAAAATGCTATCAACCAAAGATTTTTGCTATCTGATCACTCTATCGATTATTAGGCCAGATATTTAGGAATGAAATTCACATTCAGCAATCGAAGAGGGTCTTTGTCTAATAATCAGAGCGTTACAGAAAAATAAATTTTATAGATTAGGCGAAAATGAAGAAATGTAGTGTTTATGGAAACCGGCCGGGTGAGAAGAACAAATTTTCTGACCCGGCTGTAGACTTCGTTAGTAGTTGATACATTAGTATTCAGGGCTTACTTCATACTGTTTGTACATAAAAGTTATCTTTAAAGTTCTACTTCAATGATCTTAAGTTATCAAAAATAGTAAGAAAAGATTTTTTTCCAGAAACACTACATTTTTTTTAATTTTCGCCTCATTATCATTAATATGATGCGAAAATTTTGTAAATATTTATCAAATCATTTGATTATGACAATTGTTATTGCTATTAATGAGAAGAATGAACCTTGAAGAAATCAAACTTTTCAGTCTATGCTTTCTACTATTGATTTTAAAGCACCCTCTTGGATGGGAAATGAAGCAACTTATTTTCCGTCCAAAACGCGTGACTCTCGTGGTATGCACACAAACGCTGGATTGAAATTAAAACCCATCGCCAGATTTCGAAATATATACCGCTTTAAAACTAAAAAAAGGGCTAGGCTCAATCAGCCGTTCCAAGACCATGTTCACACGTTGCTGTTCCGTTTCGCGCCGGCATGATTTTTGTTACGGATCAAGTGTGTGTTCATATTGGTTTCGGAACGTTTCGGAGCAATATATTGTCCAGGGAGTTCAAGAGGGGTTTTGTCCAGGGGGTGTAGCTCTAAAAATAATATATCCTCCACCCCCATGTATGGACATTTTTGGAATATCCAATTGAACATTTCTTGCCCATCACACAAGAGTCTGAAAAACCTATATGATTTTTTATAAGAATATTTATGATGAAATTTTCCAAAAAATTAAGACTATGCTAAGAATAACACCATCATAGAATTTGGCAACTGAACCTAAGCTAAGAATGCCAATTTTTATAGCATTTTACCTGTAAATTGCCAATTAGTCCCCAGCAACGCTCAAAGCTTAATTTGAGGTATGTATTATAAGTTAGATTTTGGCTGGGTTAAATTCTAACCCAAAGAATATACCATAAGAGTATTTTAGGATGATTTTCGCCAAAAAAAGTTTAAAATATTCGTGATGACACGGAAAAACACCATTCTTAAAAAAAGCGTGTAATTGGGTGAAAGTAACATGTTCAATTGTTTTAATGCTCGTCGCTTTCTGGTTGTACTGGCGTTTTCTTTCTCTTTCGTTCTCCCAAAAAAATAAGAATATCCGTGAGGAAATGAAAAACACCATAAAAAGCGTGTAAGTGGGTGAAAGTAACATGTTCAATTATTTTAATGCTCGTCGCTTTCTGGTTGTACTGGCGTTTTCTTTCTCTTTCGTTCTCCCAAAAAAATAAGAATATCCGTGAGGAAATGAAAAACACCATTCTTAAAAAAAGCGTGTAATTGGGTGAAAGTAACATGTTCAATTATTTTAATGCTCGTCGCTTTCTGGTTGTACTGGCGTTTTCTTTCTCTTTCGTTCTCCTCCAATGTTTTTTCGTGTGGATATGAAAACCTGCGATTGACTGTGTTTTCTTGTCACTAATCGCATCATAGTCATAGTCTGTCTTTCTATTGTGGTTGTAGTTAAGATTGATCTCAGCGTCTCGATGAATTTCCGAATGTAGACTAGCCTCAAGATCCCTTATTTTTTGTGCCAAATAACAAATCTCCTCTTTGCAGTTGAGAACGATTAAGATCACATGGAAAGTCGAGGGTAGTCCTTTAAGTTCTTTATTGTATCTATGTTCTATTTCATCTCTGAATTCCCCATTGCTTAGAGCAAAACGATAGCATAGTTCTTTAAAGAGGCCCCCAGCGGACCCTCAATTCACACAATCACGCAATTTTTCAGGAAATCGGAAAATTTTCGGGAAAAATCGGGGAAACATTGAAAAATCGAGAAAACTGCACATGATCGGTTGAAAAAAGGGAAAATTCACGTATTCACGCACAAAATAGCCCAGATTCACGCATTCACGCAATCAAATTCAAAAAGTGAATTTTCACGTTCAAGCAAGTTTTTTCAATTCACGCATTCACGCATTTTTCCCCCAATTTCCACGCATTCACGCAAAGTTGAGGGGGGCTTTAAAGGTAGTTCTGCTAGCCACAAGACATGCTCCTGGTAATAAAATATCGATCATCTTTTATACAGCTTTTCTCATGGATATTAGTAGGGACTGATTTAATCTATAATTTATTCTTCAGTAATTGTTTAATTTCTTTTAATGTTTATTTGTTTGATAGATTGACACTCTAAAGTTCTGAAGGTCGGGAAAATTTTCAACGGAAATTGGCCCGCTCCCTTTAGAGCTTTAGCGTGGGCGGCCGCCAATCCACCATCGGAATATCAGATAATCAGATAACGAGCGAGGCGTTTTTTATAAGATGAGCGCAATTTATAACTAACAGGCTCTGCAAGAAGGTAAGTCATGTGCATGCAAGAGGTAAAAGAAAAGGTGGGAAGGGTGAAAAGGTTTGATTTTGTTTTGTAAATTGTATTTGTCTCCACTTTTATATAACTTTAACCCATTTTTAAAAGAGAGTCCTATTCGTATATATTCCTCCATATATATATCTAAAGATATATAATGTGACAAGGGAGGAGAGGGAGGAGAGAAAAGCGGAGAGGAGAGGAGAGGAGAGAAAAGCGATTGCTAGCTTGAGAAATGACAATTCTATTATTATAAAAGGGGCTGACAAAGGTTCGGGGATAGTGATCTGGGATAGGGAAGATTATCTTAAAGAGGCTGAGTCTCAGCTTAGTGACGAAAACGTCTATGAGAGACTCGAGGATGATGCTGTCGGTCCTCTGTTCAGACAATAAAATCCTGTCTAAACAAGATCAATGATAGAGGTGACATTTCTCATGAGACACTGGACTATTTTCTTGTCAACAATCCCAAGTTAGGTCGCTTTTATTTATTACCTAAAATTCACAAGCGGCTCTATAACGTTCCAGGTCGACCAGTGATTTCTAATTCTTCGTTTTACACGGAGAACATTTCGGCTTTTTTAGATTTTCATCTTCAACCACTGTCTAGATAGTGTGAATGGATATAAAACGGCACCAATCAGAAGCTTGTGAGGTCCCTAAGAGAGTGGTTTTAGAAGGATGAAACTAATTAATTATTCAATTGTCATTTTAATGACTTAATGACAATTTTTGACAAAAATATTGACAGAATTACAAAATATCATGTCTTACAAGAGAAAAACACCAAAAATATTCAGCATGCCGAATGTGATGATAACAATATGGCTGGATATAAAATTACACCAATCAGAAGCTCGTGAGTTCTCTGAGAAGGTAGTTTTAGAGCGATTTGTTTTATTATATGTAACCATCATATAACATTACAAACATTACAATATGTAATATACCTGTTATACGTATAATATGGTTTCAAATATTTTCTGGTCTGCGTTATACACGGCGCAAACCACGAAAGATCGATAAAAGCACATGGTTAAATTTTGATGTTTGAAATGGTTTTATATGGATGAAATTGCTTGAGAATTATGTTTTTGATAATTCTTTGTGTTTTCCAAACATTTTCCTCTGCAATGACATTGATTAGAGTTAACCTGTCATCACTGACCTGTGACCTGTGACCTGTGACCTGCGTTTTACACTAACCGTCTTAAGCCTTTAGTCTGGTGGAGATACATCGACGATGTCTTTTTGCTTTGGGAACACGGGGAAGAGTCTTTAAACGAATTTCTGACATATTTGAATGCCGAGCATCCTTCTATCAAATTTACGGCAGACTTTTCCGACTTAGAAATCAATTTCTTGGATGTTAAGGTCAGTCGTAAAGGGGATAAGTTAGAGACCGACCTCTATGTAAAACCAACTGACACGCACCAATATCTTGATGCAACATGCCATCCGGATCATTGTAAGACGTCTATACCATATAGTCAAACATTAAGGCTAAACCGTATCTGTTCGAAGCCCGAGTTGTTTGACAAAAGATGCGATGATTTGGAAAAGTGGCTACTCAAGCGAGGATATTGCCAGAGATTGGTGCGCAAGAAGGTGATACAGGGTCGGAAGTTCGATAGAAAGGATCTGTTACAGCAGGAAAAGAGTGTAAAGAAATATAAGCTCACTCTTATGATAACTTACCATCCTGCGTTCCGGAACCTTTATAGGATTGTAAGGAAAGCACACTCTATTTTATCTTTTGATAAAGTACACCAAAAGGTTTTCCAAGACGTGCCGTTAGTGGGCTTTCGCAAGGGGAAAAGTCTTAAAGATATGTTGGTTCGCGCGAAAGTCCCTACCTTGGGGGATGATAACAAAGGCCAGAGTGAACCATGTCTTGGAAAACGCTGTGGTGTTTGTCCTTCAGTTAAGAATACATCAGAGTTTGCTTCTAGGAATGGAAAGATATACAACATTCGTGGGTTATCTATGAACTGTAGCTCTTCCAATGTTGTATACCTTCTTAGATGCAAAACCTGCGGTATTTCAGTATGTCGGTGGGTAGTTGCACGACTCCTTTTAGAACTAGGTTCAGTAATTATAAATCGTGTAACAAATATCACAAGGACAAAACTGTGCCACAACAAGAACTTCACGAACATTTTTGACCTACCTGGTCATTTCCGGTTTTGCAGATTTTGAATACACTCTTATTGACCAGGGAAATAGCCTTGAAGATGTCAGGAAGAGAGAACGTTTTTGGCAATATAAACTTAATACGTTCCTTCCTCACGGGTTGAACGATCGTGAAGTTGTTGTTCCGGATTAGGCCATTTTTTGAACTCCTCAGTTTTCTGGGGATAACTGATGCTAGTATTGAGCTTATACTGCGGTCATTTGGTTATGACCGGTCGTTTTTGGGAGAACGCCCTTCTTTGGACTGCTTGGTATGACCTACGGGCATGCCTACAGCACAGTTGTGTGCTCTACTAGTATCAGGTGTTCCCATGTTTTGTTCCGTAATTTCTTTTTGTTTTGCTTTTTGTCCTGAATAAACCAGAAGGGGACACGAGCATTTAATTTTCCGTTTTAATTTCCACTGCGTTTACTGTGCTAATTCGAAACCTTTTTTGTTTAATTTTTAGTTTTATTGTTTTCGACGATTATTCCCCACGGGGTTGTTTTCATCAATTTTATTGTACTGTTTTAACGTTGTAAATATTATCGCTATGCACCTATTTTTATTAAATCTTTTTAACATTTTCTTTGTTTTATTCCCTATAGAATTTTTTCCTTTGTTCATTAGAATTTTTTATTTCTCGCCTTTTTTACGCATCACTGATTTTTGTAGCATTTAAAAATGTGTTAACGCTTGTGCAGTATTATACCTGATGAAGTTCTGAAAATGGAACGAAATATCGTAAAAAACAAACTGTGTTGATTTTACTTTTTTGTTCACTTATATCTAAAGATATATGGAGGAATATATACGAAAGTATCCTTTCGCTACACCGCATACAGGGAATTTTGGACACCGGACATTTATGAAACAAAAAATTAAGAAACACCAGACTGGTCATGTCCAGTGTTTTGATTGTCCAGTGGGAAAAAAATATCCTTCTCCGACAACGGAGATCCGACTTCCTTAAGTCCGGTGTAGAAATTGTCCGGTGGTAAAAAAAATTCTCATTTTACACCGGACTTTTGATGTCCAGTCTGAGAAATCCTTCTAATTTCACGCTTAACTTCCGCAGGCGTAAACTTGTAAATGCGCGCTTATCATAGTCTGCCCGAGTCCACCCATGCAGTGTAGACCTAACTCTTCATACAAAAATTACGGGAAACGCATATTTGGATTTTATACCCTGTGCTGCACTCAAGCACTTGGGCCAAAATCCCGCAAAGGCGGGACAAAAATCAGTTTTTTGAAGTTTACAAAAAAACGCCACATAGAAGATCTTTCAAATTCAGTATGTGAATAGAGCAGTAAAAAATACAACTTTTCTATTTTTCTTTTTTTTTTTGCAAAAGTTCTAGTAATGAAAATAAAGGGATAATGATAATTGAATACTATCTATTGATGATCCGCGGCACTATCGTAAAGCTAGAATCGCTTCGCGTACTCTTCGCTTGAGAAAATGATTGACAGATTGAAGTTTTTCATCCCCGCGGTGCGCGCCGCGTGGGAGCTCGGGCGCTCTGCGAGAGTTCTCGGCTCAATCCTCGGACCGCGCTAAAATGGTAGACTGAGCTGTGATAGATCATTTCGATGGAAGTTGTTGGAATGTTTTACAAGGCTCTTGACATAATATTGTTTGTTTTATTGTCAATGATGACAGTGCCGTTATATATTTTGTTATATCTAACAAATTGATATTTGTAAGTGCACTTTATAGTTTTGATTCCCATTGAAGAATCATATTCTGGTTTTCATGTTATTAGATGCTGTTTTAGAGCTTTAGAGCTACACTGCCATGTGCAATTGTACGCTTAATTTTCCGCCCTGCTTGAAGAAGCTTGAGCAATATAGTGGGGCTTACTTTTTTTTTAAACGGATGGAACCATGGTCAAACGGACAAAAACTAATTTTTGAATTGGAATCTTCGTAAAATTTTGCGTAAAATTGACCAAGCATTCCAGATTTTTTTCCAAGAAAACTCAAGGAAAATCGTCTATTTTGAACTCGCACAAACGAAAAGTGTTTTCATTTCTTTTCGAATAACTTGTAAATGATGTATCTCAATGTAAGCAATGATTATAATACTGATTTAGATTATTTGGAACATGAAATTGATAGGTAAAAACACTTTTAAAAACCTTACAATTTGATAGCTGTGCAATTACTCGTTTAAATCTCGGAATTTTAAGCGTGCAATTAGAAAGATTTCTCAGACTGATGTCCGGTGTTCGTTAAGTCCGGTGCGTCAGCAGGGTCCTCCTGAGCTGAGCTAGGGGGGGGCTTAACCATTTTCATTTTTTTGCTCGATTTGGGGAGATTGGGGGCTGTATTTTTCAAAAAATACTGGGGGCTAGCTTGCTAGGGGGGGGGCTGAGTGTTTATGTCAATTTTCTCAGGATCTAGAAGGAATTTTGAATAGAAATTTTAGTATGTTATCTAATGTATATAATAACTATATAGGATTCTTATATACTAAAATTTCATGAAATTCTGATGAAGAAATTTTGAATAATAAAATCAAAACTGCCTTTTTCCAGCGAGCGCTTCGTGTTTTCTTCCTCTGAAAAACCGTAACTATTTTCATAGTGTCAGCCCCCCCAGAAATCTGAAGGGCACCTAGCCTAGCCCTAGGCCAGGTTAGTAGAGGGGGGCTAATGCCTTGCAATTCTTTGGGGTTACCTATCCATTAAGGGTACCTAGCTGTCTTGATGGAGGCTCTGGGGGTTGGTTACAGTAAGTTGGTCTAATCTTGACATACGTCTTCCAATCTCGACACCGGATCTGCAAAATAATCAAAACAAACCTTGAATGAAATTCTTGGTATGGTATCATTCTTATCGAACAAGTTCATCCATCAAAATAGAAGTTCAGTAAACATTGCAATCCTTTCAATTAAAAAAACAGCCAAATTATAAGCAGTTTTACACAACACACGAAACGCATGCAAACTTCCTCGTAGCTTTCTCGTGTCCATCATTAAAATTTTACAACTTTATTACGCTTCAAGTCACGTGATAAAAATAATTTGCACGCTTAGTCGACCTGGTTTCCATTTCCTTATTATTTATTGCAAGCACACGCTCTAGGTGCTAGGAGGCCGCGTTAAACTTCTAGGCGCCGCACCTAGCACACCCGGTCCCTTTTCAAATTCATAAGGAAACCGGGTTCTTTTAATTATTTTCGGTTCACGGTAAAAAGGTCTACTAAAGAATTCCTTGCGTGTAAAATGTTGTTGTGATTTGGGCATCTTCGTTGAAAGCATGCTAATTAGTTTTTTAGTGATTACTACATCGTTAAAGTGTTCTTTTCAAATATAAGTAATAACAGTTCACATTTCTTATATTATATTAACAATCTGTGACGTGATAGAGAGAGAGTACAATTTAGTGATTGATTGATAACTTTGGTATGTATTTGTTTATGTTTGATTTTTTATTTCGAAGACCAGCCTACAGCTATGTCGAGATTAGAAGACGTAAGTCGATATTAGACGATCCTACGGTATGATAGCATCACTTAATAAGAACTTTTTTAAGTTTTTTTTTCTTCAATCTTTTTTTTGCCACAAGCAATTATTCAAGGCTGATTTATAGAAGAATGGGTATAGGCGTTTGCGCCTGCGTTTGCGCCTGCGTTTGCTGACTGACAGTTTCAGTTTAAAGTTTCACTTTCACTTTCAGCCAGCGAGTGAGCGAGCAATTCTTTGTAAGAGAATCGTCAAATAACTTCTTTCAGAATCATTGAACTTCTCGTTTTATACTTTGAGGCAAATACTTTTTTATTTATTGGTTTACAGATCCGCCGACGTTATTTTTGCCAAAATTTAAAAAAAATAAAATAGAGATTTCAAAAACTTTTATTTACTTTTTCTCCTCCGACCTTAAAAAAGAAGAAATAAATAAAAAACCTATACTTAAACAGGAAAACAAAAGAAAAGAAGAGAAAGAGAGAGGGGGTTAAATGATCTAACACAGCTGTGCCATATTCTGCCAATGTAAAGATACTTTGATCCTTCCCTTAATGTCAGGGAACTTCCCCATGGAATTTCCCTATCCACAAAAAAACAAACTAAATTATATAACTCTTTGTGTACACAATGGGTTTTCTTAAGTTTTTTCTTTCTTTTGTAATCGCTTTTATTTAAAGTCCTTTATGTGATTGTTAGAATTCAAGAGAATAAGATATAGATTATATATAATTAGATTTAAAAATAGGCATACCAGAAAAGTGGGATGGGGGAACCTAAGTGGGAACCCTAAAGTGGGAACCCTAAGGAGGAACCCTATTAAAATAGAAACCTTCGTCAGTCTAACATATACACATATCATTCTTTATGTGTACATTTTTTGGTTCAGTTTATTTTTAGTGTTTTTTATCCATAGACTCTATCTATAACAACATCTAGCACTTTATTCTTTTGTCTTTAAATCTAAAAAATCTATACTTAACCCTATTCAACCTAGGCTTTTAGGGGCGGTTCAGAACTAGGGGGGGCTTTTCCTGTACCACCCATTAACTTTTGATCTAGTGGGTCTTTTTGGATGAAATTTGGCACACAAGATCCTTGTGACGTAAGGTAACTTTTGACAAAAAATTTTTTTGATGACGTCACTCATCATGCCCAAAGTGAGCAAAAACTGAAAATTTCCTTTGTTCTTATAAATAGCTATTGTATTTTAACAAAGGCTTTAGAAAAAAGTTGCCTGAGTTTAAAATGCTCATTTTATCCTAAATATTCAATAAATTACGGTTTAAACGATATATTTGACAATGAAAATAAATTTGTATTGGAAAAGTGTCAATTTTTGTGACACCTGACTGTCAGAAATGTCATCTTGCTCAAGGTGTGAAAATATTTAGGTGTCAAATTTTTTTTATTTTGAAGCTAAATAAAAGTTAGGAATTTACAGAAAATTTCACGGCAAAAGCTCTATTATTTCAGGAGCTGTTAGCAATAGTTTGACCTCCGAACAGAAAGAGCCCCCCCCCCCTAGGCCGAATAGGGTTAAAGAAATTTTATAAAATTTTATTTTATTATTTCCTCCGATTTCAGATTTTTAAAAGGGAAATAAAAAAAATTTAAAACATCAATTTTATTTTTATTTTTTTTCCATCCTCCTGTCCAAAACTTTTCCTCATAATGTCCGTAAACCAGAAAATAAAAAAGTAATTGCCTAAAGGCAGAATAATAATTGATTTAGGGGTCAAATGTTTGGCACTTGATCCAATTGTTTGCTTATCTTTCTTGCGTGGTCGTTATTTGAATTTCAGTATTCAATGCTTATAAAATACGGTTGTTATAAGAGTATTAAACTCCTCACTAGGAGGGAACAGATCATAGATTCGAATTGAACGCGTAATTACTAATAGCAATTAACATTACATAGCGCGTCGATATCTCTTCACTCTTAATTAAAATGTGATACAAAATTAAAGTGATGAGAGAATCACAAAAAAAATCAAGAATTGAAAAAATTGGAATCGAACTCGGAGCCCCATGCATATGAGACAGACGATTTAACCGCTTGAGCTAACCACGCTTTGAAAGTAGTGAGAGAAAGCGTGAACTGATAAGAAAGAAAAAGGAAAGAAAGAATTGAGAGGAAAATTAATTCCCGCTTTGATGTTATTATCGAAACAAAAGGATCAGTCATGCCGAAATTCCTTTCCACACGTCAGCAATCTACTTTTTATAAATAGAAAAACTAAGGAAGATTCTAAAAAAAAATAGCTGTTTTCTTAGACGACTACGTTACTTTTATAGAGAAAATTTTATGTTTGGCGTGCTTCCATCATTTATCTCAGAAAATGCCTTTTAAAGCTCTTGTTTTTATCTTCTAAAATTGCTCTAGCAGATTTAAGTAAGTATTAAAGAAAATTGTTGATTTTAAAAATGGCTACACGTAAGATTATGTTTACACTATATGTATTAAATTATAAAATATTGAAAGTTTTTCTACATAGATTATTAATTCAGATAATCAAAAGTGTTGTTATAAAACTGTTTTTGTGTTTTAGATCTATCAAATATAATTCTACTTGATGATACAGTTTCAAAAATTTTGAAATAAACATGCCACAAAAATTCTTCTTCAAAGATGCCGAATTTTCTGCAGATGTATGTCACCAATACCCAAACAAAGAACAGACAGCACCAATCATTGTTATTGATAATGGAAGCCACTCATGTCGCGTAGGATGGTCTAACGAGGCTGAACCAAGGCTTGTATTTCGTAACCTGATTGCGAAACTGAGAGGTAAAAAGGAAAGTGAAGCCGGTAGTCAATTCTTTGGCAATGATATTACAGATTTAGAGGACTTGAAATGGAATGTGCGTACTCAATTTGATATAGATACCGTATCTCATATGGACACACAGGAATCTGCTTTTGATTACATGTTCTCCCACCTTGGTATTAATACTGAATCCATCAACCATCCTGTTAGCTTAACCGAAGCTGTTTGTATTCCTAATGCATTTCGTGACCACATGTCCGAATTATTATTTGAATGTTATACCGTACCAAACATAATCTACAGTGTTGATAGTTTACTAAGCTGGTACCATAACAAATCAATTGATATTAAGGATGGGTTAATATTACGTTGTGGTTACCAGACTTCCCATGTTCTTCCTATTGTTGATGGACAGTTTAAACCGGCTGATAGTCGTAGGCTTAATGTTGGAGGATTAAACATGATGATTTTCTTAAGACGATTACTACAACTTAGACATCCTACACAAATGGGAAATTTTAATTTATCACGTGCTCAAGAGCTTCTTATTGGACATTCTTACATTGCTTCCGATTATTTTGAAGAGTTGAAAAAATGGCAAACACCAGCTTTTACTAATGAGAAGGCTCTCACCATTCAACTTCCTATTATTAACACTACAACTGAGAAAGATTTGGAATTACGAAAAACGCAAGCAAGACGTTTAAAAGACATCAATCAGAAAAAGCGTGAAGAAAAAATCAAAAATGAAAAAGAGCAATTGAAGAAATTCCAAGAAATTGAAGAACTTGAGTATACCAATATGACTTTGTTTAAACAGCGATTGAAACAAGAGGGTCTTAAAAAAGACACTGATCTTCATACTATCATCAAAGAATTGGAAGATAAAATTTTGGAACGACAAGAGAAAAGTCGTAAATATTTGATGGGTTTAAACCATTGTGAAAGTGAAGAAGAAGCTGTATCCTTAGATGATATTTTGAAGTTGATTGCTAACCTGGAAGATGAAAAACTTCAACTTACAGATAAAAGGCGATCAAGAAATTCTCGTAAACAAGCATTAAGCAAGAGAAAAAGTTATGCATCTAAAGAGCGCATGCGAATTTTGAGTCAGTTAGCTAAAGGGGATAATCCAAATCCGAAAGCGCAAAAGGAGGATACATTTGGTATGAAGGATGAGGACTGGGACGTTTATAAATATATAAACAAAGATGGCAGTGAATCTGAGGATGAAGCAGATCAAGAACGACTTAATGAAATTGAGCAGCATTTGAGTCAACACCAACTTACCCTGAACCGCCTTATGGTTGGGCGTGGTCAGGTTTACCAACACTTACCTTATGATACTGAACAGGTTCGTGTACCTGAGATATTATACCAGCCTTCAGTTGTGGGTGTTGAGCAGGAAGGTATCTCAGGCATGATTGAATATGTTCTGAAGAACTATTCACCACAGAAACAAGCACAAATGGTTCAAAATGTCTTATGTACTGGTGGACCAACTTTGTTACCAGGTTTTCAAAGCAGATTGGAATCTGAACTAATGGCATTGTTACCATTTCAGTCTAAATTCAATGTAACTATGTCTAAAAATGCATTGTTAGATTCTTGGTATGGAGCAAGAGACTTTGTTAATAATAATGATTTGTCGACAATTTCAATCTCCAGAGAGGAGTATGAGGAACAAGGAGCAGGTTATTTTAAAGAACATTTTTGTT
Organism: Clytia hemisphaerica; assembly: GCF_902728285.1. Taxonomy (NCBI): domain Eukaryota; kingdom Metazoa; phylum Cnidaria; class Hydrozoa; order Leptothecata; family Clytiidae; genus Clytia; species Clytia hemisphaerica. Next base: position 1,797,832 of record NW_027103962.1, on the reverse strand, counting down.
CTAATGTTTTTGTAAAGTTAGACGATGATGAATAATTGATTTTTTGGACCTACCCCGGTGGGCTGTAGGTCCTATAAATTAACCTCTGTTCGTTCGTTCGTCCGTTCGTCCGTTCGTCCGTTCGTCCGTTCGTTACTAGCTTTTCTCGGGATTGGCTCATTAGTTTTTCCTAATTTTTGGCACAAAGATGCAAAATGGTAATGCCCAAAATGTGACGGAGCCCGATTTTCGAAAAAAATTCATTTCCGGCCGAAAATGCCGGAAATATGCCGGAAAAACCGGTTTTTTGGCATTTTCTCGAGATTTCACCATTAGTTTTTTCTGATTTTTTTGCACAAAGAGATGCGTATTAGCAATGCCTAAAACATGGATTAGTCCGATTTTTGAGAAAAATTCTATTCCGGCTGAAAATGCCGGAAATATCCCGGAAATCGCCGTTTTTTGCAGATTTTCATTGGACTTTTTCCTTATATTTCGTTGTTTTTTCACACAAAAACATTATTTGTAGCAATGCCCACCATCAAGCATGGTTTAATTGTCAATAAAAGTGATTTTTGAAGCCGGAACTTTCTAAAAATTGCCGGAACAGCCTATTTTCGTCGGAAAAACGGTATTTCTTGAATTTCTCGAGCTGTACTTTGTATTTTTTCATGAAATTTTGCACACTGATGCAAAATGGCAATACCTAAAATATGACAGAGCCTGATTTTCAATTAACGTACTTTTCCGGCCGAAAATGCCGGAAATATGCCGGAAAAAAACCGGTTTTTTGGCATTTTCTCGAGATTTCATCATTAGTTTTTTCTGATTTTTTGCACAAAGATGCGTATTAACAATGTCTAAAACATGGCCTAGTCCGATTTTTGAGAAAAATTCTATTCCGGCTGAAAATGCCGGAAATATCCCGGAAATCGCCGTTTTTTTTGCAGATTTTCATCGGACTTTTTCCTTATATTTCGTTGTTTTTTCACACAAAAACATTATTGATAGCAATGCCCACCATCAAGCATGGTTTAATTGTCAATAAAAGTGATTTTTGAAGCCGGAACTTTCTAAAAATCGCCGGAACACAGCCTATTTTCGCCGGAAAAACGGTATTTTCTTGAATTTCTCGAGCTTGTTGTTACTTTATATTTTTTCATGAAATTTTGCACACTGATGCAAAATGACAATACCTAAAATGTGACGGAGCCCGATTTTCGAAAAATATTTTTTCCCGGCCGAAAATGCCAGAAATATGCCGGAAAACCGTTTTTTTACATTTTCTCGAATTTTCATCTTTAGCTTTTTCTGATTTTTTGCAGAAAGATGCGTATTTGCAATGCTCAAAACATGGCCGAGTTCGATTTTTGAGAAAAAATTTTCTCCGGTTGAAAATGCCGGAAATCGCCGTCTTTGCAGATTTTCATTATATGTTTTCCTTGTATTTCTATGTTCTTCACACAAAAACATTATTGATAACAATGCTCACCATCAAGCATGATTCAATTGTCAATAAAACTGATTTTTGCGACCAGAACTTTCTATTAATTTTTCCCTACAACCCTTCCCTCTCCCCCCATCAACAATCAATGATGAATTTATTGCGTTATGCATTTTCGCTAAACGATATATTTTCTGACTGATTTTTTTCTCCTCGCATTGCTATCTAACTTTCATCATCAGGTAGGTCCATTCAGCATCTAGCTTGTTGCTTATAGTATGAAGATTTATAAAAAACTTTGTAAACTGCTCACACATTTGCCCCATTAGATTTACTTGACACATTTTATCCACATTTACTTCAGCGTCATCTTTCTCGATATGCTCAAATAATAGCTTAGAAATGAAATTTGAAAGAAATGAAATTTTAGAAATAAGCTAAACATTTATTTCCTACGGGCAGTGTAAAAAGACTCTGCACTGTTTCCGGATGCCTTCCAAGGTATCAGTTACTTCGATTATAGCATTCAAGACTCTCTTTTAAATGAAATCTCCAAACTTTGAGTTGTAACTGTTCTATTTACTTTGGTTTATTTTTTCTCAGGCAGCATTCATACTAAAGAAAAAAACATAAAAAGATAGATGACTTACAAATGTATCTTCATCTGCTGAACAAGGCTTTCATTCATGCTTCTTGTCTTCGTAATGCTTTATCAAAGGTTCCTGGTGGACTGTCATTAAGTCGCAATACACTTATTCAACATGAATCTTCTTATATCAGGACTCAAAGCAGGTGAGCGTCATTGCCATTTTTTTTCAGATGGTTGGAGATATTTGGCATGTTGATTCCTTCTAAATTGTCCTGAGGAAAAGCGCAAAATATTTTTGCCCAACTATTTTCTAAAGTTGAGATATTCAAACTAGTCTTCGGCATTTAATGATCAAAATTAAATAAAATTTCACCGTAAGAACCTTGTAAAGAACTTTTTTGCAGAAATTTGAAATTGTGCTATCTTGACATTGGAAAAAGTTAAACGAAAATGAGAGATTATGCAGATAGTTTTCTGCAGTTAATAGATATCTCAAACCATCGGATCATTTTAGATTTTGCATGAACCTTGATAAAGGGGATGAATTGTGGACCAAAATAAAAACAACACCACAAGGCTTGAGGAACATTCACTGATATATACATAAAGCCCTCCTGGCTATCAACATAAATTGTTTCTCAGCTTGTAAACTCTTCCAATACTGCCAAGCTGAATTTCCTTTAATTTATAAACAATTCTTTCGGCTGCCGGTCATTTAGAAAGGAGCTTTCCAACGAATCCAATTATGACCTATTCTAAGTTAGCCAAATCGGAGAAGAAAGCGGTGGCCAAGTGGTCAAAGGCGTCAGCGTCTCAAACCAGGGATTCGCGGTTCGAATCCCCGCTCCTTCCAATGTTCCGTTCAGTTCATAGATAGCCGAGCCGGCTGGCCGTGGACCCCGTGAAAACAATCGAAAGACTGTCTAAAAGTCCTAGATTACTGGGCTATCCACGTAAAATATCGACCCTATCTATCTAAGAAATGCATTTGCACTGTGATTTTGAAAAAAAATCCTTAAATTTCAGTTTCCCACAGTACTGAAGGAACTAAGACAATGATTAAACATAGGCATAAGATGTATTTTTCTGTTGATTTGCCTTGTGTGTTGTCTAGGTAGCATGAGGTAGGCGATTGATACAATATTATCATTCAATCCTATAAATGCATTCTCGTCAAACGATATGTTATTTTTCTTTTAGGACCTTCCTGCAAAAGGCATTCAAAGCTTCACAAACAACTGCAAAATCTTCTACTCTAAATTGTGGCAACATTCTCAAAAACATTTGCTATTCCTCTGGATTTCTCATTTTCCCTTTCTCCAAAAACTTATTCTTTCAAACGGCACAATGCGAGCGGTTCAAGCTTTCACACAAGACTCGAATTTCATCCCTCCACAATCAAAAACAGAATAAGAAGGATGCCAAATTCAACTGGGCAATGTTATGGGAACTTATGAAACCAGATATAATGTGGTTCGTATTTGCAGCAGTATGTGCTTTTGCAGTAGCTCTGGTTAATGTTAAGATACCTTTGCTGCTTGGTGGCTTGGTGAATTCGATAACAACACTACTACGTCATGAATCAGAGGTTAGTGCTGCATGTCTACATCTATCAACTAGATGCTCTTTAAAAAGACATTATTTTACGTCTTTGCTACCATTTTATTACAGCATTTTTCACACAAAAGAAAGAACAATTTTCTCCACCTTCTGCTCCGCGCAAGCACCAAATTTGAAAAAAAAATTCTGTTAATTATTATTGCTTTGTCAGCATAAAAGGTGTCTGTATTTCCTTGTAATCCAAACTAGTCGTCTTCTTCTGTCCGTGTTATATATAATTGGTTTATAAACCGCTCACTCCAGTATCAAAGGTTTACACCAATCCACTCTCCTTACATAATAACCCCCCCCCCTTCAGTGGACCTTCAATTCACGCGATCATTTTTTTTCCAAATTCACGCATTAACGGAATTCTTTTCTTCGAAATTTACGCAATTTATGTTCAAGATTCAAAGATTCATATATGTTGCTCCCTTAGGATCCTTGCCATTTTTCGTGGGACACAATTGCATGTGCTTGGTTCTAAAGTGAATATGATTTTGAGACTTTTTTGAGACGGGGCCCGCAAATCAGGCCTGGCAAAAGTTTTTATAGCCGACTAACTAACTACCATTGGAAAGAGCATGAAATTCGGAGCAAAAAAATACAGCTAGTCTTGTGTTTTAAGATTTTAATAGTTGCATTTTCAAGTATTCCCAAATGAATTTTTCTACTAGATTGGTGATGTATTTGAGGAATTGTACGGACCTTGCAAGAAACTGGTGATCAGTTACATCATCCAATCATCGTTGACTTTCCTTTACATTACGTCATTGTCGTGTTTCGGTGAACGCCTTGCAGCAAGGTTAAGAATCAAATTATTCCAGAACCTGATGGAACAAGATGTCGCGTTCTTTGACGAGCATAAAACTGGTGAAGTCATTAATAGGTATTAGGCTACGTCATATCTTCCTTTGTTTCGAGCGTAAAACTCCTACTATTCGGGATATGCGCTCTGCTCGTGTTTTGAATATTGAAATTCTCCGGATACATCGCAATGCCTATAGACCAAGAGTAAGGCTTAAAAGCCTGGAGCTGTCTATTGTTTAGACTAAATATATGTTTTGATATGTTTCTTAATTTTATACATGATTTAAAATAGTCTTGATTAGTTCTTGACTTGACGCCTGTCATCTACATAGTGTGCAGAGGGGTATTGGATCCCCCTATAAAGGTCAAACCCCCATTTTGATCAGAAAAAATTCTCTCCGCCCTGTAAAACCCTTCACAAAAATGGATCCCCCAGGATTAGGGAGAATGGGGGGCACATGATTGTCCAACCAAACTCAAAAACTGGTCAACACAAACTTTTACTTCAACTGTTAAATCTAAAATGCGTTCATAAAAATCACAGTTTTGTACCAAAGCCTTGTCGATTTGAAGCTGACCTGTTAGTTTGCTTAAGGCCGGCGCAAATGAATCCAACATTCAATCCAACATTCGAAATTTTCAATGTTGGATCAAATGTTGGCTTCATTTGCGCCGGCCTTTAGTTTGTCAAGAAAAGTCTATTTTGCACTCATGAATTATGAGTTTTCTCAATGCAAATTCCGTCGAGTGAATACAGTCGCTTTGGCGTTGTCTTCTAGCCAGCCACCAAAATTGTTAGAAAACCAACAGATACCGTTATACACGAACTCATAATCATGCCATTAGTGGGCATTAGCTCTACGGGTCCATGTGAACTAGCGGGCACCTCACTAAAAACCGGGATTTTTCATCTCGTTTCTTAGTGAGTTCCACTTTGACGATTTTTGAGAAATAGAAGCCTTTCAAGTGTTTTGACGCAAATTCGATTTTTCCCTACTGCAAGGGCTTCAAAAGTTTAAACTGACGTCAAAAAAATCGAATGTTTGGAGCTCAAAAACCTGGGCTCAAATCATTCGAAAAAGTTGCAAAGTGGAATGGACGTTAATTGCGTATAAAAAACGCGGGTGACGTCTAGCATAGGTTAAATGCTGATTAAATTTTTAATCAGCATTTTACCAATTTTGTAACATATTTTTTCACACAGCTTTTTAATTTTTTAGTTACATCTGATGATTGCTTGGAGCATGAAACTCCGAGTTATGGATTTTTAAATTTTTTGGTTTTGAAATATATTTTTGATTAAAGAAGCTCTATTCCTGGTTGGTTTTATCGAGCACTCTTTGAATATGATTTCACCTCATTTGATTAAAGTCTTAAGTATAAACTGTGTTTAGATATTTATCTATGGTAAACTAACTTGAAATCAATGAGATAAATTAATAAATATAAAACATAATTGCTCGAATTCTACATTGCTCTGCAGGTTAACAACAGACATTCAAGATTTCAAGAGTTCTTTCAAACAAGTTGTGTCACAGGGTTTACGAAGTGTCACTCAAGCTATTGGTGGTGGAATGACGTTGTATGCTTTGTCACCGAAGCTGACTTATCTGATGTTGTTGGTCCTCCCTGGCATCATTATGGTATGTGTCAAATAGGGGGGGGGAAGTGTTCAAACAGAAAGTACAATCTCCTTAAAATCTTCTTCTAATTTAATTTCCCAACAATAATCAAACACACTGTCAGCCTTGAAAATTTGTCTGTCTGTCTGTCTGTCTGTCTGTCTGTCTGTCTGTCTGTCTGTCTGTCTGTCTGTCTGTCTGTCTGTCTGTCTGTCTGTCTGTCTGTCTGTCTGTCTGTCTGTCTGTCTGTCTGTCTGTCTGTCTGTCTGTCTGTCTGTCTGTCTGTCTGTCTGTCTGTCTATCTGTCTTATGACCCCGGTAAACTCGAACCCAATTTCCGGTAGCCTTTGTTTACAGGTTACAGGCATCTAAAACGAAATTTTGATAAATTTATGATAATAAGAAAAAAAATGACATTTAGCGGGAATGTCTGACTTGATCTTGAATAAGCCTATAAAAAAGTGCCGTGGCGTGAATGAAGGCTGCAAGAAATTCTACAGTCGTCGCGAAAAAGCGATCGATGCTCAACCTCTCTAAAACTAGGCTACGTCATATCTTCCTTCGTTTCGAGCGTAAAACTCCTACTCTTCGGGATATAAGCACTACTCTAGTTTTGAATATTGAAATTCTCCGGGTAAATTGCATGCGCAGTGAAACAATATAGAGTTTCAAAACCTAAGCCAATTAGCTGTGTTCTAAACATTCTTTTATTTGAAATTAATATTGATAAACATCTTTTGTGAAAGTTGTCTATTATGTTTAAACATATTAATAAGCAATTCCCGGTGGGGGTCACTAATGGCCGCCTATATCAGTGCCTATAGACCAAGAGAAGGCCTAAAAGCCTGGAGCTGTCTATTGTGTAAACTACTCGAAACCTATATCGTTTTGTTTGCGTTATCTTTTTTATATAGGTTGGTACAGGTCTTGGTTCATTACTTCGGAAACTATCAAAAGATGCTCAAGAACAAATTTCACTTGCGATGGCTATTGCTGACGAGGCTGTCGGGAACATCAGAACTGTCAGAGCTTTTGCCATGGAAAATAAAGAAATTGGGTAGATACATTTATATACTTATCAAGTCGCCTGGCAAAAAAATCACCATAGTCGCGTCATCAATCATTAAAACAGACTACAGTTGACGCTCTCTAATTCGATGTTCTATTGTTCGAAATGCTCAATTATTTGATAATATTGAAATCCACCGTCCGTCAACAAGAAACACTCATAAATGACGAACTACTATTCGATATGCTCTTTTATTCGAAGAAAATCCAATTCCGCTTGAAGTCGAATTAGAAAGCGTCACTTGTACTATGATAACTACTGAATGTAATTTATTTGTATAACCACTTTGAAATGTAGGACTTTAGGGAACGCCTTTCCCGTGACCGGGTAGCTCGGTCGGTTGAACCATTCGCCTTGCAATCCAAAGGTTTAGGTTCGATGTCTGGTCAACGCGAACTTATCAAAATGAGTTGCTTAGACTGGTTAACCTGATCTGGGCGGTAAATAACTAGGAGTTGATAGTAGGTGTGACACTCCACTTCAGCATTCGATCTACCTGGTCTAGTGCAAATACTTATTTACTTTACTTACTTTCCCGAGGGAAATTTTGACCCTGATTTCCCTGTAACCAAAACTAGAAAAAGGTGGCCATTAATAGACGATATCGGCTTAACGTGAAAACTCAGATTTGACCTCCGGAAATTGCCCACAATGTTTTGCGCGGAAAAAAGTTCACGGTGAAATTTTTTTCCGCACAAAGCATTGTGGGGAATTCTCGGGGTCAAAACTGAGTTTTCATGTGAAGCCGATATCGTCTATTATCGTATGTTTCTTTTTAGATGGTATGCTAAAGAAATCCAAGAATCACGTTTCCAATATGAGATCTTGGGAGCAGGTATCGGTGCATTCCAAGCATTGTCCAACTTCGCAATCAACGGAATCATACTGCTCGTTTTATATACTGGTATGTTTTGCTTGAGTGTCCATAACTCGAACGCGCACGAGAATTTGTTCGAGTTAAGGAAAATTTCTAGTTATGGAGTAACGTTTATAATACATTGTTAACTGAAGGGACAAAAAAACTTGTTTTATTTAAGGCATTGTTAACTGAAAGGACAAAAAAAACTTAATCGAGTTAAGGAGACATTCCTCGAGTTATAGAGGTTCGAGTTATGCAGATTCAGCTGTATTCTTATTATCTCTGGCCAATTTCAACATTTTGTGAAAATCTTTTGAAAGTAAACAATTTTTATTCGCAGGAAATGTAATGTTTTTCACATCTGTTTGTTGAAAAATAATGTCTGTTGTTTTTAATTCAAAATCATTTAGTGTTCCGTAAATTTTACTATGTAAATGTTGAATTGTACGCGGCCTGTTAGTGTAATCTTTATAACTATAATCTTCATAACTGACTAATGTTAGTTGAATGTTTTGGTTTCCATAGGAACTGTATTGATTGACCGAAAAGAAATGGCGGCAGGTGATCTGATGAGCTATCTGGTTGCCACTCAATCCATTCAGAAGTAAGCTTTACAATCAGTCAGGATAATAGTGGCAGTATACCCTTTATAATAACCCCTCCCCCTTCCCCTGTGAACAATATTACTCAGATCGTTCTTCACCTCTGTCTACGCTTTTGATCGTATTAAAATCCCAACTTTGAACTGAGAATGAAGCCGCTACAAACCGTTCATTTTTGTTCTTGATATGAAAATACACGTTTTTTATAAGAACAAACTATATGAGAACATAAGGCTTTAGTGGCCAAAATCTTAAGAACAAGTTAAGGCTTTGCGGACTCTAAAACACCCACATTCTTAGGAAATGACATTAAAATTTCACAACATGGTGAAAAGAAGAACATTTTATGAACATTTGCCGGCTTAAAACTCAAAAAGTTAAGAACGTTCGAAGGCTTCAAAAATGTTGGATATTCTATTAAAAAAAAAACGTTTATCCCATTTAACAATCATTTCAACAATTTTTTTTAGATCGCTTAGCACCATCTCAATATTGTTCGGCCAAATGGTGCGCGGAATGAGTTCTGGCGCACGTGTTTTTGAATACATGGAGAGTCGTCCGTCAATGAGGTTGTCCGGCGGTTTACGGATCGATAAATCTGCACTGAAAGGACACATTGAGTTCAAGAATGTCTTATTTGCATACCCTACACGAGCTGATCAGGTAGAATACTCATTGAGTTTAAAGTCCCGAAGGGTCGAGAGAGGATCAATCTTACTCCAGTAAGAAAAAATGAAACCTTAAGATTTGCGCCGCATTTAAAATGACGAATTGAATTTCGCCCTTTCTTTATTTTTATGCGGTATGTTTTTTGAAATCTGGTGATGGGTTTTACTTTCAATGTAGAGATCTGAAACAAGGCTATTTTACGACAACTAATGTGCTTTCTATCGCATAAAATTCACCAAACTTTTAAGAAAATGTGCTAATTTGCTTTGTAAAATCCATTTCTAGAACTAGCTTTGGCCACTGTTTCTATAGATACGGTATATTTGCTAGGTACTGTCAGAGCTCCTAAAACCGTTTTACACAAAACTCGCACTTTTCACTTAACCTTAAGTTGGTCTAATGTCGACATCCCTCTTCTTATTCCGACACCCTTCTTTGGAGATAGGAAAAGAAGGTCGGAAACACTGATGGACTAAATATTTTTCCTCCCTGACCGCAAAGCAAAGACATTTAATTTCCATCAGCGCTTCTTCTTATTTTCTTATTTTCCAATCTCTAAAAGGGGTGTCGAAATTAGATGAAGGTTGTCGAACAATTCACTTTACAGGTAGTGATTGAAGATTTGAGTTTGAACATCGAACCAGGGAAAACTGTTGCTTTGTGTGGCTCCAGTGGTTCAGGTGAATGGATTTCTATTATTTTGTATTTTTTAACATCTTTTGCAATTCCTGTTGATATTACCGACAGCTTTTAAGTAACAAATTACTACACCCCGGGAGGGGGGGGGTCACTCGACTTCTAAACGACGGCATGTGCCGCCAATGGCTTTCAAAATCGGACCCTTACAGTGCAGCCCTTGAGCAATGAAAAGGTACCCTTACAGTGCATTTTGCATTTTTATATTTTGCTGAGATGTCGACACAATGTGCAAAACAATTCGAAATGTGTGCGGGTCAAAACTATAAAGATACATCAGATTTCTACTGTCAGACTTGCTATTCAAACACACCCTTACAGTGTATAGAGCTAAAAGAAGACCCTTGTAGGGCACACCCTTAAGCTTGGTTCCCGCTGGACGATAAGAAGAAATTTTTTTTCAACTTTTGGTGGAAACATTCCATCGCTTTCTAGCGCTTTTTATCGCTTTCTATCGCTTTTTTTAATTTTTTAATAGAATTCTGCTTTCTTACAAGAATATCATTCTCTTATTAGTGTAAAGTATACCTTAACCGCTCTCAAGTGACGTTCAAGCAAGTAATTTTTTACTAAAAAATGGGTATCTTCCTAATCTTAATCACGATCTTTTCAGACTCTACCTGGAGGCATTCTTAGGGTTTTCCTACGATTTAAACAATTTCCCCATATATAGGGTATTCTTATAAAGAAATGTGCTTTGAGTGTCTAAAATTTCTCTTTTTGCTTCACTTCTTTATTTTGTCGAAATGGTATGATGATTTGAAGCTACTACAGTATGTAATATTGATTGACTTTATCAAATCCCTGGGACTGAACGGATTAAACGTCCATCGAACATGCATTCTGAAGATGACTCCATAGTTTTTGCTGTTCTCCTCTGGCGACCTACACTCTCAGCTTAGCCAAAAACTAGAAAACTTCAAATAAAAATAACGACATTGAAATAAGGGTAAAACTCAAGGAACTAAAAAATAGTTTCTAAAACCGTCATATGAGTGCCCCCCCCCATGGCTGGAACCCCCCCTGGCCTGAGGGGGGGGCTAAAAGGTCAAGCAGCAATTGGTACCTGATTTTTTACTGTGGCTAGGGGGGACTAACCATGTTAGGGGTCACCTAATTTTCTCAGATGGACCTGGGGGCTAGATTCTATATTTGGTGATTGAATTATAAGCAGCCTACCAGACCATAGGTTGGCACTTTCTCATCTTACATTTTAATCTAAGCAATGCTCAAAAACTGACAATTTGATATCTAATATATTATCTGCAGTGCCGTAGCAACTGGGGGGGGGGGGGCTATGCCCCCAATAATTTTTTAAAAAATGGCTATTTTGCAAAATGCAAAGTTTTTCTATTTTAATTTGTCATAATTGTCTTATAAGTGCATGTTTTGAGTGCATTTTCAAGCAATCTAGAGCTCAAATTTTCAAAATTTCCCCCTCTCGGGCCAAACTATGGTTGGCCCTCGCGGTGTCACTAAACTTCAGCCCCCTAATATGAAAATGCTTCTGCTGATCTGTAAAAATTCTTTAATCCTGTTGCATTTACTTAGATAAAAAATCTGTGTGGCTAGGGATCTTCGCCCTGACTTACAAAACCTTGATAATCTAACATGAACCTTCAGTAGTTAGCTTATCTCTTATTTCTTAGGGCATTTATTCTATTTAGCCTAATAATATATACTACTAATATAGTCTAAACTAGAGCTAACTGTTGTATTGTTTGATTGTTTGAAAAGGATTGTCGAAAAAATTTGCCATGTCATTGGCTTAGGGGTCACCTAAAATATTTGGCAACCTGGGGTTACCTAAATCTTAGGGGTCACCTGAATTCTTAGGGGGCACCTAAAACCTGCTGCCAAGCCATGCCCCCACGGGACTACAGCATACATTACTTATCCTCAGTCAGTACAAACGGGATGAATTATTTGTTTTTTAGGCAACAACTTTCTTGTAAATAACAAATCAAGTAGATGACGTTATCATTAAAAAATTTGTGTTGTAGTCATTAGTTATTCAATAGACGTCGTTATCTTTTAAACGACTTTTTATAAAAACAAACTATATAAGAACTTAAGGCTTCGATGGCCAAAATATCAAGAACAAGTTAAGAACATTTTCAGGCTTCGCGGACCCTAAAACACCAATTCTCTTAAGGAAAAAGATAAAAATACTCACAAAATAGTGAAAATGAGAACACGATGAGAACATTCCAAAATTTTGGATTTTCTTATAAACAACGTGTAAACAACTTTTCTATTGAGATTACAAACTCACAGCTTTCCATGGGAATATTGATAATCTTAATCCCGGGATTCCTGTGGCGTGGAGATTAATTTGAATTTTCCCTCCCGGAACGTCTTACTAAAAGCATTTATCCCTTTTAGAACTATTTTTAGATTCCTTACACTGGAAACTATTTGTCTAAGTAGACAAAATAAATGACTCACGTCCAACTTTTTAAGAGGGTCTAATTTTACTCAAATCCCCTGAAAAATATTACCATTAAAATTTTTTCCGGAAAATACCCCATGAAAATATTGTTTATGGATGTAAAATGGTCCTGTACGTGTTTTGAATCCTAGGTAAATCAACGATTGCAGCATTGATCGAACGTTTTTATGACGTTCAAGGAGGGGAGGTGATTATAGATGGCTTGAACATCAAAGAATTGGATCCATCTTGGGTTCGTGGTGAACTAATCGGCTATATCAACCAGGTATTTACTCTCAGCTGCCTACTGAACGGGATGGGGCAGTTTGTTTATTTTTCAATTCTGGTCCAAAGTTGATAAGACAGAATCTAGAAATTAGGGCGAATACCTCTAACAACAATTCAATTTGATTTCATATAATTTTGTAAAATCCAAATGTTTCAATACAATGCGGCAAAAAAAACTCAAGGTCTGCTTAAAAATACTACAATCATGGTCGAAATATATTGAGATTTATTGAGATGTCTACGGTCGCTTTATTTCAAAAAGTTGAAGAAGAATTTCGTGTAGTACAGTGTTATAACATACACATCATTCAATTTTTTTTCCAGAAAAAAATATATTTTAGTCTCAAAAAATTAAAAACTTCAAAACATTCGCAATGATTCTTTGTTATCCTTAAAACACAAATTTACTTTTAAATTTTTCAACAATTCTCTAAAACTTCTACTAGATAATACACTACACAACTTATCGAGAAAATTAACGTTTTTCAGAATTTAAAGTTCGGGCGAGAATGACGATTTCAGTACAACCATTTTATTTCATAAAGTTGAAGTACACGTTTTTTTTTATAAGAACGTCAAAAATTTTCGAAGCCTTCGGATGTTCTTAGTTTTTTGGATTTGAAGCTTAAAATGTTCTTAAAATGTTCTTATTTTCAGCATTTTTTGAGCATTTTGATGTAATTTCTTAAGAAAATGCATGTTTTTAAGTCTCCAAAGCCTTAGAATGTTCTTAGAATGTTCTTAATTTTTTGGGCCTCGAAGCCTTATGTTCTTATATAGTTTGTTCTTATAAAAAAAAAACGTGTAGTACAATTTTATAATAACATTTTTTTTTTCTTAAAACAATTTTAGTCTCAGAAATTAAAAACTTCAAAATATTTACAATGATTCTTTGTTATCCTTAAACACAAAATTTTCATTTAAATTTTTCAATATTCAATTCTCGAAAACGTCTACTAGAGTATATTTTTTTGCATACAAGTAGCTATACCGATGAACATATAAAATTAAGAACTAATGCTCCAACCTTTTTGCAAAAAAAAAACTGCTAGGCGACATCGCCAGGAGGAAGGAGCCATGAAGTAAAATAAACGACGTGAAAAATTAAATACTGTAATATAATGGAAAAAAAATTAGCCTAGTCGATAAAGAAAAAAATGTTCAAATTACACTTCACAGTAAATTATTTGAAAGAAAGACAGCAATCCAATATTGATGAAAATGATGTTTATTTTTTATCGTAGTGGCTACTCAGACTTAAGCTTTTACACCTTGTAAAATTTATAATAATAGTAGCAACTACAGTAGAATACTTCTTTCAGGAACCAACTTTATTCGCTACAACGGTGATGGAAAATATTCGTTATGGGTCACCCATGGCAACAGACCAAGAGGTATGTCTTTCCAGTTTTCTGTTTTAAAACTTTTAAAAGCTTCATACACTACACAACTACACTCAGACTATATATTAGCGTGTGGTGTAAAATGCTCAGCATATATTGAAAAGTTGTTCATAATTTACTGCTAGATTCAATTTGTAATATTCCAACAATAGAGGGATGTTGCTACGGACATTAAGGTCTGCAAAATATATTGTCGAATATTGTTTGCAAAAATTCATACATTAAAAATAAAGGTGATTTTAAGTCCTATCGTTTGCTCAAAGTTGGCGAATATTTTAATTCAGGTTTCGGACACGTCAGTTCAAGCTCCCAGACCTTACATTAATGCAAAGTGCAGATCAATCTAATTTGGCCAGAAAAAAAACACAACAAAAAACGAGGAAAGTACCAAAAAAGAACTCCAAAATTCGAAAGCACTTATAAAACTGATAATATTTGAAAAATTGACCAAATATACAAGTTTTCATCATTTACTGTGTTACTTTGAATAAGACCCCCCTTCTTTTAAACGACACCTCCATTAGTGAAAAATCTTTTATGAACGCTCCTCTAAAATGAATGCCCCCTTCGAACAAACGTACCCCCTCTAGTAATACGGTAAGTTACCATTTTCATTGTTCAGCATGAAAGGTAAATCAGTAGTATATCCCTTATCAATATCATATTAAAAAATGCTAATTTTTATGGATAACTTCGTCAAAGAACTACTGGTTAGTTCAACATTTTATTGAACATATTGCTTAATTGTTCGTTCGATTCTTGCTTGATGTCACCGATATTTATCGGTCTACTTCTGAATTCTTCATATTTTTCACATGCAACCACGAGTTTATTCAGATGAGTTTTCAACTTTTTTATCTTTCTTTCTTCAAAACTACCTTGTTTGAATTTTTGGATAGTTTTTTCGCAAAAACCCATTTCATAATTGATGTTTCTCAGCTCTTTTATGGTGGTTTTGATATTTTATTCTACCCCCTTGCATATTTCTTCCATTTTGTCGACATGCTGCATAAGGATTTCGAGGATTTCTTTACTACTTTCCAATTGTAATCTGATGCTTGAAATCACTGTTCTATGACCCACGAAGTAATAAAACGAACCGCCATAAATAATACCAATTACAGCGGCAACTAAATTACTGGCGGCCAACTCAGCGGCAGTTGCTCCAGCGGCGACTGCTCCAGTGGCGGCTGCTCCAGCGGCGACTGCTCCAGTGGCGGCTGCTCCAGCGGCAGTTGCTCCAGTGGCGGCTGCTCCAGCGGCAGTTGCTCCAGTGGCGGCAGTTGCTCCAGCGGCAGTTGCTCGAATGGCGGCTGCTCCAGCGGCAGTGGCGGCTGCTCCACGGCAGTTGCTCCAGTGGCGGCTGCTCCAGCGGCAGTTGCTCCCAGTGGCGGCTGCTCCAGCGGCAGTTGCTCAGTGGCGGCTGCTCCAGCGGCAGTGCGGCTGCTCCAGCGCAGTTGCTCCAGTGGCGGCTGCTCCAGCGGCAGTTGCTCCAGTGGCGGCTGCTCCAGCGGCAGTTGCTCCAGTGGCGGCTGCTCCAGCGGCAGTTGCTCCAGTGGCGGCTGGCGGCTCCAGCGGCAGTTGCTCCAGTGGCGGCTGCTCCAGCGGCAGTTGCTCCAGTGGCGGCTGCTCCAGCGGCAGTTGCTCCAGTGGCGGCTGCTCCAGCGGCAGTTGCTCCAGTGGCGGCTGCTCCAGCGGCAGTTGCTCCAGTGGCGGCTGCTCCAGCGGCGGCTGCTCCAGCGGCGACTGCTCCAGCGGCGACTCCTCCAGCGGCGACTGCTCCAGCGGCGACTCCTCCAATTGCTAAAATAAAGAAAGTACTAGATATAATGAGATAGAAAAAATTGCTCTTTTCCATGGAGGTTTAATGGTCTTTAATATTAGGAAAGATGGTGTATTATTTTCTTCACCTCCTGTGGCTTAGGAAAGATCTCTGTCTATCTAGCTTGATCAAGCTATCTATATACGATTAACATATTTGACAAAAAAAATAGGAACACTGAAAGACTGAAACATTTTTCGCGCTTTGGACCTAGTACAAAAAAATATAAGATTTGGAAAAGTGGAAACATAGTGTGCAGAGGGGTCCAGCCCCCAACATTTTTCAGGGGGGGGGGGGCTAAGGAAAATAGCCCCCGGCTAAATTCGAGAAATATAGCCCCACCTTCACAAAGGAAAATATCAAAGAAATTTTGCATGCGAATTCTCGATAAATTTATTGCGCCGTAGACAAAAATAATTTTCAAGAAGGATAAAACCTTCCCCACAGCATAGATTTTTAACATAATTTAAAATATCTTCAACCTATCAGCTCTGTCCCCAGTTCTATTGTAAGCTCAGGGGAGGGGGTGCATTCTATGGGGAAAAAATGGATACTCACTACCACGGGTAGTGACGACAACTAGAATTACCAAAGGAAACAACCAGGGAGAACTTACCTACTGCGCAAACACCGAAAAATATTTTTGTTTTCGTTATTTCCAATTCACCTTTGCCGTTCAAATCAATCTTTTTTTCATCGATCCATTGTGCAAGCTTATCTAGAGATATTTCGATCTCCAAATAATTAATTGAAATTTTATCGAATTGTTGTATTAAACTTTCTAGCGTTTGAAGTTGTACTGCAAATTCCTTCTTTAACCCTTCGATGACCTCAGTAATTATCTTTAATTTCTCTTCTTCGTTAATTTCATCTCCCAAGCAATCTAATACATCCTCTTGAGAAGTCTCCGCCATTAATTTCACTTTCTGTACAAATTCATCGCTCTTGTTGAAAGCTCTACGGATTTTTTTTCGGAATTCCTTTAACTTTTCAAAATGTTCTTTTTCAGAGTTAGATAATTGGTTGACTATTCTGGAAGTTACGATTATGGCTTGATCAACGCGCAGAATGAAAATACTCCATTTAGTAATGTTTTGCTGCGCGAAAACCATAACCTTTTGTAACGCATCCAAGGCATTGGGAATGCTTTCCGTTGGTTCCATGTTTTAGCCTAAAATTGAATCACAGAATGATGGGTTTTCAAAATCTATCTCGAAATTAATTTAGTATCAGTTGTAGGCAATCAAAGAAATGGAGCGAAGTTTAAAACCTTGGGTGGAGATCGGCAATTTTCAAGGTTAAGGAGAAGAAGTAATACGATATCCTTCAAAGTACATGGTACCAAAAATGATTTCACTTGTTCTCAAGATATTTAGGTTTGAATATTACATCAAAAAACTTCCATCCCCAAAAAGCTTCACAACATATTTTTTCTGACTCAACAATACCTATCGCATGAAAATAAACTTCGTGCCCCTCAAAATTTTAGGTTGGAAATCTTCAGCCTCAATGTGTCATACGCTTGCATTTTTAACTTATTTTAGAGTAACTGAATTCATTATTATTTTAACTATTTCATTGAGGCTTAAACTTCCTATTGAAAGTAGTACATTTAGGGTTAGAAATCAGTTGGTAGCATTTTTTAAACTAGTTTCCTCTCCTTTAACTTGGTATGCACCATTTTGCGTAACGGAAAGGACAAACCCTAGTCATGACATCAAAATCTTTATACAGTATTATCATCATGCAGAACTTTTGTTTTTATCTTATTGGGAGAGCTGGTTTAGGCAGTGTTTTTATTATATAGCTGCTTGTATTTGTCAAATTGCATGAGGCATTTTTTCAAAAGCGTAACAAAAAGAGCATAAAAATATTCGATTTTCGGAAACTTGAAATTGAAATTATCAGAATCACTATTTTCAAAGATAAGTAAATGTTTTTGCTACAATTTGGGTAAATTAATCTACCTGAGCCTTCTTTGAGAGATTAGTATGAAAGTTTCCAGCTTTTTCTTTGAAATATTTGATCAAAATTTCGAGTTTTTGTTCAAAATTTATTTTAAATTTTGGGTGGTTGAAAGGCTAAAATGATCAACACATTGACTTGATTGGTTTAAAGTGCAGTATTTGAGTACACTGGATATTGTTTTTATATGAGCATTGAATAGCTTTAACTTAGATAAGATATACCGATCCAATTCATTGATCTTGTACAACTGGCATGTGAATAATACTATTCAAAATCTTTTCCCCACCATCACTTTAGACTACAATTTGATAAGTTATGCAATTTTAAAAGTCGCAAATTTAAAAGTGTAACAAGAGGAATGAACATGGAAAGGATCTACATTGCTGTTTACCTTTTTTCTAAGATAGATTTTCAAATTTTTCTCCAATTTGTCAACTTCTCCTCGTGGAAACTTGTCCCTTCCGTTACGGAAATTCATTTTTGTGTATATGAATACATGAAAACCCCAGAAGTCAAACAAATGTTCTGGGAGACCAAAAATATCAAACAGAATTGAAACAAAATATAAGTCCCTTTTATTTCAGCAAAAAGTTGGTCATACTGGGTCATACCAAAAAAGTGTAACGGAAGGGACATAAGTAACGGAGGGGACATCTAGATACACATGGCTGTAATTCCATCAAGACAAATGCTATACTAAATTCATTTGGTAAAAATCAGTATGAACATGACTACTATAACTTCACAAAAGAAAATTTTCCTAGATTAATTTGTCATGAAACTGTCAATAAAAGTATAGGCATAACGGAAGGGACAAAATCGGTGACCATCCCCAATTAAAAGGCCTAATTTAAAAAAATATATCCCACAAGTAAGATGATTGCATTAAAAATGGCCTAAAGTGCTTCTTTATGATGGTATAGCATATTACAGCAATGGAAGTTTAGATATGGGGATGGTTTCCATGAAAATTAAATAGCATAACGGAAGAGACAAAATCAAGGGACCCTCAAATGAAAAAACTTGATAGCTTCAGAGAGGAAAGCTAAATCTATATTGGAAAAGTTTTCTTACCTGATATTATTTTTGACAGAATTCAAGTTTTAGGCATAAAATGTCATCAATCCTTGGAATTTCACTTTTAGCAACATGATTTTTGAAGATTTTTACTGAAAATTTGGGAAATTCAGGTTCCAAATGGCCCCTCGAGTACCAAAAATGGTCATGGAGGTGCCATTTTCTGAATTTAAAAGGGGCACCACACCATGAAACTCAAATCAAAAAGAATATTTAACCAACTTTACCTTGCCTTTTAAAATATACACAGAGAAAGTTTAAAAAAAGTAACGGAAGGGACAGTGTACCAAAAATGTGGCCTTTCACCCACATACATTATCACAACAATTAGAACTTTCAAAGTATCGTTTTGACAAAAATGTGTTCTGTTTAAAAAAAGATGCGTCTCTGAACACTCCTTCTTAGAAGTTTTGTGGTGTCAAATGTAATGTACACTCTCTATGATCAGAGAGATGCTATGATCAAATTCCTTGAATTGTTATGTTATGTAAGTGAAAGAAAGGGAAAAAGTGATGCTATTTTCATTTAAAAATTGTTTAGCACAACTAGTATACTACTATAGTGCTAAATGTTAGTTTCCACGAACATGCCTGCATGTCTAGCGTTTTTTATAAGAACATCCAAAATTTTGAAGCCTTTTTCCATTATAAACCTCTCTTTTCTCTGTGCGATAAGAAGCCTTGTGTGTACGTTAGTTGTAGATTTTTCAAAGCGTCCGCTGCCATAAGTGTTGTAGCATGGGGGTATAAAGAAAAACAGGAGTTGAATGTGTGGGTAATGAGTCTGCTAAATTGTGTGGGTTGCGTGGGTGCGTGGGTCGATATTTTTGCGTGGGTCATTTTTTTGCGTGGGTCATTTTTTTGCGTGGGTCATTATTTTTTTGCGTGGGTCAAAATTTTTGCGTTATCCGTTCGATTTTGTTTTGAAAAGATATTTTCTCAAGTCAAGCCAGAAAATGAAAAGTTCTTTATAAGTACACACAATTTCAGACTCAATTTGTAGACGTAAAGTCGCTGGAGAATTTTGGAGGAAAATATTAAGCAATACACGTTTTTTTTTTATAAGGAACCTTAACTTTGCTCTGAGCCTGGAGTTCCTTATTTTTAGAGAGAATTTCAGTCTCAAAGTTCCTTATCGAGTTCCTTACTACATAGGAAATTTTGAACTTTTTGCCCCTTGAAAGATCAAAATTTGGTCAAATTAGTCCCAATAAGGTACATTATTTTCAGATCCACTTATTCTCAGCCTGAGCAGTTCCTTAACAATTCCTTATTATTTGAACCATTTTCAGCCTCGAGTTCCTTATAAACGTGTTCCTTATAAAAAAAAAAAAATGTGTAGAGTTCACCTTAAAGAAAACATTGAAAAAAAATCTTATTATTTGACGAGGGATTGCCAAGTTTCAAGGTCTTTTTTAGTCCAAATATTTTCTTACACTGATGTCAGAAACAATGGATCTCGTCTCATATATTTTTTTAAGCTTCAATGAGCCAATAAGATTTCACCAATGGATAAAAGAGCTCGTTAAAAATGCACGATATATGAGATTATGAGGGTATTATATATGGTATTACTACAATAGTATACTTCTCCTGTTTCTTTATACCTCTATGGTTTTAATGGGTAGAGAGAGGGTAGACGAAAAGAGAAGTTTTACTATTTAAAGTCATACTTCATCGCAGAGATTGTTTATCAAACAAACAATGTGCACAGAGTGTACTACGAAACGATAAACATGAGATACAAATAAAAAATTTTAAGAATCTGTCATTAGTTTATTGACAAATTTGAACCACCAATTCCCCTTACTTTTGATGATTAGATTCGGAAACTAAACTTAATTTTCTGAGAAATCTTTACAGGTTTTTTATAACGATAGTGTCTATTATTAAATAACATGAGGTTACATTTTTAATCAACTGTTGCTCACGGTTTACAAAAACATCATTTCTGCCTTCTCTTTACTTGTAAGAACGTCCAACATTATTGAAGCCTTCGGATGTTCTTATTTCCTGAGTTTCTCAGACCCTCCATAAACGTGGCGAAGAATGAGCTAAGTTTCATATTTGCTTATAAAAGCTGAATTACTATTACTTTTCACTGATGAAGATCTGTACTTAATTACCTTATCGACCCTTCTTACGCCGGCCCTTATTGGCATTATTTTGGGCTCGTGGCGTAATAAGGGCCGGTGTTAAAACGGCCGGTGTTAAAACGGCCGGCGTAAAAAGGGACAAAATTTTGCAATTTTTACCTAAATGCGGCGTTAATTTTTGACCATTTTTTCTCAATTTAAAGGATTTTAGGCATGATTAAAGGATGAGAACTATCCATTTTTTACTCTATATCCAAAACTTCACGAAAATCAATGATTTTCAATGGAATTTTAAACAGTTTAATACTGAAAGATGACATTTTAATGTAAATTTTAATCTATACTTACTGTTTTGAAGCCTGAGTAGTAATTTTTACAAGTTTTGGCGTTATTTACGGCCCTAATTGGCGCAAGCCCAAAATTAGGCTGTGGCGGAATAAGGGCCGGCGTAAAAAGGGCCGATAAGGTAATTAAAGTCCTCGAATGTAAGGTAAAGAGGAGAAGGATCAAGGGTAAGTGGAGAAATTCAGGGAAAGGAGTTACTTCCTCCCCTACCTCTCTTTTTCGGACGCTCTTCAATTCGATTTTAATGTTGATTTATTTTTCACTACAGGTATACGAGGCTGCTAAATGTGCAAACGCCGACGAATTCATCAAAGGTTTTCCGCAGGTATTTGATTAATAATTTGCTTGTCCAATTTACCAGAAAGGACTTTAAACGACTTCACACACAGGGGGTACCGGGATTGGAGAATATTGGGTGTTTTGCGAAAAAGATACCCTTAAAGATACAAAATCGGCGAAAAAGTGACCTCAAGAGAGCACATTTTCGAAAAAAACATCCTAAATTTCGAGAGATTTTTTGAAAGAACCAAAAAAATTCCGACCCCAGCACCTATGTTTGCCTGAATACCCGCGGTCGTCATTCCTACATGGTAAACTTCAACCCAGTCTCGTCACGCTTGATTGGTTGGTGTATTAGATCAAAAATTTATCATTGTTCTCTTTCCTATTCATGATATGCACCACTGGAGAGTCTTCCCAGAATTTTTAAAATTGACTTATTGAGTGGATAATTTTAAAAATTCTGGGAAGACTCGCCAGTGGTGCGTATCATGAATGTGATGACATCTTTCTGATAAATATAATCATTTTACTATATCTTAATAATTTTATTTTGGGCTGTTCAAACTGTTGTCATTTATTAATTTCAGGGTTATAATACTGTGGTAGGGGAACGCGGAGCAACTGTATCCGGAGGTCAAAAACAACGGTTAGTCTCCCCTATTTCTTGATTTTACATTAGCTAAGATTACATCATTTTTTTAAAACTGACCTTATCGTACTTTGGCCCATGGTGTTCTAAATTACGCCACCGCCACTTGTCAGGCAACTCTTCAGTGAAAATTCAATATGAGATATCGAAGTACGTCCAAACGATCTTCAATCAAAACAGTATCTTATTAGAGAGAAATCATTTAATATAACCACAATTCCATACCATAGGATTGCCATTGCAAGAGCATTACTTAAGAACCCGAAGATTCTCATCCTCGACGAAGCAACAAGGCGAGTTATCTTTCTTGGAATGGAAGCCTCTAAGGATAAGGCCTCTTAGGAGATTGCTTCAGCCTAACCTGTACATGACGAACATGGCTATTTTTCTCGACACTGTTCCGTCTGTAACTTTTCACAAATGTTTCCCCAAGATACTTTTTCTAAGAATTGACGTCACTTGAATGTAAAGCCAAACACGTACGATCAATACCGAGTTTATGTAGACTGTGTTTGTGTGTTTTTCTGCGACGGAGACGATAAGGTTCTAATTTGTCTACATCCTGACTGACTGAGGACGACGGTAAATCAGCACTTCAGTGCAGAAAGTGGCCCGGCTAAACTAGAGCTGAGGAACAAGCAATGATAGTTACACGTTTTTTTTATAAGAACAAATTATTTAAGAACATAAGGCTTCGCTGGCCAAAATTTTAAGAACAAGTTAAGAACATTTTAAGGCATTGTGGACTCTAAAACACCCTATTTCTTAGAAAAATGGTCAAAAATATTCACAAAATGGTCAAAATAAGAACATGTTAAGAACATTTTTAGGCTTAAAACTAAAAAAGCTAAGAACATCCAAAGGCTTCAAAAATTGTGGATGCTCTTATAAAAAAACTTGTATTTTATTTATATACGATTTCAATGTTTTTTCATTTCTTTAATTTTCAGTGCGTTAGACGCGGAATCAGAAAGAATCGTTCAAAGTGCACTGGACAATTTGATCAAAGGTAACCACCTTTTCTTTCATTTAAAGGTGATTTTTGTTAGGTACTTTGGAGTCTACAAAAATACTCTCCTTATGCAAAAAGCTGTTTAATACAGCAGTGTAATACATGGCACTACCCCAATATTTGTTTACGTGTAAACAAACGGTCATTCTTCACATAAATTTATTTTAAACAAAATTTCATCAGGTTTACAAACGTTCAGTTGAGATCATTGTTTTGACGTCAGACCTCTTAACCTGGTGTGCGAGAGCATTGGATTTCAGAACCTAGATGTAACATACTGACCATCGTCTAGATTTAGATCATGTTCAGACGTTACGAAACGTTTTCGAAACAAGTGTGAACGTCAAAATTCGAAACGTCAAAAAAGAAGACGTTACAAAGCCAAACAGATTGAAACGGTTTCGCTCTACTCCACTATTTTCATCAGAACGGAAATGCTCCGTTTTCTTGCTCCAAAACGTTCCAAAACCAACATATAAACACTCTCGATCTGTAACGGAAACCACACCGGAGCGATACGAAACCGTAACGTCTGAACATAGTCTTAGAACATGTTCACTATGTGGCACTGTTGCGTATTTTTTATCGGTCAAGCAGTGCAAATAAGTGGAAATCATGGGTTGCGACGTGTTACGACCGCTGAGATAACTTTTTTTCATTCATGAAACGTCAAAATAAAAGACTCGTTCATCTGTGAAGTTTGTTTACTCACCTGTGTTGGGTTTTGACTCCTAAAAAATCCCCCTTCCATTTAAGGGCTCTGACCATAGTGACATTTTAATATTTGCCACGTACAAAATAAAGATTTCTATTTGATTTAGCACACGTAAAAGTAAGTAAGTCTGCGACCACAGTCGGAGGCGACCCGAAGGCTCCTCTTTCGATAGCTACTTACCTGAAGGTAGGGGAGGGAGCCACTCTTTCTCCGTGGATTACTCCACTTACCCTTGATCCTTCTCTTAATTGCTGAGCATCAAGCAGAGAGGCATCAAGTTCCATTTTGGAAATCTTTGGTATGACCCGGCTGGGATGTGCACCCACAACCTTGCGCACTGTAGCCGGATGCTCTACCACTACACTACGGTCGTACACAAATCTGTGGCATGTTATACATTTTCTGTTAGGCCAATTATCCTGAGTCTGAAAATTTAAAAATCGAAATGAAAAAGATTGACGAAGAAGAAAAGAAATTCAAACTCAAAGAAGGTTTTTGAAATATTGATAGTGTCGAAACAGTCTAATATAAAGGGTGGTTCAATGGGCGGTTTAATGAGATTACCGAGCCCTCCATCTGAACTTACTAAATTTCATGATCAGATAGAGTAAATAAAACAAAGGGGAGACGAGTGCAGAATGAACTTTGACAAAGTTAGTTCAAAAAAATAATCTTTAACATAACCAGCTCCTAGAATTACAAGAAAAAAAGTTACACTTACATTGTGAGAATAAATTGATGGTTGCAATAGCTTCACTTGTCTACTTGTCTACTTACAAAGAAAATTCGACCTTCATATATACTAGGTTCCTACTCCTGAAATAAATTTTAATTGCCTGATTACATAATATGATTTGGGGTTAATGGCGTTAGCCTTAACATTACAAAATAACAAAGTCATAAAATAAAACATAAGGAAGGCTTAACAGAAAGGTAATTAAATCGGGGGCTTGAAAGTAGAGGTACTGGTAAATAGCCTTCTGGGGAGCAAATATAATTTGATATTGACTTCAATCATTTGAAAATGGGGGAAATGGGGAAGGTGATAAATGGCTTCCTGAGATTATGTAACCTCGGGTGTCTGCACGAATCCAAGGGGAAATTTGGTGGTGTGTTCAGAATTTCAATGAAACACGACGATTGCGACGACTGACGGAAAAAAATAAGCGACGCCGTCTCGTGGAACTGGATCTCCAATGTTTCTTGCACCTTTCTATCAAATTTATTCTCCTCTATTTTACCCCAATATACTTAGCTTGAAAAATTATATTGTCACTAGACATACTGTATTACAATTTCTTTAAATAAAACACTAAATTGGAGCGTTTCCTTTTAAATTAAAAAAAAAAGTATATCCATAACGTTCAATAAACCGCATTAAAATAGGGTGGAAATTCTTTCAAAAACTTTTGAACGTTTTATTTCCGAATCGAACGTTATTGCATCCGAATGCTCTTTTATTGCCGTATGACGAATAAGTGCCGACTACCCCAGGGGTACTTAATTTAAAACTACCAAAAGGGCGGAACTTGACCGTTACGAGGTGAAAAATCAGCCAAATTTCAGTGAAAAATCAACCCATATAGTTATCTTTTTCGAAACTTGGCCAAAAATAGCGTTTTGTCTCATTTTTAATGTGCACCTTCTCTTCTATCGAACCTTAAGGCCGGTCTCCACTTGAGCGCGCTGCAATCGCACCTTTTGGCTTCAATTCTTTTTGCTTGGAAAAAAGATTACGTCATAAAAAATGTAGCGGGCCCTCGAAAAAAAAGTTTAACACATTTTAACTTTTTTCAACCGTTACGTCAGATCGCGCAAATGGAGTTGCTTCATTTTTCTTTTGACCAATAGCGTGGAAGCTTTGCTCGAAAAAGTGCGATCGAAGCGCGCGCAAGTGGAGACCGGCCTTTACTTTGTGGCGTCTAGAAAACTTAATCTTCAGGGCTGTACCTACAGACAGTTATATCCTAAGATTGAGTGACCTCCCCCTCTGGGTTAATAATATAAAAAGTCAAAGCCAGTCAAGTCAATTCAAATACGGATCAACTATTGTATACAACTAATTGCAATGTGACGTGAAGTTTATACTACATAAATTCAATACCAAGATACTTCAAAAGCGTTTTAGGGAGTTTTTCATTCAAATAATCTTCATCATAACTCTTTAAACAAGCGATTCGCGCTTGATGTTTCAAAGAGATATCAAACAAACCAACGTCCACTACCTCAAGTAAATGCGTAGGTGACTCTACAGGATTTAAAACCATTATCATTTCTCTCATACCCCAATTAAATCCTAATAATCTAAATACACATTCTCTTTGGTATGAGTATACTTGTCTCCCGCTTGAAATATCATAAACTTTAATCAAAGATTCGTAGTTCCTTTTTTCACCGCCGAAAATCATTGGAGGCGCACCGTTATTAAGGTTGTTATACACGCAAAGGTAAAAATCATTGAAGAACCGATGCATTGTGTATTCTTGAATTCTATAATCAAGCCCCACTTGTTGATGGCCCAATGAAAATTTCTTCAAATTAGTTGATTTATCTTGCTGTACGGAGTACAGCTCTACTTGCTGGTCTTGCCAAATGACCATAAAAACTGATTTCGATAGGTGCGCCAAGAAAGATTCGTTTAAGGTCAAATCTTGACCCACCCTCAATTGGTCTTCAAACACAGCATCAAGATCTTTTTTAACAAAGCCGTTTCCCCTGGCAACCCAATATACAAATAATTCATATCCTTTGAAATCATATCCATAAAGAAAAGTCTTTGGTCCTGTCCTTGCGTCTGACACTTGTATATAAAACATTCCAGTTTCAAAATCCACGCTAAATTCCTTGATCCACCAACTAGGAGATTCCAGATGATAACGCAATTTGGTTTGATGTACTACAATTCGTTTATAATTTGTTAATTTGTTATGGGAGTCGATTTTGATCAAATCAACAATGAAACTCTGTTGCCCAGTAAAAACTACCAAGACCAAAAAGCTTCCCAGTGTGTTTCTCACGATGTCTGTATATAGTATCTTGAATAGGTAAGGATAAGTCAAGGAAAGGGCTTTCTCTGTCTGCTCCTCTTTAGCTGTGATACACGATTCGTTGTGAGTGGAATCGAGCAATGGGGTTAAGTCTGTGGAGTAGATCTCTAATGTTTTCTTTTCGCCACCGGTCCAAAGAAACTCTGTATTGCTAGATGACATGCGCATTATTTGTCCAACTCGATATCCATTGAATGTGATATATTCAATAGGACGACTCCAATTGTTTAGCATATATAATGCCCCAAGTTGTTGATTTTCATTGTTTATGGCTTGCCCGAATCGTGGATTTCCATTTTTTATGACTTGCCTGAAAAGTTGATTTTCATTGTTTATGGCTTGCCCGAATCGTGGATTTCCATTTTTTATGACTTGCCTGAAAAGTGGATTTCCATTGTTTATGGGTTGCCCAAAAGGTGGATTTCCATTGTTTATGGGTTGCCCAAATCGTGGATTTCCATTGTTTATGGGTTGCCCGAATCGTGGGTTTCCATTGTTTATGGGTTGCCCGAATCGTGGGTTTCCATTGTTTATGAGTTGCCCGAATCGTGGATTTCCATTGTTTATGGATTGCCCGAATCCTGGATTTCCATTGTTTATGGGTTGCCCGAATCGTGGGTTTCCATTGTTTATGGGTTGCCCGAATCGTGGGTTTTCATTGTTTATGACTTGCCCAAATCGTGGGTCTTCATTGTTTATGGGTTGCCCAAATTGTAAATCACCACTGTTCAAAAGTGGATTTACATTGTTCCTGACTTGCCCAAATTGTGGATTTTCAGCATTTCCCTGGTGGTCTTCATCTAACGGAGACAGCGTCTGAATGACATCGAACAGGCGACATGAAGTTGGCTCGTACAAAGTTCGTACTCTTATTGGGGATTCTTTGTTAGGAGGTAGTACTTTCATTATGCTTTCATGTATTCCGTTGGTGTCCATATTGTATTGATAAACGGCAATCTCGTTGGTTCGTGGTGGAGTAATATCCCTGCAATCCCAATGGTCTCTGTCGTAGTCGCGTATAAAAGGGTTTCGGTAGATGCTATAGTGCTTGCCGGTGGAGTCAAAACCGTCCATGGTTCGCATTCTTCTGTTACCATAATCGAACAGATTTTGAGTGAATGGTTTTTGAGTTATTTTCGTATTGGAGGGTAGGAAAGATTGTCGAATGTTAACAACACTTCCTTCAATCTTTGACTGTGATAAACTCATTATTTATGTGATGTG
Source organism: Clytia hemisphaerica (assembly GCF_902728285.1). Taxonomy (NCBI): domain Eukaryota; kingdom Metazoa; phylum Cnidaria; class Hydrozoa; order Leptothecata; family Clytiidae; genus Clytia; species Clytia hemisphaerica. The sequence goes on along the minus strand of NW_027103962.1, from coordinate 1,769,536 downwards.
TCAAGGTTATAAACTTGTTGTAAACCTAAATAAAAATAAAGGTAGAGTTTGAATTATAGTTGACTCTCATTAATTCGAGCTCGAACGGGAAATCTTATTCATTCGAATTACAGAGAGATTCGCATTCTAGAAAGTATTTTAGAGATGGTTTCTCCTTGACGAGGACTGTGAATTTATTTGAATTACAAAGAGATTCGAATTCTAGAAAGTATTTTAAAGAGGGTTTCCCCTTGATGAGGACTGTGAATTAGTTTGAACTACAGAGAGATTCGAATTACAGAAAGTATTTTAAGAGGGTTTCTCCTTGACGAGGACTGTGAATTAGTTCGAACTACAGAGAGATTCGAATTATAGAAAGTGTCTTAAAGAGGATTTCTCCTTGATGAGGACTGTGAATTAGTTCGAATTACAGAGAGATTCGAATTATAGAAAGTATTTTAAAGAGGGTTTCTCCTTGACAAGGACTGTGAATTAGTTCGAACTACAGAGAGATTCGAATAATAGGAGTTCGAGTAAGTGAGGGTCGACTGTATATACCTCATCAAATGTTTACTTTAAAAAATTTCACTATAAAAACGATTGGGATGTTGGTGATGTTGAATTTTCAAACAACTTACATCTGTTATTATGACTATTGATAAATTACGTCATGTAACCAATGCTTTCCTCAACTAGGTGTTCCATTGAAAGAAAATCTGTTACCTTAGCATTCGCTTCTAAAAGAGGCAAGGATCATTTGCGAAGTCACTTATGAAAATGTCTATTGTCTTATATTCATCAGATTAAAGCTAATTTTGATAATAACTCTCAATTACCTCAACCCATGGCGTTCTGAATTTAGGACGTCATGCCTCTCAGCCCTTACACTTTCCATGAAAAATTCAAATTTCGAAAGAAAGAAATCTATTATAGGCTAATCTCGAGCCTGTATTTTCTAATTTACTACGGTGTAGTCTCTTATACAACTTGAATGTCTCCTATACTCGAACAAATTTGTGTTCCTCCCCGTGCGATTTCGAGTTATGGAGACTCCACTGTACAAAAAATCATCAGTTTAGTATCACAAAATGCACACAATCAAAATCAAGTCCCTTTCCTCAAAACAAACTATCTTTTTCATAGAAATGCAATAAGCTATCAATCTAAAAGCATGATGTATGGTCGTTAAATTCATAATTAATTCAAGATTGTGGAAACACGTCATAAACCAATTAAGTGTCATTGGTTGCAGTTGAAGTTATTTTTGGATTTTAGTGTGGTCCTGAAATCGTCTCAATGGTTCTTAATCAATAGGGCGCACCGCCCTGGCTGGCCCGCTGGTTTGGAAGTTAAAAGTAATCTCAAAGGAATCCATTAGTATACATATACAGGTGTGAGATTTTAGTACCGACCTACACCCCTGCCCGAGGGCAGATACCGAAATTTACAAATTTACCAATATCAGTATTGAGGATGTAGAGAAAATAGTTACGGTATGTGATCCGTAATTATAAGGTCATTGAAATATTTTACGTGTTGTCTCAATGACTTTCTTTAGAGGACTGTGATAAACAAAATTAACAAAAGCACTAAATAGGCCTCGATTAGTCTCGATGACCCAAAACAATATATTACAATAAAAATATCACACTCCCACGCACGAGGGGATGTCACGTTCGTCGATGAATTTGATTTTCACTTCTTGATTGTTCTTGACTCGTGAGTGATGATACTCAAACGGAAATAGTTTATTGATAGGTCTTCGGAGAATTCCGTTACCGTATTTGTTTACAACGACGAGTTCGGCTCCGCGAACTTTACCATCTCTTCCTCGTAACAATTTACTCACTCTACCCTTCCTCCAATCATTACGTTTAACATTTTCCTCGTTGATTAAAACGATATCATTCTCGTTGATAACTTCGCTTGAGTTCTTTCGTGCAAGTTTCTTGTGTGTTTCTCTCAACTCGAGTAAGTATTCTGTTTTCCAACGTTTCCAAAAGTGTTCAATTGCTTGCTTCGTGTTTTCTGACAACTCAAAACTGTCACTGTTGTCATTTGTTGTATTTGTGTTACGTCCGAGACGTTTACCGTATAATAAATGATTCGGGGTGAGAGGTTCTTCTGTCAATTCGTCATAGATGAAGGTTAAAGGACGGTTGTTGATTGTTCGTTCAATTTCAATCAATAACGAAAGGAATTCATCGTACTTCAGCGTTTTGTTGTTCAAAGCTTTATTCAAACACGTTTTCACGGATTTCACAAGTCTCTCTGTAAACCCATTAAACCAAGGTGCTTTCTCGAGGCTAAACTTCCATCGAATTTGACAATTTGTAACAAAGTTCTGTACGTTTTCTGCAGTGAACGTTGAACCTTTGTCTGAAAAGATTTCTTCTGGGATTCCTCTGCGATTCATAAATCTCCTTAATACTTCAATGCACGACTCTCCACTGTAGTCTGTAGCAATGTCTAAGTATACAGCCCGACTGGCTTGACATGTGATCAATGAAATCCATACCTTGAACTTTTCTTTCGTTTTGTCGAATACATTATACACCAAATATGGACCGCAATAATCGATTCCAATGTTCTGGAAAGCGGCACCAACTTGTAGTCTAGACTTTGGTAAATCGTAAGATTCTGGATAACGATAAGCTTTACCACCATGTTTCTTGCAAATCGTACATTTGTAGATAAAATGACGGACGCGTTGACGCAATCTTGGAATTTGAAATTGGGATCGTAGTTCGTTCAAAGTTTCACGTTGGCCATTATGCATTACCTTGTCGTGGGCTTGCTTGATCAACAAATCAACAAGTGGACTGTTTGTAGGTAACCATATTGGATGCTTTGCGTCAAAGGGAATTGGAGCATTGTTCAATCTTCCCTTCCATCTGTACACTTCCCCTCCAAGGAAAAGATTTTTCTTCATTTCGTCTGGAATACCTCTTTGGGCATCCAATAACCATTTCTTCTTGGCTGATAGCAAATCATCAGCATTCAAAATATTCTGTTTGTTATTTGTTTCTTATTTATTTGTTTGTTGTTTTTATTTTTCCAACAACGTATGTTCTCCACAAATTTGAAGACATACCCAGTAACACGTAACAATTGTTCAAAAGACCGAAATCTTTGAACGTCAATAATTTCACCAAGGTTGGACTGAGCTTCAGGTATAGTTATCCACTCAGTCCCATCACTAATATTGAATGAAAGGGTATCCTTCTCCTCAGGTATATTTAGAAGATTAGGACCCTTGTTGACACCATCACTAAAAGGTTTGAGGTTTGTTCCCGTCTTCTCAGGTATAGTTAGAGGATCAGGGACCTCAGAAAATTTGTCACCGACTTTCAAACGAGGCCACTGAGATTCAGGCATAATTAGAAACTCAGGACCATAAAACCATAATTTACAACCAGCTAGACGTGCTGGCTTAGACCCCCGGGACGCAATGTCCGAAGGATTTTGCTTTGTAGCAACTAATTTCAGTTCAATCGAGAGAGATTCAAAATTTCGTCTAATCTCATCAGAAATATTCTTAATATATCTATCTTGTTTTCTCGAAGTTTCAATGTTCTTGACCCAACAGTAAGCAACACTACTGTCAGTCCATACAGTAAATTTTTCAAATTCAAAGTTCATTTCTAAGTGTCTCTTAACAACATTCATGAGACGTGATACAATAAGTATAGCTACCAACTCCATTCTGGGGTGTCGTCAACTTCTGGTCATCAGGTTTGGTTTTTGATTTCGTCTTGATTGGATTCACGTGTGACTTTGATGTGACGAGGCTTGTCTTGATATCACCATCCTTTGATACGATTCGTGTGTAGATACAGCAACCATGTGCGTCGTCAGAAGCATCTGAGAAGCCATGTAACTGAATTTCCTTGACATTTTGTTTAACACTCGAATAAGCTCTTTCGACTCTGATCTCTTGTGTATACTCAAAGTCTTTCACCAAATTTTGCCATTCACAAAGCAAATCACCGTCGATGGGCGTGTCCCAATCAATTTTACTTAGACACAATTTCTGAAAATACAATTTCAACGTTAACACGATAGGGTTTATCAGTCCTAACGGATCATAAATGGACGCCAATGCTCTCAACACATTGCGTTTCGTCGGTTTCAAACTCGCTAAGCTTTTGAGTTGGAAACAAAGTTCGTCAGATTCTTTGTCCCATGTAACACCAAGGACTTTCGTCTTACCCATCACAGTAGGGTTTTCGGTTTCTCCGTATTTCGATTGGAGTTTGGATTCAAGTTCCTTCGAGTTGGATTGGAATTTTCTCAGGTTAAACGATGCTTTCGATAAATGCTCTTTCGTTTTTCTCGACAAACTCTTCAGCTTCAGCAACAGTTCGTTTGCTTGTTGTCAAATCATCCACATGTAGCGATTTGATAAGGTTGTTTCTCGAACTCTGCGTCGTTTGCTGTTCTGATATGATGTTGTAGGGTGGCATTCAAAACGAAGGGCGATGCGTTTATCCCAAACAAAACTCTGCACATCCGGTACTCAACAATTTCGTTTGCTTCAAAGTTTTTAAAATCAATTTTGTCTGAATTTTTGAACCATAAAAATCTAGTAAGGTCTCTCTGTTCGTTGTTTAGTTTTATGTGTAGAAAAGCCTTTTCAATATCACCGACAATGGCGACTTTGTCTGTTCGAAAACGTAACAAAATTTCAAAGAGATCTGTATTCAATGGAGGACCCGCCTCTAAACATTCATTCAAAGAAAATAACTCATTGTTATTTGCCTTTGCACTCGCGTCATAAACAATGCGTACCTTTGTTGTTGATTTTTCTGGTTTGATAACAGCGTGGTGCGGAATGTAATGTGTTTTTCCAACCTCTTGATCATTTGGCGCTTTTTCGATAACACCTTTTGTTAACTGTTCATTGAAAATCTTTTGATAATCTTTCAATAATTGTTGATTGTTTTCGAAGCTTTTTGATAAACATTGAAGTCTTTTTCTACACAGTTCATAATTGTCTCCTAGCGACCAATTCTCCTCTTTGACTGGATATGTTGCTTCATACATTTTCTCTTTCTCGTTAAATTTTAATGAGTTCTCAAACTCCTTCACAAATTCACGTTTTTCGGTATCAAAGTTTTCACATTTTATTCCAAGACTTCTCCAAGTCCCAGAACTTATCAACGGTTTCAGATAATCGATCATTTTCACTAATGACAGCTTTCAAAAAACATGTGAGAAAAAAATTTCCGGACGAAATCTTTTCTTTTAAATCAGCAGGACCACTCAAAACGTATCCCAACGACGAACTCAAAGCAATGGGCTGGCCAGACTTGCCAGTAACAGCACCTTCAGTGTGTATAAAATCCCAATAAAAGTTTGAGCCAATCAAAATATCAATATCGATGGCTTTTTCATGATTTGGATCTGCCAGTTTTAAACCTTTCAAATGTTCAAAACGTTTTTGACATTCGACTGTGTTCTGTCTCGAAACGGGTTGACTGATTTCGGATACGTAGGCTTGCACAGGAACCTGTCCTTTCGAAGTTTTCACGTTAAATTCGACCAAGGGTAAGGTTTTGACGGTTTTGTTGTTTCCGAACGATTGGATACAAAGTTCCTTTTTTCCAATTTGCTTTAGATTCAGCTTTCGACTCAATGTGGGTGTAACATAACTCAACTGACTACCAGGGTCAAAGAAAATTCTACTTTCGGACGAACGATTTTTCTCGACATTTTCGATTTTGGCTTTGGCTGTTTGTAGCAAAAACGGTACACGAACTGCTTGCTAAATTCGACTGAGTATCTTCTGGCGTATCTTCCTCTTTCTTGAAGGTTTTACAAATACTGCTATGATGATTTTTTCGACAATGATAAAAATGCGCATCGATCTACAACTTTTACTATCATGTCCTATTTTCAAGCACTTGAAACATCGTTTCTGTTTGATGAGAAAATCCTTTCGACTTTCTGGTTTCGATATCTTGGAACATTGATAGGCTTTGTGTGAAGCGTTTCCACAGTAAACGCATGGAAAGGTACGGAACGGTTGTCTTCTTTTGCTGTCTGTAGGACGACCGGTACTCATTAGGTTTTCGTAATTTTCGACACCTTCATTCTCTGTAAGAAGGACCTTTTTCTCGAGCTTCGACTTCTTGTTGTAAGGCTTCGAGTAACTTATCGATTGCCCATACATCCTTTCCGAACTTTCTAGTCAACAACAATTTTATTTCTTGTGGTAATTTCGACATAATAACTGGTGCGAGCATAGGGCCGTAACGTTTCTCCTCCAGTCCGATTCCACGAAGATTTCTAATTTGAATTTCGATGTTGTTGTAAAGCATTCTCAGTTCTTTGATATCGATAAAGTTTGATGTTGTTTCTAAGTTTAACAATTTATTCATATGCGCACTAATAATTATCTGTTCGTCACCGAACCTTTCTTTTAACATTTTGAGCGCAATATCGTAATTTTCGTTAGATAATGTTATACCTTGGATGCAAGATTCCGCTTCTCCTTCAAGTAAACTGGTGAGGTATGTCATTTTTTCGACGTTGGTCATATCATCTCTCTGATGAACGGCACAATCAAATGTATCGAAAAATGTTTTCCATTTCAACGGATCTCCATCGTAGGGTTTCAAACTCAATTTGGGTAGACGAATATCAGCTTTCCGCTGTTTCTCTCGGGTACTCGTGACACTACTATCACTAACAGCAATTTTTGGGTTCTCCTTTGACAATTCACTTTTGACGGCTAAAATTAACGACTCAACTCGACGCTCAACTTTGGAACACTTCTCATATTGTATTCCCATTTGCTCTTCATCGTCTAATTCATCCACGATGTTATCCGTAATCTCAATGATAATTTGTAACTTTTTATTTAAAACTTTACAAGTGGTTTCAAGAGCGTTTTTTGTTACTTTTAGCATCCTTGTTCCATTCTTCGCACTCCAAAACCAACTTGTTAACATATGATGTGAGAGCGTTGCGCTTCTTGCCAAGTTTCTCAACATCAACCATTTTTCAACTTTTATTATTTATTTTCTTGTTTCGACTTTTTAATTTTTATGTTTCTCTTCTTTCTTACAATTTTTTCTCAACACTCACACACTTTAACTTTTTTCTTCTCTTTTTAATATGCGGCACGTGTGGACCATGAAATATTTTACGTGTTGTCTCAATGACTTTCTTTAGAGGACTGTGATAAACAAAATTAACAAAAGCACTAAATAGGCCTCGATTAGTCTCGATGACCCAAAACAATATATTACAATAAAAATATCACAGTCATTACCTGCGTTTCTTAATTATAAAATTGGCACTTAAGCCAGAAGATAAAATCAAATTAAGATTTTGATAATAACTTTTGCGAGACAAATTCAACTTGTTGCTCTACGGACAAATCGTTAAAAATCAAAAAGTATTCGTCGGGCGGTTGGTATAATAAAAATGAATTTCTAAAAATCTAGAGTGGGTAAGGTCAAAGTATTAAAATTGTGTTGAAACATAAAACCTTCTATTTTTCACCAATTTGAATTTTCAATACCGTATTGGAAACTCAATATTATCGATTTCTAGTTTTTGAAAAATCAGGGTCGTTCGGGCCCCGCCCGTAGAACAATAAATTAATTTGGTCTCGCCTTACATGTTTTTTTTATAAGCAAGTGTTTGCCCCTACATCAGGCTCGCATTATGCTTAGCATTCTATTGTTCTCAAACAATAGAGCCATTGTTTAGGTACCAAAAACTGAGCCTGCATATGCTTATAAACGTTATGCTTATAAAAGAAAAAACATGTATACCTAATTCTGATCGAACTGGAGTATAAACTTGGATGATGAGGATATGCACTGAAAGGCTGTTAACGGTATTGATTGATCATGGTATAGTGGATCCTCTATAACTCGAATACACACGCACGAGGAACACCAATTTGTTCGAGTCATGGAAGTTTCGAGATGTGGAGTAGGGTTTGCATGGCAATTGTTAACTGAAGGGATGAGAAAACTTGTTAGAGTTATAGAGACTCAACTGTATTCAGGGTCGAGACTCGTAGCGTACCAACCTCTAGATATTCTGTACCAGAGTGTATCTCACTTTTATCGCTTCGCAGTACACTCTGTGCGCGTTTTCTGTTTGATGAAAAAATTCCCGTAGGGAGACCTCTGCGATGAAGTATGATTTATAAATTGCAACACTTCTCTCATCATCTCCCCTCTCTCACCAACACTCCATCACAGTGGTCGGTTTGAAAAATGTCAAATGAGAAAAGACGATGACAACAGACCCTCTATGGCAATGAATTTTGAAATTAGCCGTAAATACTGAGTCTGTGTACAGACAAACCTCTAGACGGGCGTATTCAAATTGAATATTTATACTCTACCATCAGACAAAAGAAAAATCTTTTTTCTTCAATCATCACCATCATCATCTTTATAATTTTTCCAATAAGAAATCACATACTGAATATTCCTAAATAGAGCCAGTAATAATACTAGTACTCTTAACATGACTAGAATGAAATAATCAACCTTACTCAAACAGCCTATAGAAAAGGGGGTCTGTATAAGTTGTCCTTTATTGTTGATCTCAAAACAAGACCGACTGACTTTACCAGTCACATATTGATGACATGCTGCCCCAGCTCTTGCAGATAGCAGCATTACCATGAAAAGGACATTTAAACTTATGTTTGAACCGCCATTTATAACCAAATAATTTGTAGATAAGATTTCAATCACCATATAAAACGTCATTAAGACAAGCATGATATCTTTGACAAGTAGATACCATGGAGGTCGTGTTGTGATGTATTTTTCCACATAGAAATACTGTAGAACCAGTTCAGGGCCATCCTGTAGGTAAAATGTCGACAAAACCATGTAGTATTTCCATTCGTAAAGTGCGTTGTCTTCATGACGAGTGAAATAGTCTTTATTATTGTTTCCACGCTTCAATCCATATTTTTGAGAGTAACACTAGAGAAAGATTTTCACTATTCCCAAAGCCATAAATACAAGGATAGCTCTAATGACATGCGCATTATGGGTAATATTTTTATCCAGAATCCTTCCTGTTTCAAGCATCTATTGTGATGTCAATAGCATCCAAGATCATTTTGACCAGGATTAAAACAGTATTTCTTTTTTTTTGAATTTGGAAATTTTTTTACCACCGCTGCGACCATCTAAATAGGTCAGTGAATAATAAGTTAAAAACCATTGGAATTTTGAGTGTCTAAATGTACTAAAACAGTATCTATTTTGTTATGATTTGCACGAGAATAATGAATTTTCTTTGCTTTTCCATCATCAGGACGGACTGTGATTGTTATTGCGCATCGTTTGAGTACCATACAAAATGCTGGTGAGTTATATCAAATGACCTTTATTAACCCTGGACCAAGCTATTTCCGCCATCTTTGATCGGAGTTTTTTTGGAATTGGTACCCGAGAAGAAGCAATGTTAAAGATTAATGTCTAACAACATCATCAAAGGTATTCGAGGAAAAGTAGATCTAGCGCTCTCGATGCATTTTCACCGCTATTGAGTAGTGCTACCATTAGGGTACCACTTTCAAAAAAACTTCGATCAAAGATTTTGCTTGGCCAGGTTTGAGAAACTTTGTCCAGGGTATTTAAAGGTCAGTGGTTTATATCCGTACATTATTTCACTTTTTCTGAACTCACTGTCAAGCACTCTGAAAGTAATACAGTGGAGTTACTTTAACTCAACCTCTATAATTCGAATGTCTGGAGCAAGTTTTATGGTCCCTTCTTAGGGTTTTAGGATGATTTTCCTCAAAACGTTATAAGACTATTCATGATGAAAAAACACCATTCTTTTAAAAAAAGTGTGTAGACGACTAAATTCAGAGAGAGTAGAAAATAATGGAAGGGACAAATGGTAGCTTAGCTGGTAGATATTATATTACTGTACATGGATTTTTAACGACTCCAATTTACGCTAAGAATAAAATCTTCGTTGATAGTGAAAAAAAAATTGATAAAAACTGAGATTATCCGCTGTTTTCAATCGACCCCTTTTTTATTTTATACAAAATTTATTTTTAGATTTGATTGCTGCAATTTCTAAAGGAAAAATTGTTGAGGTAAGAATGAATGCTAGTTTGGTGCTCGCTTTTCTAATGGACGACTAAAATTCGGGCAAACTGGGGGAGGGGCAATTTTAGAAGATTTTGATTTTGGCACCCCTTATGAAAAGTAAATATTTATTCAAAGATAACGCGAGGAAAGCGAGCACGAAAACTTTTGGGTATTTTCTCTCTTTTTTGGGTATTTTCTCTCTTTTTGGCCAAAAGCTGCCATATCTAAGGTGTAAAAGAGCAAAGGGACGCCGAAATTAGTAATTAGAGGCGTCTTTTTGCATCCTTTGTATTTCGACGCCCCTATGAAAAACCTCCGCCCCTCTCTGCCACCACGGTACTGGATACTGCACTTCTACTGTCTACCGGTGTGTGTTCTGGAAGAGCTCAATATCATCCTACTTTTGTTTTAGATGGGATCACATTCCCAACTGTTGGAGAAGAATGGTTTATATGCTGATCTCATACGAAGGCAAACTCAAGGATGAGAAAGTACACTCATTATGATTGAGAAGGAGTGAACAAATTGATGGATGGATGGATGGATGGATGGATGGATGGATGGATGGATGGATGGATGGATGGATGGATGGATGGATGGATGGATGGATGGATGGATGGATGGATGGATGATGGATGGATGGATGGATGGATGGATGGATGGATGGATGGATGGATGGATGGATGGATGGATGGATGGATGGATGGATGGATGGATGGATGGATGGATGGATGAATGGATGGATGGGTAGATGAGGAAAGTACAAGAGAATACGGAAATAAAGAAATGGAAGGATAGACCGATGAGTGAATGAATGGATAAAGCGGAATGAAGTGAAGTGAAGAATTTGTAATCGTCTAAAGATACATTTCTCCAAAGATTACCATCAATTATGGTTTATATTTTCGTGAGTGAGGGGAAAACTAACGATTTTCTAAACAACTTACTTTTCTGACTTTCATGCACACCAGAAAAGTTTGCAGTTTGGATATTGTTGTTAATTTTTCCTTGACCATAGTGAAAGTAACCTCATAGTTGTAAGCCTGACCATAGCTTACTTCGTTTCAATAATTGATGGTATAACGGACAAGTTATTTCGATATTTGTTACGCCATTTTTCTGTACGGCAACGCCCACTTGTCTGGAATTACGGTCGGTAATTATGTCTCTTGAGACGTTAAATGATTTTTATGAATAGTAGTTTTAATAAAATCCGTTGGGAGTTAATCACAATAGCAATAATTTCAAAACGAGGCAAGTGATGTTCGTAACGTAATTTATGAAAATGTCTATGATATAGGTTCAAAGTAAATGCCAACAAAATAAGAACAACCAATTTAGCGGTTCTAGAAAGTATTTTTAAATCGAATAGCCTCAATGTATCAATTCAATAAACTGTGCAATGCTACAAAATGCATTTATGCCAACCATACAATTTGAATAACAATTGCGTATACTACAATTTGAATATATTTTCTTTTCTTTTTTTAAATAATATTTCAACTTTCTATTATATTATATGTAGATAGATATTTTTCCCTAAATCGTCAATTAATATTATATCAGACATGATAGTGTATAGGATAGTGCAAAACAGTGCTACAGCTACAGTTTTTTACTAATAGAATGAGTAATCGAATAAGTTTGAACCTTGAGCTGTTCTTCTTCACACAGTCAACGTACTGTACATTTCAAAGTCTACATATTTTACCTTGTGTCACTTGATAAAATTTAAATTTTGACTTGGGCTTCTCCTGAAAAAATTTGACTATTTATAACATTCCATTATTTTCGGAGTCTCCATCTAGTAAATTCGTCCAAAAAGTCTTTTCTCTACCCCATTCTTTAAAATTAAAAATCGTTTACCAACATTTTTCACTCAGAAAATATTTTACCACATTCTTCACATTGAATATGTTTTACCACACTCCTTACACTGAATATGTTTTATCCCATTCCTCACATTGAAAATGTTTTACCACATTCTTCACATTAGAAATGTTTTACCACACTCTTCATATTGAATATGTTTTACCACATTCTGCATATTGAAAATGTTTTACCACACTTCTCACACTGAATATGTTTTACCACATTCTTCACTTTGAAAATGTTTTACCACATTCTTCACTTTGAAAATATTTTGCCACATTCTTCACTCTGAAAATATTTTGCCACGCTCCTCTCTTTGAAAATGTTTTACCACATTTTCTTTACTTTGAAAATGTTTTACGACACTCCTCTCTTTGAAAATGTTTTACCACATTCTTCACATTGGAAATGTTTTACCACACTCTTCATATTGAATGTGTTTTACCACATTCTGCATATTGAAAATGTTTTACCACGCTCCTTACACTGAATATGTTTTATCCCATTCCTCACATTGAAAATGTTTTACCACATTCTTCAGCTTTAATATGTTTTACCACACTCTTCACTTCGAAAATGTTTTACCACATTCTTTACTTTGAAAATGTTTTACCACATTCTTTACTTTGAAAATGTTTTACCACATTCTTCACATTGAATATGTTTTATCACATTCTGCATATTGAAAATGTTTTACCACACCCCTCTCTTTGAAAATGTTTTACCACATTCTTCACTTTGAAAATGTTTTACCATATTCTTCACTTTGAAAATGTTTTACCACATTCTTCACGTTGAAAATGTTTTACCACATTCTTTACTTTGAAAATGTTTTACCACACTCCTCGCACTGAAATTTCTTTACCACACTCTTCACTTTGAATATGTTTTATCACATTCTGCATATTGAAAATGTTTTACCACACTCCTTACACTGAGTATGTTTTATCCTATTCCTCACATTGAAAATGTTTTACCACATTCTTCAGCTTTAATATGTTTTACCACACTCTTCACATTGAATATGTTTTACCACATTCTGCATATTGAAAATGTTTTACAACGCTCCTCTCTTTGAAAATATTTTGCCACGCTCCTCTCTTTGAAAATGTTTTACCACATTCTTCACTTTGAAAATATTTTACCACACTCCTTTCTTCGAACACATTGGAAATGTTTTACCACACTCTTCATATTGATAATGTTTTACCACATTCTTCACTTTGGAAATGTTTAACCACATTCATTACATTGAAAATATTTTGCCACATTCTTCACATTGAAAATATTTTGCCACATTCTTCACATTGAAAATATTTTGCCACGCTCCTCTCTTTGAAAATGTTTTACCACATTCTTCACTTTGAAAATATTTTAATACATTCTTCACATTGAAAATGTTTTGCCACATTCTTCACTTTGAAAATATCTTACCACATTCTTTACTGTGAAAATGTTTTACCACATTCATCATATTGAAAATGTTCTACTACACTCTTCACATTAAATATGTTTTACCACATTCTTCGCATTGAAAATGTTTTGCTACATTCTTCACTTTGAAAACGTTTTACCACATTCTTCACTTTGAAAATGTTTTACCACACTCTTTACTTTGAAAATGTTTTACCACATTCTTCATATTGAAAATGTTCTACTACACTCTTCGCATTGAAAATGTTTTGCTACATTCTTCATTTTGAAAATGTTTTGCCACATTCTCCACATTGAAAATATTCTAATACATTCTTCACTTTGAAATGCTTTCTTCTGCACTAAAAATGTTTATCACGCGCTTAGTTACTTTGAATTTGATTTACGTCCTTTGATATTTTGTTTAACTTGAATATTGAAGAATATTATTTTTTCAACGAGAAATTTATAACAAGCTTCGTTTTTTCTTTTTTATTTTCAGTGAAAAAATCTAAAAGAATATTATCCACGAGAATGCAGGCTGTTGTTCAACGAAGACCATTTCTCAAATCAGCTGAAAAGAGTTGTACGAGCTGGGGAAATATTTTCAGCGATAACTGGAAATTAATAAAGATCTTGCAAGGTGATTGGCACGGATTTGATGAATCTGGAAAATTTCATACGATCCTGGTCGAATCTAAATTTCATGGTGATGTTAAGGCACTCGTTGGAGTTCATTACTGCGACAAAGATGACGAATTCCAGGAACTTGATTGCAATCTTATTAAATTGAGTTGTGTAAGAGGCCAATCAAAGCTCCTGTACGACCCAAAGCTTACTCGCTGGTTTAATATCACAAGCACACAAAATGAAAATCATTTTCTCGTACGAATTACCAGTGGATCATTAACGAATATTCTAACAAGACAAGAGAATGGTGATGATTCGTTTGTATCAATGGATCAGATTAATGATCAAAACTGTATACTCTTAACTCATACCCGAAATTCGTCAATCAAGTTTGCAGGTTTAAGAGATTTGGATAGCTATGGTCGTTTCTTGATAGTTCTTACTGATAATGAAAACTCATTTACCTTGGATATTATTGAATATACCGCTGAGAGAATCAATCATTGTAAACGTATCTTGGTCTCAGAAAACACTGTCAGATTTAATAGAGAAGGCTTGCAGACTGATGTGTTTGTTGATTTTGACCATGATGTCTTTTACTTGAAAGAGTTTCATGATCACCGAAAGTCTCTGCATGGTTTTGATTTTTCTGGAAATCGCTTGTTTACCAAGGATCTTTCCCGGCTAGATGCCAATGTTTGGCTTGTCGAGCAAATTGGTTCTTCCATGATTGCTGTTGTCTGGATCCATAAGAAGAATTTATCTTTTGATTTGGAGACCTTCAATATGACAGAATTTGGACCAGTGACTTGGACAAAATTTACTCCCTATTTTTATCCTGATACCGCTTTCATACGCCCTCGATTTAAAACAAATTCTGGGCGTCCTTTTCTTTGCGTTATCACTGGATCAATGGAGCAGAAAGGTGAAAGTGTATTTATTTATGATATTTTGAGTGGTGTGGAGGTGTTCCAGCATCGTTTTGAATACAGATATGACACCTATGATTTTAACTGGAATGGGTTCGAAGAGTTAGCCATTCTATCTCTTGAAGATCACCATTTGTATCATGATGAATACGAGCATTGGTTTAACGGAAATGAAGAACCAGAAAAAATATTTTGTATTCAAGTTCAAAATGTTAGTTTTAAAGAAAACAGTTTGAAAAATCAAGCACGGTTGGCTTGTTTAAAATCTGTTGACAAAACTGATATCAAAGGTAAGCTACCTGGATGTTTGAAGAATTATCTGGGCATTAACTGACGCAACTGACTAAGAATCTATGAATGTGTCATATCCTTTGGATATTCTTTGGAAGAGGCTGTCGTCTTTAAAAGATCTTGACGACTTCGCCTTGACTTTAGTTTTTGTAGTTAAATTGACGTTCCGATTCAAAACAGTAGACAAGCCAATTATGTTGAAATTTTTAGTTTTGTTTCATAATTTTTTGTTTTTAGCACATTTTAAACTGTTTTTGAACTGTTTTTGACCCTCTACGGGAATGAATTTTGAAATTAGCCGTAGAATCGAGTTTGTGTACAGACAATCTAAAAAGTGGCTCAAGTTGTTTTTTTCGCAAATTATTTTTGACCGTAAAGATCGGATTTTCTTATTTAGGGAAATTCCCTTTTGTCACTTTTAGGGAAAATGAGCATTTCTCTCTCGATTGACTTGGTACTTTTTTCTGATTTTTTGCACACTGATGTAATATGGTATTGTTTAAAATCGATAGAGTAGAGCCCGATTTTCGAAAAAT
Organism: Clytia hemisphaerica; assembly: GCF_902728285.1. Classification (NCBI taxonomy): domain Eukaryota; kingdom Metazoa; phylum Cnidaria; class Hydrozoa; order Leptothecata; family Clytiidae; genus Clytia; species Clytia hemisphaerica. The sequence continues at coordinate 1,753,792 of NW_027103962.1, read as the reverse complement.
AAAATTGGCAAATTTGGGCCAAAAGTGCGTAAAAATGGGGTTTTTTAGACTTGTATGAAATTCTTTCTTTCTTTTTTCCTGATTTTTTACACAATGATGTGAAATTGGGCTATTCTATTAAAAAACCATACAGAGGAAGGACGAACCTTTTCAAGTCAAAAAAAATTCTTCACTGGAAAAAAGCAAAATTTGCAAAAATTCCCTTGGAAAAATGCTTTTTATCCCTTAAAGTGAGGGTGGACCCCGGGGGGGGGGGGGGTACTAGGTTTGCGAGGTGACGGGTATGTCCGAGCCGAAAATGGAAAATCGACCCTTTGAGAGACAAAATTTTGGTGATTTTGGGACCCTTTGAGAGACTTTTTCCTAAATTTTGGTCCATTTTTTCCAAATTTTGGTGAAAATTCTTGGAAATCGTGACCCTTTGAGAGAGAAATTTTTGATTTTTGTGATTTTGGGACCCTTTCAGAGACTAACTTTTGAATTTGTACCCCTTTGAGAGACTTTTGAGGAATGAGAAAAGGTACCCTTATGGCTCGCACATACCCGGCACCCATTTTGCCTAAGTACCCCCCCCCCCCGGGGGTGGACGAACTAAATTAGTCTTTTACCCTCTGGAAATTTTAGAACAACTTTTTACCCCTTTGGAAAAATGAGAAAACACCCCCTGGAAATTTTTCTCAGATTACCTACTGGAAATGTTCGTCCACCCCTGTATGGATATAAAATGGAATGGCCCATTGTGATCCTTAAAATGTAAGACTTCAAGGGCTTCAAGGTTTAAAAAAAAAAAAGTTTATTAGCCAAATTTGGGTAAGATTTTGGATTTGTGGAAGATACTTCATTAGATTTTATCTTTAAAGAGCTAGAGTGATCTTTACATGAAAGAAAGGACTGCTGTTGTTTTTTTGTACCCAAAACTTAGCATGGATCCTTATCTCTAAAACATCGTAAAGCCAGTGTGAAACAAGCTTCACCATGTTTTTCAAGCTTATACGTATCTCTATGCTATGCTGTTATCTTTTCTTTTTCGTTCAAACAATTTTATCTGACTATATCTCAGGTAGGTCCATTCAGCATGTTGCTTGTTCTCAAATGGAATCAACCGAAAATCATTTCTTTACCACATCTTTTCAACACTCTTCTCTGGGGACTAGGGGCTGGCAGATGAAGGGTATGTGCGGACGAGACCACCAAAACCCGACCCTTAGAGAGACAGATTTTTGCTGAGAAGGTGACCCTTAGAAAGACTCTTTTACAATTTTTTCTCTCGAAATAAAAAGACCGTCCGCACCTATACACGAGTGAGTTTATGTATTTGCACTTTTGAGGACGGTAGAATAACTGTGAAGTGATTTGGAATAACTCGCAGCTCCGCCCGCAAAATTGAGGACGGTAAAAGTGCTGATTTTCCGTCGTCCTCAGTCAGTAAGGATCTAGTCCAATTAAAACCTTACCGTCTCCGTCGCAGAAAAACACACATACATTAACTCGGTACTCTGAAAATTGCTATCTCTAAGGGCTCTAAAGTATTTATTTGTACACCGTCGCACCGTGTACAGCATTATTATAAATCGACAAAAACGGTTTTCAGCAGAGCAGTGTTGTTAAAACACATTATTCACAGTTCACACAACCTAAGAATGTAATTCCAGCTTAATTTTCTTTCGAAAAATTTGGGGTTCATTTTAAGGACATTAGGGGTCCAGGTTTAACAAGATTGGGGTCCTTAACGGGGTCTGAGGTCCGGGTATAAGATGCGCGTACAAAAGTTTTGTTTGTGCGTTAAATGGATGCTGTCGAATTAATCCAAAATGGTAGACCAAGCAGCGATAAAGCATGGTGATGGTAGATATTTTTTTCTTACTGTTTTTTTTTGTGATTCATTTAGAATTTTTGTTTCAATCTTCACAGAAGATACAGTACATCAGTTTCCATTTTAATGCAATTTTTGTTTTAATGTAACACTCAATGAGAATGGTTGAATAATACCAATAAATAGTCGTTTGGGAGATGAGAACATGACCAGTCTTTTGATTGGGCTCTTCCAAAAAAAATCCGTTCATGGGGGGTGGAGGATATATTATTTTTTTCAGGAATTACCCCTGGACATTTTGATTTTTAACCCCCTGGACACGGGTTATACCCCTGGACAAACATCAAATCAACCCCGTGGACACAAAAAATTACCCCTGGACATTGGAATTTACCCCCTGGACATTGCAGTTTTTTGGTATTTTTTCAATACCCCTGGACAATTCATCCTCCACCCCCCATGAACGGATTTTTTCTGGAAGAGCCCATTATTGAATATTAACAAATCTTTACTCAAACTAGTCATACTCAAACCAAAGTAAGACTGTATAGAGATTTTTTTAAATAATAACATCATAAAGTTGAGTTGTCTTTTACAACACAGATTTTACCTAGATAATTTATACTGTTTTTACTGGCAAAAAGCAAACTAGCCGTGTTGTATAAGGAGGGTTGCGAAGCAATCCAGCAGACTCCACCTCAATTCGCAAGTTGGTCAGAGTTGGTAGCAAAATAAGAGCCACTTTGATAAAACCCCAAAAGAGACAGAGTGTTAACAGTGCATCACAAAGTGGGATATACACAAAATCGATCTTTTATCGACCCTATCGACTCATACTCGATTTACGATTGATACTAAAGCGATTAACGATCGATGACAAATCGATTAACGATCGATTAACGATCGATATACTCGATTGAAATACTAGCTCGATAATGGATCAATGAAGGATCGATACTCAAGACTTTTTAATGGCTGAATCTTCCATCGATCTCCCATCCGGATCGTTAAGTAATCAATCGATCACATATCGATCCGTCATCTAGCCGTTCCGATGATCAATCCTATCGAGCGCGGACGTCTGGAGTAACCTCAAAAACCCATCAAAATTTGAATTTTAAAGATTCTGATTTCTTCTACTTCTAATAATCGCCATCTTGAGATGTGATTTAGTTTATGATTTGATGTTATAGTCATGCGAAACAAATAATATTGTTCTTTGATTAATAGCCTTATTAGCTTTAGCTTAACACAGGATTACAGTGAAAATAGTGCTTTTCTACAAGAGTAACCCTTCAACAGTGCGTCACAAACAGCGATATTTCGATCGCACAGAAGCGCTTCAAAACACCAGCTTTTTTTGAGTTTTGTCTCATTTACCCAAACGCTTCAATCTCGCATAGGCTTAGAGGTCAAGACTAGAACCCCAATACGAAACATTTGCCTGACCGAAAAGAAATCATCATCATCAATTTTGTTAATTGTCAGAATCGTTTACTCACTGGAAATACGCAACTTTCTGAAGTTTCGTTTTTTTCGGTTGTGCTTCATTTTAAATATAACGAAGATGAAAAGTTACCATCACTCTGGCGAGTAAAAGAAAGTATTCCGACTAGTCTACGAACACTAAGCTTGCACGGCGAATAGAATATCTCGCAAATTAATATATGCATAAAACTGACGAAATCCTTTCTTTTTTATGCTTAGGTGACCTCACCATCGATCCTGACTTGACAATGGAGAACCAAATTTGGCAATGCATAATTATTACAAGCAGCCGAGAAAGTTTGTATGACGCAAAAATTGCGCGACAAACGAAGCCCTAGAAAAACGCCCACTGAAAATTGAAACTAGGAATTTATTGAATATTTCACTAATGAAGTATATATCAAACTTTTTTTTTTTTGTAAATATTATAAATTCATAATTTTTAAGTACTATTTTTTGAAAGTCAAAGGACAATTAAAGTGAATTTAAGCTGATTGGGTGGATATTGGGCGGACAGGCGTTTTGCACGTTCCGAGATCGGAAATTTTAAACGAGAGTAAAAGACGGGGGCGTCTTAAAATATGTAATATTAAGTCATTCTTCTTTTATTCTTATTTTTTCGCAATTGAAAAATGAATTTTTGATTTTTGAATTAAGGAAATATATTATAATATATTATAATTGATTGTTTTAGTAGGCACTTCAGTCACTTGACTAAAAACCGCGTACCGTAGAATTGTCTAATATAGACAACCCTCCTTTAAAGTCGACACCGGATCTGTAAAATAATCAAAACAAACCTTGAATGAAATTCCTGGTATCATTCTTATCAAACAAGTTCATCCATCAAACTAGAAGTTCAGTAAACATTGCAATTCTTTCAATTAAAAACAGCTAAATTATATAAGCAATTTTACACAACATATGAAACATGAAACGAATTATTCTCGTGCCCATCATTAAAATTTTACAACTTTATTACGTTTCAACGTTCAAGTCACGTGATAAAACTAATTCGCGCACTTAGTTGGCCTGGTTTCCCCTTCCTTATTTATAACAAACACACGCTCTAGGCGCTAAGAGGCAGCACGCCGTAATGGCCAGTATGGCGGTCACATTAAATTCAAAAGGAAACCGGGTTCTTTTTATTATTTTTGGTTCACGGTAAAAAGGTCTACTAAAAAATTCCTCGTGTGCAAAATGTTTTTTTGATTTGGATATCTTCGTTGAAAGCATGCTAATTAGTTTTTAGTGATGACTACATCGTTAAAGTTTTCTTTTCATACATAAGTAATAACACTTCATATTTCTCATATATCAATAATTTGTGACGTGATAGAGAGAGTACAATCTAGTGATTGATTGGTAACTTTGGTATGTATTTGTTTATGTTTAATTTTTTATTTCGAAGACCAGCCTACAGCTATGTCAAAATAACAAGACGCATGTCGATATTGGACGATTCTACGGTATATGTTGAACCCGACTGAATAAAAGAGTAATTACATAAATTATTGTGGAAGTGAACACAGTCAGAAATAAAAGGGGGTTTTGTGACATTTCTACCTTCTGTCATATCTGATACCATATATAATATGGTATTATAATATATAATACCATATAAGTATAGAAATTTCTCGTTGTTTTAGAAGAAACACGAATTTAAGAGGTTACTTCAATCCTGAGTAATACTTAAAAATAGGATGTGGTTAAATTGAGGTTACCCAAATGAGGTTACCTCATTCTAAAGCTTATAAATCGATACCTACTGAAGCAAAATTGCTCAAAATTTAAATATGCCTCAAGTAGGCCTCATTCTAAGCAAAAACTAATTTGGATTTTATATAAGCTGTATTTTTGGGGTTAAATTGAGGTTACAGATTCACAATTTTCATAAACCCCATTATCATCTAATTGGCTTCAAAAAAAGTGGATATTTTGTTGGCAATTGGTTTGATAAAGGTAATAGAAGCTAAATTCATCATGAAAATTATGACTGATAAACAAAAAGGTTGTATATTTAACAGTGCGTCACAAACAGCCATATAAACAAAACTCAACATTCTCACAAAAGTTGTCTTTTTGATTTCCCAAACATTTGTCTAAAGTGTTCACTTCCACAATAATTTTAATGTAATTTCAATTTCGGTCAGTCCACAGTCGGCTTCAACATATACACGTGTTTTTATTTACGTGACCGAAGTGCCTACTAAAATAATCTGGGGGTAAGTGGCGAAGCAACACTGCAGATTATTCTTTAAGTAAAGAAATATCTTTTGGCATTGACTAGGGAGGTCAAACTCGCACGTATTTTTGGCGCGAAAAAAAAAGAAGGAAAAGGAAAAAAGAGTCTTCGAGTGACTTTATTGACCCATAACTTACCCAATACTTTGAGTTTTGCATCCAAACTTCTTTCCAAATGGTAGAGAATTTATCAGAGATGAGAATAAAAAAAAATCACTTCGATATCTTTTTTCTATTGAAAGTTACATTCATATCCCCATCACGTGTCGCCATCTTGAGAAAGAAAATGGCACCAAAAATTTTGATTGAGATGTAAACAAACGGCCGTCGCTATTGAAGCGATGGTCCGTTCGTTCTCATTTTTTTTTTACTGAACGCGGGAAGTTTCAAGCTTTCTTTTGAAGTCTGCCGATGCACGGTTTAGTTTAGTCTTTTCTTTTAGAAAAAATAAGTTTTACCTCAGCCAGACAAAGTTCTAAAATTATAGAGCTTGGTTCACCTAGAAATCAGGTGAACCCCTGTTGACAGATTTTCCTGCATGAATCCCATGGCTGCAAATAAATATATGCACATAATGACATTCATAATTTCAAGATGGTACCCCAGCAGTGATAAATCAATTTAGAATGGCAGCCTTGACCATAAAATTAAAAATAGACAGTGTGGTGGAAAGTCTGTTAGACAGAAAGTGCAAAGTGAATTTTGGAGAAAAGCACTACAAAATTGGCAAACATAAAAGAAGAATTGAAGCAAAATAAAGATATACTAGTTCTTTACACGATGCAACCAAGTCATTAAGAAGATTATTAAAACAAGAATATCTAAGCAAGTAATTGAAAAGAAAACAACCAGAACATCTAAAAATTCCCATGTTTTGATCTTCCCACTTCTTCCCTACCATTATTGTTGTTTTTATTTAAGATGCGTGGTCAAACACCCAAGGGAGATAATTAGGTACTCTATTGTTATTTGTTTCGAAAAAGAAAAATCAGGAAGATTTGCAAAGCAGCGTACACGCCTTGCTGATCGCCCGCGCGGTCCATCCAAATACTTAGGCGGACACTTCAATTCGGCTCGCATAATTTCTTATACACGCGCCACCATTCAGATCTCTGATTCGCTTGGACCAACCAATCAGAATATTCGCATAATCATCCTCAGATGAGAATGCAGACAATCTAGGTAAACCAGACCGTAAACATAAGAAATATCAAAATCAAGAAAAAAGTTTACGGGCTGGATATCCAGGCTAGGTTTAGTCGGAAGGTGACAGAAAAGTCAAAGTCAGTTAGGAACATTTGGTGAGTTCCTGTACGTGGCCGCAATCAAAAAAATTATAACCACACTCATAAAAAATTACGTTTGCGTCTTTTTTTTACCGTTTTTTGCCTAGACGATATAGCAAACATAGTAAGTATAAGCAGACTGTGTCTTTAATTGGCTGTAAAAAATTTCTGCGTCGGTAGAAATTTCTCCAACTTTAAACAATGATAGAACACACCTATTTAAAAAAATTAACCAGCGCATTTTTTATCTTTCTACTTCTTCGTCTTCCATGAAGCTCTCAAAGTCAAATAGAATTAAGCACATAAGATATTCTTATAATTGTGAAATGTCGTTCGAGCTTTTGCTACATTGGAGTGCATGACGTAACCCGCGCGGCAACAAACTCGCCTTCTGTTGGCTGATCATATTGGGCGTTTTGGCGTTACCACCCTCAAAGCAGTGGGCGCCTTCATCATTCCGTAACTTTGTCCACCATTTTAAATGAGTTAACAATAGATCCAAAAGGACCCCTTATCAAGAAAGATCATTTGCTTTGGTCTCCGGCTTTGGGAAGTAGTAATATTTTCGATTGTTTTCGATGGAAAATGGTAAGAAACTTAAGTTTACAAGTGTCATTTAGTTTTTGCTGGCTGATAGAATGGCAGGATCCTGGATGGTTTCCCTAACTGAAAGTAAAGAAGATTTTTAAGATTTTTTATACTTTTCTTTAACTTTTCACATTATCAGCAGGCATCAAAAGAGTCCTTAAAGCTTAGGCTTTCTGTTGGTAACATTTGTTTTTCTTCAAATGAATTGCTTCAATAGCAATTGCTATTTAAAACATGTGTGTGACGTGTGTGTGACGACATCTTTATAGTCTGCTTCCGCGCCCCATTTTGGAATATTTTGGTGCGCACGGTGCTTTCGATTTGGCTTGGAAAGGTTGGATGCATTTTGACCAAAACAGTGAGTTTTTCAGAATCCATTTTTCAAATGTGACCCTCATTTTTTTTCTTATGCTTAGGGCTATCAGATGAGCCTACTTTTGTTTCTTCTGATTTTTAAGTTTGAAAATTTGACTGACTCCCTTACATTGACATTCAAATATAACAGTATAGACCTAACTCTTTATACAAAAATTACAGGAAACGCATGTTTGGACTTTGTACTTTGCTGCAAGCAATCACTTAAGCCAAAGTCCCGCAAAGGCGGGACAAAAATCAGTTTTTTGAAGTTTGCAAAAAAACGCTACATACAGTAGAAGATCTTTCAAATTCAGTATGTGAATAGAGCAGTAAAAAATACAACTTTTCTATTTTTCCTTTTTTTTGCAAAAGTTCTAGGAATGAAAATAAAGGGATAATGATAATCGAATACTATCCATTGATGATCCGCGGCAAGAATCACTTCACGTACTCTTAGCTTGAGAAAATGATTGACAGATTGATCAAAAGTGCAAATACTGCTGATATTTGGTGTTTGTGCTGTAGGCATTTTCTCTTTTCTCACTTTCAGGTTAAAAAATAAAAGGTGTAACAGTAAACAAGCAATAATGGGAAAGATTAAGACTGAGAAAAGAGCTGCGCGTAAAGGTTTGAGTGAAGAATTGCTGAATAATTCATCAGAAGTAAAACTGAAGAATCGACCAGGTCGTGAAAAGACTCACAGAAAGGATGATGAAGATAAGGTAAAGCTACCAACTTATCGCGTCTCCCAAAAGAAAGTTCCATCTTTTTTGCCTTTATTCAAAAAAGTGATGTAATGTTTTAGCTGACCAAATTTGACAAATGACACCTCAAAATTTAAGTTTATCCTGGTTTATCCTTCCTCTTTCCACGTTCTCTTATTAAGTAGAGACATTTCACTAGTGGATAAATTCTAGGAAACAGCTCCTTTTTCAACTGATTACTTTCATTTTCCTAGTGATTTTTGTAAAAATATCTATTAATCATTTTTCGGGGGGACTTTACTCCACTCAAAATTTAATCTACTTAGGGTATCTTAAGCCTATCTATTTTAGGGTCACTCAACATTGGTTGTCATTCAGACACAGTCTTTTATGTAGGTCTTTGGTAGGTGCGAGTCTTAGGTTAAAAAGAATTCAACTTCTTGTTTTTTTCGTGAAGTGCCTCTGTAATGAAAAACGAGTCAGTATTTGGATATAAAATAATTTCAATTTATTATTTGTTTATTACAGGATACCTTTAACAAAATTCACAAAACCTGTTAACAACACTGCATTATACTCGATAATATATTTTCAAAATTGTAGTTTGTAGACGATAAACTTTCCAAGAAGATTTTGGAACAAGCCCGAGCACAACAAGATGAATTGGAAGAGGAACATGGCTCGTCCAGTAAAAAAACTAGAAAGGTAAAAGATTCACTTCACAATATTATATTGATTGACGTTTCATAGTTGTCTGAGAATGTAAAGTGAAACCATACACAGTTTCGATGTAAAATTAATTCTTCTTTATAAACAATAGATTCTTCTGTTCTATTTATATAAATTAAGATTTCAAGTTTCACTCACTGTGTATAAAGTTGACTTACCGCTGGTAGTATACAAACTTTTAAAACACCAACAGGCTTGATCCCTGTAGAAACAGTCAAAAGACATAACAGACAGAAAATCTGTTAGCTTTCAAAGGAACTTTTTCCAGCTCACACTGGTTACCTTGACATAACAGGGATAATTATCTAAGCCAACGTGAACGATAAAAACCACCATTATAGTGGACGAGTATGTATGTTGTAATAAGTGGAGGACTAGCCTGAAAAAATCTGTAGACTGAGAACAAAGTTCTATCGACCAATCAGATTCATTCTTTAGTGATTCACCTTACCCCCTTTTATATTCTTATTTTACTTTCCAGGGATATTTATCATCAGAGAAGAGTAAAGGAACGAAAAAGAAAACTTCAAAGCATGATGACACAGATAGTGAAGAAGACGAAGAAGAGGAAGGAGATAATTTTGATGCTGAACAATATTATGAACATTTTGTGAGTTTCTTTGTAGATTTGAGTTAACGTATTTTCTTCTCCCTACATTTAGATATCCAAAACACCCCGTCTTGGATATTGATAAAATCTGGGGTGGGGCTGTTGAAAGTTTGAATTTCCTAAGAGAGGGGTTGCCAATTTTAGGTTGGAGAATTTGTGAGTTACTTGTAGCATGAAGTTATCTATCCTATCTAAGCTGTAAACTTTTTTTATATTTCTGGTTTTCTTAAAGCCATTCACATTCCAATGTTACTACTCGAAGGCTGTACTATGTCTATTCGTAGACCAAGCTATAAATAAACCGAAACATCAAAATAAGAATATGTGAGCCTTGAATATCAAGGCTAGGAGTTATATATGTAGATTAATCATCAACGCTTCTAATCTACATCATAGACAGCTCCAGACTTAAGATCTTTATCTAAACAGTTTTATGCACTTACATTATGATGCTCCATTGTATCAGAGTAAACAGCCAGTTTTTCATTAAGTGTGATCCCTACCCGGGGGGGGGGTACTTAGGCAAAATGGGTGCCGGGTATGTGCGAACCATAAGGGTACCTTTTCTCATTCCTCAAAAGTCTCTCAAAGGGGTACAAATTCAAAAGTTAGTCTCTGAAAGGGTCCCAAAATCACGAAAATCAAAAATTTCTCTCTCAAAGGGTCACGATTTCCAAAAATTTCGACCAAAATTTGGTGAAAATCAAACCAAAATTTGGAAAAAATGGACCAAAATTTAGGAAAAAGTCTCTCAAAGGGTCCCAAAATCACCAAGATTTTGTCTCTCAAAGGGTCGATTTTCGATTTTCGGCTCGGACATACCCGTCACCTCGCAAACCTAGTACCCCCCCCCCCCCCGGGGATCCCTATTTGTCTCCGCAATCAAAGAACTGTCAAGAAAGTTCCATTTAGATTTTCATCTATTAAGACTTGAAATTTTACCTGTAACATCATTCCTAAAATCTATTCACGCTTTTTTCACATCATAATAAATTACTTTTCTCTTGGGGAGGAAGCGGGTAGCTTGCCTGATGACGGGATGTTGTTGCCTGATTTTTGGGTCAAAAAACTGCGAATAAAGCATGAAGATTCTGAGCTTTGTCCTGACTTTCCTCCTTTTTTGCTACCCTAAAGTTAGTACTTACCCATACCTTCCAATTGTCTTGGTACCCTGGGTTTCAGCTCTGCATTCATTATCACCAGTCATAGAATCATTTTACTTTGCTTTCAGGAAGTTGATGAAGGAGATGAAAAAGCCATGGCAAGCTTTATGTCTGAGAAACCACAAGATCGAAGAACTTTGGCTGATATCATTATGGAAAGAATCAATGAAAAGAAAACTGAAATACAAAGCCAAGTGTCAGGTTTGGACAATTTTTTATTTCGGTTTGAGAATTGTTTGTCATCGTATCTTCAGACAAATCGATAGCATTAAAGGTAAAGCATTTGCTACAGCATGCAATTAATGGGTTCGAACCCCCGTTCAGCTCTGAGTCTTACGAGTCTTACCAGCGAATTGGAAATGGGGTACCGGTTAGAAAGGTCTCATTTTTGGGTCCAAGGCCATTTCCTATATTTGGTCGGTAAGTCGTTCGTTACTGCACGCAAGGATTTTGGGTGAAAGACTTGGGAGAGGGGTTTGAAATACTGATTAGAGGGGACTTATTTTGAACCCAAGACCTTCTCCCATCTTTAGTTAGAGTTGCTTAATAATGAAAAGGGAACCTACGACGCGCCTGCGATTGCGAATGTAATTTAAACTTGTGTTGAGTCAAAACGAGACAAAAGTTATTTAAAACAGATTCTTTGTGACAGTTTTTCTTTCAACAAATCTTCTTGACAAAAAACCCTCAGTTCAATCAAGGATATTGTTTGGTATCCTTAGATTTCTTTGATATGCTTTTTATACGGAAGTCATTCGCAGCCAAATTTCAAATTCTTTAATTAGCTATTTCTATTAAATCCATAATTAGGCGGCCTATTTTCAATTCTGTAAACAAATCATTAAAGTAATTAATACCGATATGGTTAAAAATGTCAATTTTCTTTGAATTCCTCATATTAAAAATAATATAATTAACCAGTTCGTAATCATTAACACGGATTTCCTATTATAAAATTTGATTATGTAATGGAACCTCTTGTAACTTTAATGAATTGTAGAGACATCGTTTAACAGCTTAATTAGCTAATTTTGGTATACTGTTTGATTTTTAATTTATGGCTTTAGAAATGCTCCGTCGTCGCCGTCTAGGAGGTCTATTTAAAATATTTTTTATCAAGACAGAATATAAAATTGTTACCCTATATTCAACGGAAATTAAGTCAGACTGAAGTTAATTTGCCTTGACAGATGACTAGATAGCTTTTCAATTTCAGACAGGGACCGTAAACAACTTTGATTTTGAACTTTGACCTCGTCAAGCGGTCAACGACTTGAAGTCGTCTATTTTGTATCCTGAACCTATCAGTTAGACCTTTTGTAATTCAAGGGTCAAAAGTTTAAGGGTCAAAAATGGATTTAAATCTCAAACACAAAAAATTGGCACCTGTTTGTGTATTTTACAGACCTGGACAGGTTCGTCTCATGCTTTTACGCCTTTGTGCACAGTTTTTAGACCACTAGACTATACTATATTAGGTTTCGGTAAATTTAAAAAGTTTATTTAAAAAAAATTAGCTTAAAATTACAATAATTAAAAATCATCATTGAATTTAAATATTGCTTAATGGACGTACAGTGTTCATTCATTAACATACATATTAATCAGATTGTTTTCGTTTTTCGTTTCATTTTTAAATAAAATTTCATTCATTCATTTTGTTCTTGAATTTTCACAAAATCACGTTTTCAATTTCTGTCTTAGAAAATCATCTAAGTTTTCGTGGATGGAATTTTCCTTTTGGTGCTTTAGTTGTGGTGTTTTTTGGCGGAGTTACCGTGGTTGTGGTCATGTCCGTTCTATCGCCTTTACCGGAACACTTGACATTTCTCGGGAAATCGCACATTCCCGTATTCTTTTCGAAGTCCGGTTTGAAGAACAGTCCAGCGGGACATTTGAGTTGGATACTTTGTGTGTTTGAGCAGGAATAAAAATTTTCGCAAGAGTTCGGGTCTGGGATTTGTCCGTTTTCAAGGAAGAAACACAAGTTGTTGCTCACAGCTGTCGGTTGTCCTCCACCCACTTGAAGTTCAGATACTGAAAAGAGAAAAATGTTGTTAGATTTTGTTTACAACAGTTAAAACCATTAGATCATTATGGTTTCATTTGTAAACAATAGCGGACTATGTATTTGCACTTTTGAGGCAATAAAGTGACTGAAGTGATTTGGAAAAACCCGCAGTTTTGACCCGCAAAATTGAGGACGGTAAAAGTGCTGATTTACCGTCTTCCTCAATTGGTCATGATCTAGTCAAATTAGAACCTTACCGTCTCCGGCGCTGAAAAACACACACACATAAACTCGGTAATAACCATAACCAGACAGTGTTTAGACCCTCAGAATCAAAGAAAATTATTATTATAACTTACCATCAAGGCCGTCAAATCGGCATTCGAAATTCCCAACGAAATCACATACTCTGATGATAGGGTTATATTTTGTTCCTTCAGGGCAGTTTTCAAAGCTTCCTCTTCCATGCGAACAGTAGATAAAAAGATCACAGTTGGAGGGTAGTGCGTGACCTCCGTCCTCTCGGAACAAGCAAAAGTCGTTCAAACTTTGTTGTATGGCGTCTACAAGCAGAAGTTTACAAAGTATTGTTTGAGTCAGCTTTGGTAAAGTTTCTTTTAGAAGGTATATATTAATATACGTCACTTCTAACCAATAGAATGGCTTCATTCTGTTTCGGAGCGAAACGGAACCGTCACGTGCGAACATGGTCTTAGAAGGTATATACTGAATCTAGTCAATGACTGATTTATTTAGGCAATGATGACGGAATTATATTGTTTAATAACAGTATGTAGCTTTTTTGTTACTTGAAAAATTTAGTGAAAATCATTTCAATTGGCGTATCTGTCAAGTCTACTTTCTTGAAGTCAATGATGACGAAATTATCAGAAAACAATAATTTAGAAATATTCTATATGCGAACGAAATATTACACCATCTAGATTTTATACCTTCTGTAGTCGTTGTTGTGGCGTTTGCGTCTGTAGTGGAAGCTGTGCCTGTTAATGTCGGAGCTACTGTCGTCGGTTGTGGAGCTTCTGTTGTGGTTTCTGGTGGTGGTCTTGGTCTTAGACATCTAGGATCATTAGAACTTCCACATCTCACAGTTGGAGGTACGGGTTGTTCATCTGTTGAAAACGAAAATTCAATTCATAAGTTTTTTTTTTGTGTTTTAAGCTCTTCCGTCTGAAATGAATTTCTATCTCAAAGTTTAGCAAAATTCGCTAAAATATTTTACCAATCTGGGCTAGTTTATTTTGGAAAAGTCGATTTTCTATCTTTTCTATTTTCTATCTTTTCGCTATCGAATCCCGAGCATTAACTGCTGACAAAAAGGTCTAAAAGATAGAAAATTGACTTTTCAAACTAAATATGAATATACAATCGTTAGTATCGTTTTATAAACTTACCAGTATTAGAGTTTAAATCGAAGGTAAAACTGCCTTGGTCATTGAATCCAAATTCATTTGACAACTCGTTGAATATTGTTGGTAGATCGTTAAATCGCGCCCGAAGGTCTACTTGCCTTGTGTCCCCTTTTTTGTTATCATCCCTTCTAATCGATATTCCAATCTATCAATTGAAAATAAGAGGAATAGTTATTTTTCAACATAGAAAAGTTTGTAACTATTCATTTTTTTCATTTCAAACCACCTAATACAAAAATCTTGTAAAAAATGATAGATTTTTGGCAAATAGGTCGAAACTTCGCATGTCGGCAAATCCCGACAATGGCAAGGAAATCGAAAATGCTCATATCGGCATATGCCGACATCGGCACGGAAAGGGTCAAGAGTTTTATTTTCCCATCGCAAGAAAATATCTTACTGGTAATTTCCAACTCGAGCAACGCGGACTGGGAATCATCTCAAGAAATTGAATCAATTCGAAAAAGTGCGGGTGAGGAAGTACTGTAAAAATCACGAAAAAATTCGGAGAATTGCGCACACAACATTAACCCTATTAGCCCCAGGGGGGGGGGGTAGAATCTACCACGCCGGAGTTCTTTTGTGAATATCTCTGAGAAAAATTTTTCAAACGACTTGAAACTTTCCGACTTTTAACAAAATCTTATTAAGAGTACTTGTGCAAAATTTTAGGGTCATAGGTTGTTCAGATCAGGTTTTATGACTTTATTGTGAAACATGACATAAAACCCAGCTAAAACCGCTTAAAACTGAAAATTTAAAAGAGCTGATAACTTCTGAACTATTTATTCAATTATTTTCAAATTTTGACACGTGATAGGCATTGACAATATAAATTTGAAAAATTGAAAAAAATATTTTGAAAATAATGACGTCATCATTTATGACGTCATCAAATTTTGAAAACTTTACTCATCTTCAGTATAGATTTTACGATAAAATCTTCATGGAAATTTCAAAACCGGCAATTATGTTAAAGAACCACCTTTTATCTTTCTGAATCTTTAAACAGAATCTAAATATCTTTATTGGTTCGATTGTAATAGACAGTTTAGTAAACCATATATTTGGGTTTTTTTCCGACAGGTGGAAATTTTGTGATGACGTCATCGGTTTTTGAATGATGTCATCAAATTTTTTTTTCTTCCTGGAAATTTGTTTCATGATGGAGAACATCTGTACCAATTTTCATGACCATAGCTCTTCTAGATCAAAAATAATCGAGGGTGGTAGATTCTACCCCCCCCCCTGGGGATACCAAAGTCAAAAAAGCTTGGGGCCAATAGGGTTAACATATTTTCTTTAAAGATGCCCAGAGTATGAAGTAATGTTTGCATGTCTCAGCCGATCATACTTTATTTATTCGCAATTTAATTGTGACATTTACATAAATCAGCTAATAGGAAACCCCTAAGACTGCTGGAATTCTACTAACGGATTCGTACTCCTTGTACTATCTGCGGTTTTGTAGAAGTCTGTGATTCAGAATAGAAAATCCTAGTCTAGCAAGCTAGACGACTAATTTAGACATAGTAGAAATAAAGCAAAAAGTAATGGAGGGAGCAATTTTAGTCGTCTAGAAACCTTTGTGCACTAACTCCAAACAAAAAAAGTGTCAATATTTCAATTATAATTTTTTCCCGCTCAAAATAAATTCTTGAAAAAAATGTGTGTGGATTTGTGCGTTAAAAGTTTTTCACATTTGAATTGATTTTATTTTAAGAGTTTGTTGTTGCTTGATAAATTGTTTTTGGACCTACCCCCGGGTACCCCGGTGGAGGTCCTTTTAAATTAACCCATGTTCGCTCGTTCGTTCGTCTGTTACCAGCTTTTCTCGGGATTGGCTGATTACTTTTTTCTGTTTTTAGGCACAATGATGCAAAATGATGATTCCTAAAAAGTGGCGGAGCCCGATTTTTGAAAAAAAAAATTTTGGGCAAATTTGGGCCAAAAACTACCTAAAAATAGGGTTTTTTGGACTTTGTGCAAAATCCTGTCATTACTTTTTTCTAATTTTTTGTACAAAGATGGAGGGAAAGATTCTCTAAAGAATGACTTAAGTGGTTTTTCCCGGAAAATTTTTATTCGCCTTAAAAGACGGATTTTCGTATTTTGGGGTAATTCCCTTTAACCAAATAAGAAAATATAGCTTTTCTCAATGTTGACTCATAATTTTTTTCTAATTTTTTGCACAATGATGCAAAATGGCAATGCCCAAAATGTGACGGAGACAGATTTTGAAGGAAAAGTTTTTGGGCAAATTTGGGCCAAAAACTGCTTAAAAATAGGGTTTTTTGGGCCTGAATGGTTTTCGTATTCGGGGAAATTCCTTTTTACCATTTTACATTATTCAACACACAAGCTTTATTTTTCCATTCTGAATTTTTGTACAATTATTGTCACTTTTTTTCTTATTTTCATCTGATGTTAATCATTAGATAGGTCCATTCAGCATGTTGCTTGTTCACTACGCAAATTTATCCGGAACACTGGATTTTTCCAGTTGTTTATACAAACTAACCCCCATAACAATGATCGTATTATCATATAACGCCTATACTACTGTATTACACGTATTATAAACGACTTCAGTCTAAGGAAATCGCTGTCTTGATAAACTTACATGTGCTCGTTCTTTGCAATCATTTCTGCCCCTTCCACCGGGTGATTTCAAATCTTTGAAGTATGTCTTAAGAAACCATCCTTCTCCTCCCAATTGGTTTTCTTCATCTTCAACACTTGCTTTAATCAAAAGTGCTTGGAAAGTGTTTTGCTGAAAAATGAAATTTCTTGAGATTGATATGTTGGAAAGAAGTGCAACCCCTAAAATTGAACCGTATTTACTTAAATAAAAAAGGTTTTCCGTGTATATTTAGATATAGGTAGTATTTCGTGGAAGTCTCCATTGCAGGAATACAACCTGGGACTGGTTTTCGAGGCTTGTTCTTAAGGGTTTGTCACCATTAAGAAACAAAAAAATTAACTCTAGAATAGGAATATTTTAATTATGTTGCTTCCAGTCTTTGGGACTGTATTTTTCTAGGAATTACACTTCTTTAACGTCAACATGTGAAGAGAGATAAATATGATGGGAGAAGAATCTCCCAAAACGTAGCCAAACGTAAATCTAGTGATCCAAGCCACGATAAACTTCCAATATGAGAGATCAATTTTTTCTTGGAAAAGCCCGACTCGTAGTAATATAGACAAACCTCTGCTACTTGCTGGCTTTCTCTAGCCCGCTCTTGTACCATTTTGAACCACGTTATAACGTAAACTTTTTCGATTTTATTGATCACTCTTTTCTTGAGCTCCAATGTTCTACCTTGTAAATCATTAAGAAAGAAATTGACCGCATCATTCCCGAATGCGTTGTTTAAATCATTTTTAATGATAACCAAGCGAGGATCCTCTTCTGCAGGAGGATCTACCGCAGGAGGATCTTCTTTCGCAGGTATTTCAAACATATGCACGGTACCTATGGTTGGAAGATTATGATATTAATGATATGTACCATTGCAATGTCTGCTGACATTACATCACAGACCCAACAGCTGATTGGTTGTAAGTGACGTACAGCCAATACCTCACTTTTAACCAATCAGCTGTTGGGTCCTTGGAAGACATTGCAATGGTGCAAATCATGAATATCAAAGATGATTTTAATGTGACTTTTTACTGAAACTATCGGATGGGCTTTTCCAGAAATAGTCCGTGCCCCCCCTGTTGAGGATATCGGATATCCAGGGGTTAACGATTTTTGGTCCAAAGTGGATATCCAGGGGGTTAAATATCTAAAAGGGAGCAGATATCCAAGGGGTAAAATGTCTTTTCAAGTAAAAATACGATATCCAG
Source organism: Clytia hemisphaerica (assembly GCF_902728285.1). Classification (NCBI taxonomy): domain Eukaryota; kingdom Metazoa; phylum Cnidaria; class Hydrozoa; order Leptothecata; family Clytiidae; genus Clytia; species Clytia hemisphaerica. Next base: position 1,735,514 of record NW_027103962.1, on the reverse strand, counting down.
GGGTAAGCATCTTTATAAGAGAGGATATCCAGGGGGTTCGATACTTCGAAAAATCAATATCCTCAACAGTGAGGGTAAATTTTTTTTCTGGAAAAGCCTAATTCATTGAAAACTGTATAAGCTCGCAATCAATGACAAATTATCGAAACAAAATATGAAAGGTTTCATTCAATCTTAACTTGCCAGAGTTGTATCGCTGCCAGTAAACAGCTGCAAGGTTCTCTTCCGATCCAATGGGGCTTTTTTGACATGTATTGCCTTTAACGCTGTTGGCTGCACTATCATCGAATGTTATGACACCGTTAAAATGCACCTTGAATATAATATAAAATGTTTTATGTTGAACAACTATGTTGAATTACCCAGCTGGCACACAACGTTGTTTCAACGTTCCTCTAACATCAAATGGACGTTATGAACGTTAGATGAACCTTGAAGTAAAGTTGTGTGCCAGCTGGGAAATTTTATGAAAGTCCTTGATAAAGTTGTCAATAGAAACGGTGAATTGAAGTCCATTTGCTTAAGTGTGCTCTCTCTCTCTTGCTACTTATGTGGGAACCACACGCGAGGAAATTACTCTTAATTCTAGCATTGTTTCCACACGGTAGCAAAGAAGAGTTGCACATAAAAGCGAAAGGGCTGTTCCAGTGCCTCCCCCAATCAGCACAGCACAGATTTGTTATAAAAATTACATAAAAAACTTACATGCTTGACTTGCAATTAGGTTGCTTGTATTTAATGATGCCTTTACAAATAACACTTTTCAAGAGCAACTTTGGTCTTAAAATTATTTATTATAGCCCTCTCACTAAAATAACGAAAGTTTCGCACCTTAACACCTCTACCTGTGGTCTCAAGATCAAAGTACTTAAGTCCGTCTGCAACAGGTGGGTCGTCTGAATTACGCGGATATGATCCTTTTTTAGTCAGTATCGGCATTCCAAAAACAAAAGAAGCGCCGAGTTCGTTCGCATCTGCCACATTTCTGTTTGGTAGAGTAAACAATGATGTAGCTCCTTCAACATGAGATAAACTCAAAGTAGCCACAACTACAAAGACACTCAAGCAAAACCTCAACATCTTGATTATGTATGGGTGACCAATCACTCCTTTCTAGTTGAAAGTAGATCCAAGAATGGCTCATATCATCTTAGAGTATCTTCATTTTAATAGTTACAGTAACAGTTTGTCAGATCATTTCCGTCCTGAAATTGCTCTTCAATTTTTATTGTTCTATTGTGTTGATTTATTTATTTCCTATTTTGCTTGTATGTTGTTTTCTTTTTTTTGATCGGATATGTCTTATATAACCTGGTTGTCAAAATTATCATTACACTGGGTTATAAGTGAAGAAATGAAAAAAGAAAATCACGATATCATAAAGTGCGCCCTTCTTCCATCTCCCCTACCCAAATCTTTCTTGACTTCACCTAAAATATGGTATCTCCTTCACTACTGGGTGCACCAAAAAAAAATATACAGGTTTGTTGAGATATTGTGAGCTTCAGGATTGGAAATTTTTTGTTCATTCTTTTTTTATCGTATAGAGGATGCTCTAACTTTAATTTTGAGCTATCATACATTAAATTTGAAAAAGTAGTTCGAAAATTATTTCAAAAAACTGCTTTTTTTCCGTGTCGAAATTTCAAAAAATCATCAAAAACAGCGAGCAAATTTTTCCTCTTGACACTTACCTTCGTTACACATAAAAATACCAAAAAAAGCAACTGTGCTCGTCAAAACTTGTTACTGAATTTAAAAATATTTGGGATAATATGGAAAAGCTGAAAAAAGTTTTGGAAATCTCCAAGATAGGTTTTGATGTTGTGTGTGTGCTAAGTGAGAAAACTTTTGAGGAAATAAATCACCATGCTTCGACTAGTTGCTCAAAAAAAGGTCTGCATTGAGTTTGTTTGTTGGAAATATTCATGTTCAAATGAGATGGAGAAACTGTTGGCAAAATATAAATAACTGTTCGAACTACTTTTTCAAACCTAATGTATGATAGCTCAAAATTCAAGTTAGAGCATCCTCTATACGATAAAAAAGAATGAACAAAAAATTTCAACCCTGAAGCTTACAATATCTCGACAAACCGACAAGCCAATTCCGCAATATTTTTTCGAAAATTATATGACTTTCTTTGGAAAAGTATCAGGTTCTATCAGTAGAAAGACTTTTTAAGGGTTTTCTTTTAATTTTCATATTCATATTTTTCAGACATTTAAATTCTGAGGGGCCCGAAAATGCTGGTTAGCTCCAAGAAGCTATTTTTGGCTGCATTCAGAGATAATTTTGTCTGGATTTCCTAGTAGCTATAAACAGTATACAGGAACTCTAATATACCAAATCTTAAGAACATTTTTGCGATATTTAAGGAGCTGGAGTCAATTATTAAACACGATTTTTTGGTAATTTTGATGGTTCAATTTTTTATGTAAAGATTGGAAGTGCAACAATAAATTGAATAAAATTGAAAGCACATAGGCTATGCAGGATGTTTGTACCTATATTTCAATTCATAGGAATATATAATAATTTGAAAAGGAAAATTACAATAAGTGTTTTAAATAAAAGAAGCTATCATCAACGATAATATTTTGTTGTAGTAGGCGTCGTCTTTGTCGTTCGTTTAGTCATCGAAGTTGTCTTTGGTGTCGTCGAGTTGTTGCTGCTGCTCCCAGTAGTTGAGTCTCCAGGGCGTACTCCTTGACCGGTACATTGAACGTTCCTTGGGAAATCGCATCTTCCTGTTCGTTTTGTTTCGTCCGGTTTAAAGAACAATCCAGCGGGGCATTTGAGTCGGATACTTTGAGTGTTTGAGCAGGAATAAAAATGTTTGCAAGAGTTCGGGTCTGGGATTTGTCCGTTTTTGACGAAAAAACATAGATTGTCGCTTTCTGATGGTGGTTGAGTGACCAGTGGGCGTAATTCGGTTACTAAAAAAAACAAAAGGTGAAAGAAATTACTATGTTTGCCATGTGATATTGAATTAAAACACAAGTAATTTCTTTTCTCGGACCTTTTCGGTGTTTATAATGGTTTAATGGTGTTTGTATATCATCCGGTTCGTAAAAATGGATTTTTATGAATTTATAAATTTAAATTTTTAAAAAGGCGTAAAAATTCTTACAGTCAATGCAAGCTCGGTCGTTACTTGAACTCGGTCAAAATTTCTCAGTACAGCCCTCACTGATTGGTTATTATGGTATTAAGAGTTCGGGTGCAACTTATTAGCTAATCTTGTTTAACAATTTCTCAAACCTTCATATTTCTACAATCTTGCTCGAAATATATTGAGACTTTAGTGTATTTTAACGTTTTTCAGAATTTAAAGTTCGGGCGAGAATTGTTATTTTAGCACTACCACTTTCTTCCATTGAATATTTTGATTTTTGAGGGGTTCGATGGCTTCTAGGCTATATTCCAAGCCTGATCGAAACAATTTTGAGCTTTTAAATCCTGAGATCCTAAGGTCCTAAGTGGTCCTAAGTCTCATGTTAAAACTTTACTTTCCAACTCTAGTTTAACGCGCTTAAAAATCATTTGTGGTGTTTACAATTTCACTAGGCAATCCCCTTTGTCTCAAATATTTTGTGTGGAATTGTAGGTCAATCAATTTGGATTATAATATTTAACCGTCAATTCTATAACGTTAGTTCGTTCCAACAGCACACTAACGAGTTTATGTTTTTGTTTTCGATATTGCACAGATTGCTATTCCATAGTCCGTATAAAATACCTGGAAGGCCTTTTGTTTATTTCGATTGTTTCTTACTTGAACTTGTGTTGAGAAATTAGTTTGTTTTGCTCACTTTTTGATCATGTGATTAAATCTTAAACCAATCCCAAGGGAAATAATTGGTAACGTGATCAAAAACTGAGCAAATCGATTTTTATCTTTTGATATTAACCCTTTCCGTGCCGATGTCGTATATATCCGACATGCAAATTTTCACTCTACTTGCCGATGTCGTATATATCCGACATCAAATTTTTTTACCTAATTGCCGAGGCCTTTAAAAAAGAGGCAGCTCTTTTGCCGAGAAATCAGCTTTTAGGAAAATGGTTTTCTTATTTGCCAATGTCGTATATATCCGACATAAAAAAATCCATAGTAGTAGTGAAAGTATATATTAAGTGCTCAAAAGATTTATTTCAGGTTTATTTTAGTCTATCATAAAATATATATAAAACAAATGTCAAATACAAATGTCAAACATTGGCAAATAGGAATAAAATATCCTTGTCGTATATATACGACATGCGGCAACACGAGTTAAAATTTGCATGTCGTATATATACGACATCGGCAAATCAGGTTACTAAAAAAAATTACCCCTCGGCAAATGGATTGGGGTACAAAAACAAGGTACCGGCACGCAAAGGGTTAACAAAGGAAAAAGCTAACAAAAAGTTAAAACAATAAGCCTCCAGACCAGTGTTTCTTATAAGGGCCATGGTTATTCCGAAATAACTTATTAAAGGTTGTCCTTCCTTTAAAGTCGAAGGCGATTTCCTTGTGTCTTAGTAGCTTATCGCTTTTAAGCTAAAGCACAGTACTTTGAAATCATTTGTCTGGTATTTTTGAAACCTGAAGACACTTTTACATTCATTGTCTGTAAATGATTGGACTGCTTTGAAGCTTTAGATGAAAGTTCCGTTGACAGGTGGAGTTATTTCGATATTGTGCAGTTAATTTTTCATCGCAGTAATTCAAAAGTTTTTATCCTTGAAGGCAATTTCCTTATTTCCTCCATTTTTTTATACTGGCTTTACCGCCCGAGCCGCTGTTGTACTTTTTATAATAAATCTCTGACCTACTTTGTTGTTTTTTACGAAGAAAATTTCTGCTTCTCGCTATATAAAGGAACAGGAAGATATTGTTTACTTACGGTTAAACCCTGGGTTTTCGCATTCAAAGTTGACCGGGTAGTCACAAGTACGGATGACTGGATTAAATTTCGTTATGTTCGGACATGTCCGGAAGCTTCCCCACCCGTTGGAACAATAAATAAACACATCACAATTTGCCGGTATAGCATGCTCTCCGTCGTCTCGGAACCGGCAAAACCGTTCCAGGTCTATGTCGACGGCTTTTGGGTCTGGTCGTTGGTCCTCATCGAATTCTAGGCCACCATCTGGTCCCTTTTGCCCTTGAGCGCCTTTGTTTTTACCGCATTTTTCCTTTCCGTCGCATTTGGCTGTTGGTGGTACCGGTTGGTTTTCTATGAAAGAAACATTTAAAAAGTTTTTGTGAAAATGGCCGTTAATGCAATAGAATATCGTGTAATCTAAATACATAATACAGCGTGTTTGGTTCTCTCTTTTGTTTTGTTGCTGCAATGTATTTGCAAGCTCATAATTTGTAAAGATTTTAAAGATAATATGATAGAGTTGTAAAGCATCCATAAAGAGTTGAATATTCCTTACTAGCATCACTGTTCATATCAAAAGAATAACTTGATTGGTCATCAAAGTTGTGTTCGTTCGTCAAATCTTCGAACAGTGTTGGCAAAGTGTTTCCAAAGCGACCTCTCAAGTCCACTCTCTGAATGATTTCATTGTCGCCTGGTTTCTTGTTTGTCGCCTCTATCGCAAGACCGATCTATATGAGAATGAAAAGCAGACCGTTAAAGATAGCTTAGTTAACTAATAAGCCCGTATTCACAAGGCTAGGACATGCGGCTGTGATAAAAAAGCGTTTTCGGCGCTTTAAAGATTTTTTGTATATTTACGGATTTTAAGTTTGCCTTGGAATACTGTTATTCAGTCATAACTTATATCAGATTCTGGTGACTGAATCAAACTAGCTTAGATTTCTAGGCTACGTTAAAGAGTCACCTCGGTAATATGGAGTTTGGATTCATTTTCAAGTATCTTCAAACAAACTATCAATTGTTTCCATTGCCAACAGGTTCAACCATCTAAGAACTAAATTGACCTTAATAAAGTCGGAATTTCATTTTAGGTGAATAATTAGGAAGAAAGTGCATTATTACCTGAGCTGCTGCACATTTTCCATTGGAGGATAGAGTGTCTAGTTGATATTTGATGTATGATTCAATCTCTGTTGAGCCTGTCCTCTGAACTGTGATCAATAGTGCTTGAAATGTGTCGTGCTATAAGACATCGAACTCATAGATTTCAGGTGTTTTTATACCTGTATACACTTTACTCTCACGAAAGGGCTACATACACTACACTACACTACACAAGATATTGACAGACAATATATTGTTGAGTGCCGGCAATATATTGAAAAGGTGTCCTAGTAGAGGCCACTATGTCTTCCCGTGTGCAGCAGCTTGTGCAAAGGGATTTTATGATTGAATATTGTTCCTTGAATGTAGAAGATCAAAATTTGAGAGGTGGGGCCGGGTGTGACCACCCGTTGCCATGGAAACTGACGTCATTGGTTACTATGGCAACCAAAATAAAAAGTCGTCAAAATTGAAATTTTTTTGTTTCAGTCGAAAGAGCATGAAAAACTGATAAAGAAAAAGGTCACAACCTATATCTGAAAATGAATATATCAGGAGATATTAAGGAAATAAGGCAAAATGACGTCATAAAACGATGACGTCATCGAAAAACAAAAATTTGCCAAAATTCAAAAACTTTTGGTTTTTTGGAAAGAGTGAACAAAAATTATTATTACGAAAAAGTCTGAAAATCCTTTTTAAGAAGTCTATGAGCCAAAATTGATACTTTTAAATTTTGCCTGTAATGTGTTTGGGCAAGCTCCAACCTTCGACAGGCAAAAAATGAAATTGTCAATTTTGGCCAATAGACTTTTTTTAACGAATTTTCAAACGTTTTCGTAATAATATTTTATGTTCCCTGGAGGGTCTTTTTTCCAAAAAAACAAAAATTTTCGAATTTTGGCAAATTTTTATTTTTCGATGACGTCATCGTTTTATGACGTCATTTTGCCTTATTTCTTTAATATCTCCTGATATATTAATTTTCAGATATAGGTTGTGACCTTTTTCTTTATTAGTTTTTCATGCTCTTTCGACTGAAACAAAAAATTTTCAATTTTGACGACTTTTTATTTTGGTTGCCATAGTAACCAATGACGTCAGTTTCCATGGCAACGGGTGGTCACACCCGGCCCCACCTCTCAAATTTTGATCTTCTACATTCAAGGAACAATATTCAATCATAAAATCCCTTTGCACAAGCTGCTGCACACGGGAAGCTTTTTCGCGACATAGTGGCCCCTACTATCCGCAATGTATTGTCAGCTTGATTTGCAATTTTCCAACAATATAGGGGGTTGTTTACAGAAAGAAAATCCCATTTCAGGTGTTTATACAGTTTACTCTTTCTAATCAGATCTTCAAGGGACTAAAAATTTTCTTCGAATTATCGAAAGATTCGAATTACGGAGAGTAATTTATATGATACCTCAGATGAGGGGCACTGTTGTACAGTGGAGTCTCTATAACTCGAGCACTTGTCAAAACTACGTCATATTTTCTATCGAATGGGCGGAAATCTTTGAGTTTCAAAGTCATTGACGTACCGTTTTCTTTTCTTGTGCTACATTCACCCTTTTGGCAACCATTCTAAACCACGTGATCACCCAAACATTTTGAATTTCGGCTGCCGTAATCGGGTCTCTCGGTTGAATGTTGAGTTGTACGTTGTCTTCGAAAAAACTGACAGCGGTGTTAGAAAAAGTCCTCGTCAGATCATCAGCTATTGTTTGAAACGTGTTTCCAACGAAAGGTGTATTTGCAGTTAATGCGAATCTATGCACAGTGCCTTAAACGAAAGTTTAATTTTAATTTTACAATGGGGGTTCTTCTATTTCTTGAGATTTCCTCATCATGTCATCACGCAAATATTTTGCTCTCATCGCGATCACAAGAATTGCCAAAACTGTCAGTCTGTGCCACTAACTCGATGGGGAAGATTCTTTCGAAATGGGAAGAACCTTCCCGAACGGGAAGAACTTACTCTAATTTTTTCTGCCCGTTTGGGAAGATTCTTCCTCTTTGGGAAGTTGAAAATTGACTGAATATTCGGCGAAGCTGTATGATGACCGGCGAAAGTTGAAACTTTTTGGAGGTGAAAAAGCATCAAATTTTAAGGTTTTTCACCGAAAGAAAAGTAAACTTTACCGTAGAAATCTTGTTAAATTGTGAAAGAACTGCGTAAACTTCCCAAACGGGAAGTTCCAACTCGATCGAGTTTTCCTTATTTTCCCGCTTCTTCCCGATCTGGAAGTCCGTTTTTTAACTCTTACCCGTTTGGGTGTCATGTTAATTTCCCGTTCGGGAAGGTTCTTCCCATTTCGGAAGAATCTTCCCATTTTGAAAGAATCTTCCCATTTTGAAAGAATCTTCCCGATCGAGTTAGTGGCACAGACTGACTGTCGCATCGCGCAAAATAGCAAATTCAATTCCGAAAAGAAAACTGAATTTAGCAACTTTGAAATGAATTTTTAAATATTCTCCTTTGAAACATTTTTTCAAACATTTTTTGCCCGTTTTATGGGAATTAGCAAGTACCATGACGGAAATCTTTGGCTGACAAAAGCTTGTGGAGTTTGATGCAGGATCGTCTCCAAATCAGGCTGTTTTTGTTCAACTGTAAATTTGATTGGATGCAAAAACCACTTACCAGCCTCGTACTGTTGCCAAAAGACTGCTGCAAGATTGGCATCTACATCAAAGGGACTTTTTTGACAACTCAAATCGGCAGCATTTCTTGATTCGTCGTCCATCGCAATAAAGCCGTTGTAATGAATCTGGTGAAGTACAAAGAAATAGAAAGCAATAAAAGATTTTTGTTTTAGAACATATACCTTATTACACGAATATTGCTAGTCATTTTATCAGCACGAATTGAAAAATTTCGTGTTAATAAAAACCCCCTTAATTAAAACCAGTCATGGTGTCCTTGAAAAAGCAATAAAATTCGTGTTAATTTTTGGAATGTTAATTTCAAGGCCGTTGAAAACTTGCCTAGTAATATTCGTGTAATAAGGCAGAGCCGAAGCTTTATTCAAAAATTTAAATTTTGTAAACAACCGTGGATTAACTATCACTAAATTCTCGTTGGTTCTCGTTGGCTCCAGTTGACTGAATTGATCGATTCCATCAATAATAGAAATGAAAAGAATAGGATTTTTATTTGATTTTGACAATGCACAGGTTGCAAAATTTAAGTCTGAAGACAAATCACGTTTTTATGTGCTTGTTACATGACATTTATTTCTGATTGGTTCGAATTTATTGACACTAATAAAGTTATCAGCTGTAAAAGTTGAAAGGCAAATAACATGGGAATAAAATCTTGCAAAATTTTGCAACTCGTGTATTCGGCAATCAAACTTCTTTTAACACCCCCTCGAAAAGGATAAGACTTACAGAAATTTGTGCAATTTGGTTGAAAAACTTGAATCCTGGCATATTCAAATCGGCTTTCTGCGCATTACCCTCGTTGGTGGCTGCTTTCAAGTTGTTGAAAGGTTGACCGAAGATGATTTGTGCGAAATTCGAATTGACAACTGCATTTGCTATATTAATGTTGAAACCAGGTGGCAGTGGACGTGTAAATAAGTCTTTAGCTGCGCTAGCCAGAGCTAGAGTCACCAGTAATGAAGCCAAAGTTAATTTCCGCATGTTTTCGTAGTTTATTTTCCAACTTTAAACGCTGTCTACTCCAGCACCATGTGATTTTGTTGAGTGCTTTGAAACTAGTAAAATTATTCAGTAGCAATACTATTTGATCATATATGAACTCTTGTCTTTTACATTTATCAGGTGTTCCTTCGCTTCAGATAATGTTTGCTATATTGCCAAACGAATACTGAAAATTCTTCATTCTGCAGTCTATTTATATCATTCATAAATATTTACTTGTTTACGATGGATTGAAATTTTTAATTGTTTTTTTAATTACCCGGGACAAGGAGAGGTCATAAAGGAAATTGTATAAATTTAATGTTTTTTCCCTCTTTCTTTTAAAAATATTGGCTTTTCAAAAATATTTTTTTGATTTACGAAATTTAAAAAAGAAACACATCAATTAGTATCTTAGATACTGATTTCCTTGCCAGACACTCCTGAAATACGGTGCCATAAACATTACAAGCATACACCTTTTTTAAGAACAACGAGGCTCAAAATCGCCAAAAATTCAGAACAATTTAAGAACAATCCTGAGCATGAATTTACTCGATTTCAAGTAATTTAGGGGTCAAAGTGGTGAAAATTAGCTATAACCTTAAATACCTCAATTACACCCCATAATAAGAACAGGATAAGAACAATTTGAGGCTAAAAAAAAAGTGGCAAAAATAAGAACAGCCGAGCCTCAGCAAAATTTTACTGGCTCTAACAAATCCAAAAGTGTATGTATTATTTGTTGAAGAATCGCCCCCGAAATTAGGCTCGGTTATGCTCAGGGACTAAAGTGTTTTTCGATGTTTGAAAAAAATTCATATCCAAAAAGCAAATGACGTTAGGTGGAAAGTTTCATCATGTAATTTCTAGGAAATCATGAAATTCGTAACGACTCCTATACTACAATACACTTTTTCTTTAAAAGAACCAGGAAATTTTTTCTGAGGCTCGGCTGTTCTTATTTTTTTAGGCACTTTGAGCCACAATTTGTTCTTAAAATCCTGTTCTTATTTAAAAGATGTAATTGAGATATTTTAGGTGTTATACCCAATTCTTACTACTTTAACCGCTAAATTGCTTAAATGGTTCTTATTTTTTGGCGATTTTGAGCATCATTCTTCTTATAAAATTGTTCTTATAAAAAGCTAATGGCTAATCACAATTATCAGGGAAGCTGATCACTAACATCATTCTCCGCATTTCCTGTCTTGTAATCCACTTTTTACAAAAGCATTTTTTTAACAGTAATTGCTGTGTAATTGAAATCCATTTTGACATAGCAGAAAATGATTCTAATAATTCTGGGCAACATTTAAGTTCGCATATTCTCTTATATTGAGGCATTACAACGCATTTCATCATTTCAACCATATTCTAATCCATTTTCCGTTTATACTTCTGAAATCTAAAACACAAGGCGTTTGGTTTTTTTATGTTATAATAACCTCTATACAATAGAAAACTCAGGTGGAGAAATCCAACCCTCCAACACAAAAAAAATCACGATAATCACGGAACCCCTGCTTGTCTCTAGTGTGATGCGATATACAATAAGTCATAGTTACAGATTGTCAATATTTACACTTTCAGTCGTCCTTCTTCCTTCTTACGCTCTAACGCCGTTCCCAGTGCATTGAACATTACTTTGATAATCACAAAACCCCTGTCTGTCACTTGTTGGATGAAAGAACAATCCTGCTGGACAAGGCATACGAATACTTTGTGTGTTTGAACATGAATAGTAATGGTCACACGATGCTGGATCAACAACTTGTCCACTACCTTGAAAGAAACATAGGTTGTTGCTTTCCGGGACTGGTTGTTTGAATATTGGTCTCAAGTCCGATACTAAAAAAGAACAATAAAATGAATAAATGTGTTTGATCTATTAGAATTCAAAGTTCTTCTGTCTCAGGCAGATCTACCTTATCGGGGAAAACTTCGTCGGGGGAAATTTTCGTCGGGGAAAAATATTCGTCACTTGCTGGTAGTTGGTAAACGCATAAAGGCTGGGGAAAATTTTCGTCGGGGAAAAATATTCGTCACTTGGCCAAAATTTCGTCACTTTTCCCCGACGAAGTACGACGATATTTCCCGTGAAATTCTGCAAAATTTGGAGAAGCAGGGCTAATTCTAAGTCTATTACAAAAAAATTGCTTTGACCACTGATCTATCTAGAGATTTTCACAAGATGAAATGATCTCTTACTAATAACACCTTCTTTTTAGAACCTTACTATTTTTGATAACTACTTATCCAAGTCTTTAAATAAGCCACTAAAGTAAAATAGATTATCGACTACAGTTGACACTCTCTAATTCGACGTTCAACTATTCAATTCTATTAAAATCCAATTCTCCTTGAAAACCGAATTGGAGAAGGTCAACTGCACTTACCATCAAAGCCTTCAAATTTGCATTCGAAATTGACAGGGAAATCACAAACGCGAATGACAGGATTGAATTTCGTTCCCTTTGGACATGACATGAAGAAACCGTTTCCATGGGAACAATAGATAAACACATCACAATTGGCTGGGATAGCGTGCTCGCCGTCATCTCGGAATCTGAATGAAATATTAAATATGATTAAGATTTCGATTAAGTCGCCTAAACCTAGATCCAGAGGCTCAAGCCGTGTTATCAGTTGTGTCACAAATTATTACCAGTCCCATCAAAAAGCCGGTCGCGCCGTTAAGGGTTTATAGGTTATCGAGGCAGAATAACATTATATAACTATAATTTTAAATTATTGACATTAGCGAGTTTATGTATGCCGAGTTTTATTTAACTGAGATGGTTTGATCTAGTTCCTAGACTGACTTATGACTAAGGTAAAACAGCGCTGTCACCATTGTCGATTTGAGTGTCTTGACTGCGTGTTGTTCAACCAAATCTTTTCAGCTATTCATCCATCCGAAAACACGCTTTTAACTCGTTTCAAAATTACCTGCAGAATTTTTGAAGTCTTCTTCTTGCATCCTCACCATCGGGGAAATCGGGATCAGGTCCCAAGAAAATTCCTCTACTTCTTGCTAATTCCTCTTGAGCTGGTCTGTTTTTGGCACATTCTTTTGATTGGCATTTGACTGTAGGTGGTACGGGTTGGTCCACTAAATGACAAAAGCAGGAAAAAAATATTAACTTGTCCCTTGTTTCCTGTAAGTTAAAATTTCTTATAACACCAGAGAGGAATTATTACATGTTTTGAGGTTTTTGAACCTCTTGAAGAACGCAAAGATGTTCTTTCAATTTCTTTATGAAACTCTGGCGTTTGAGTTTACCATCATTGGCAATTAATGATATTCATGATATTCATGATATTCATTACGTATCATTTTCTACGGAAAGATCCCTGTTTTTGTCAATAATGGCGAATTAAAGCTAGAGAAAAATTGTTCAAACTTCGTAACTACCGGCTAAACCGACGCGTTTCCGTAGAAAACTTTACGTAGTGAAATGATTTGAAATCCTATGTGGAAATTAATACACATATATATTCAAAAAACTAACTTGTTCCCGCATTCAAATCAAATGTATAACTCGATTGATTTTGAAATCGGTGCTCGTTCGTCAAATCTTCGAAAACAGTCGGTAAAGTGTTTCCAAAACGACCTCGAAGGTCAACTCTTGCTTTCGGACCTTCCTCTAAATCTCCAGGGTTTTCCTTATTCGTTTGACTTACTCCAATACCAATCTAAATTGTAAAAGAAAGCATCCCCCTTTAAAGTAAAAATCTAGATGACTTCGTTTAACAATATTCATTACTTCACAATTCATATTTCGTGACGTTTTCTACGCAATCACCCCAGTTTTTGCCAGTAGTGGAAAATTTCAGCTAAAAAAAATTGTTTAAAATTTACCACTACTGACATAAATCATGGTGTTTTGGTAGAAAGAATTACGTAATGAATATCATGCATTAAATATTTTAAGGTGTGATAAATTTGTTTTCAATTACCTGTGTTGGCTCGCATCCACCATTAGAGGATAAGGTGTCCAAATATGTCTTGAGGTACCATTCCACAGCTCCCGATGGCTGCCTTACCACTTTCACCAATAATGCTTGGAACGTATCATGCTGAAATGTAAGCAGCAAGTTAAAAGTACAGGCTAAGTGGAGGATCGGGGGAATGTTGAAAGAGCTTAAAGGGAATAACAACTTTAGTTAAATTCTAATGAATAAAAAACGGTATTAATCTTTTTGACATGCTTCTCAAATTCATGTGATGATTGGAACATCTCTAGGCCGGATTAAAAAAAATGTTAAATTTCCGTCCCAACCGACAGATCGAGAAAACCTCTATTGTATCTGTGCGTTCTATTTTAAGCTTCCACCTTCTGGTTCTTCCGCTTTAATTTCAAAATCACCCAAAATGTAAACAGAACTTTCATAAATCGTCAAAATAAAATTGAAGTCCAACCAGATCATGAATTTGCGAAATTTTGTATTTTAACTAATAAATTCTTATAAGGGTATCATCTCAACCAAAACCTTACTGTTTCTTTTTGCTGATCACCGTTGTCACGTTTTGCACGCATTCTAAACCACGTGATCACCCACACATGATTAATCTCGCCCTTTAATATCGGATTTCTCGGAATGATTTCAAGATCTACGTTCGATCCGAAAAATGCTGAGGCGTCAGTGCTGAATGTTTCTGTAATATCATCTCTAATGATCTTTAACTGAGCGTCTGATAAAGTTTTTGGGCCACCATTTCTGTTGTACTGGAACATATGCACGCTTCCTTGAATATTAAAAAGGGTTTATCGCATTACATTAAGTTTAAAGCCCGGGAGGGGCTAGAGAGTAAGGTTCTGTATGGGAAATGAAGCCACGTTTATTAATTGCACAATAATTTTCTTCTGACTGACCTTTGCTTTCTGATCATTTTTGATAGCGCTGAGTCAAGTAACGTGCAAGTAACAGCACGTCTCTAGTCTGTATACGGCCTTCAGCCTTTGGTGGCACCAAATGCTATGTCATAAAGACTAGAAACATTTAGAAACACCAAACAATATATTTATGATATGCACAATTACAATGTCTTCTGACATTACATCACGGACCCAATAGCTGATTGGTTGTAAGTGACGTAAAATCAGTCAATACGTCACTTTCAACCAATCAGCTGTTGGGTCCGTGGAAGACATTGCAATGGTGCATATCATGAATTGAATAATACTGACCAGCTTCGTAGTGTTGCCAGTAAACCGGTATGAAATTCCAATCGCTTGTGTCCTTATCAGTTGGACTGGCTTGACACGTCTGCTTGGTTATTGCATTTGTAGTGTCAACATCCATAGAAATGACACCATTGAAATGAACCTACATTAAAAGAGATTTGAATATTTACCAAAAGAAAATGGAGCGTTCTCAAGAATTATGCACGCACTTAAAAAATTTGGGAAGTAAAATTCATTAGGCTGCTTACCGCTACTCTAGCAGGCTGATAAAAATAATTCATGTCGATATTTTTTATATGGAAATTTCTTGCGTTCCCTTGATCACCAGAAGAACCTGCTGAAATTTGCTGGTCAAGTCCGAATACTGCTACAGGTCCACGTCGTACCGCATCACCGGGATCCATACCAAACCACGCGAACAAATCTTTCGCGCCATGAGTCGATGATATCATTACCAGTCCTAAATAGGTTAAATACGCAGCGAAGTGTGGCAGCATTTTGTTTATTGAAGCCTTCCGGTTCTTTTTGTGTTTTTATTGAAGTTTTCTGGTGCTACTGATGTATTTCTGGAAGCCTTTTGGTGTTATTTGGAAGCCCAGTTAAGCCTCAGGATATGAAGATTTTATCTAGTGTATTGAACTCCTTGTTCTCGCCACTCTTTCGTTGGCTTTGCTTCGTCTACCTTTGTTAACTTGTCTCTACAAGCAAAATATTCGCTGCCTTTTATAGCAAGCCTTAATTTTCTCTCTGCGGTTAGCTGGTCATTAAAGAAATTGTGTGGCTATGCATCAATCATCCTGCAAATGATCAATCGCAATTTCGCCATTCCTTCACAGGTTTTAACAAATGGTTGGTACAGGCTATTCGTTAAAAGGGTTTCCAGTAATTATATTGTTTATGGAAAGTTTTGTTTCTCGTTAGCACACCGTTATTATGTAATTGGCCATTAAGAAAAAACTAATTACACGTGTTTTTTTATAAGAATATACAACACTTTTGAAACCTTCGGAAAACTGTTTGAGTTTTAAGCCTAAAATTGTTCTTATTTTCACTATTTTTGTGAGTATTTTTGTCCATTTTCCTAAGAAATCGGGTGTTTTGGAGTCTGTAAAGCCTTAAATGTTCACAACTTGTTCTTAACATTTTAGCCATCGATGCCTTATGTTCTTATATAGTTTGTTCTTATAAAAAAACATGTATTCATCAATTAAGTTTGTTTTGTTTTGTAGCAATTTAGGGATGTAGTTTATTAGGGATTCTTCTTTCTTTCTTGGCACCCAATGATGTGTAGTCCCAAATTGATAAAGACTTTCGCCACGTTGACATGTTCATTTGTTGTTGTTTCTGTAAACAATATAATTATCTTTTCAGAGGGTATCACTACTCGATCACTCTCTTCAATGAATTACTCTCTTCGATCGACCTCTGCTTGACCGGACAGGTCACCACGGCAAAATTGGTGTTCAAATTTGGGCTAATCAAGTTCCCCTTTTCAGTCTCAAATAATATCTGACAGGATAAACAACAGAAAAACAACAATTTAAAGAACTTTGCTGTAATTACCTTATTGTTCACGATATAGCCTTTGAATTTATAGAACATTGTCAATCACAATGAAAAAAAAGCTTATCATCCAAAAAAAGCCTTTTTATAGCCAACCAGAAAGAAGTTTAAATTTAGTTCATAGCGATGACTAAGATTTATTGATATGAAATTGAAGATTATGTCACTATTTTACACATTGCTGACCCGCTCTTTTATTTCCCGATTTGTTTTGACTTTTTCAACTTGATAATATACCACTCTTGATCATCTTTTCAACAAGCACAAAATCGCAAATTCAAAATATCTAATTCAAAAGTTTTATAGCCTTTCTCTTTCCACTGTAGATTACACGTTTTTTTTTATAAGATCATCCAAAATTTTTGAAGCCTATAGATGGTCTTAACTTTTTGAGTTTCAAGTTTTTTTCCCCATTTTTCATGTATTTTTGTCCATTTTCCTAACAAATTAGCTGTTTTCGAGTCCGCGAAGCCTTAAAATGTTCTTAACTTTTTCTTAACATTTTGGTCATGGAAGCCCTATGTTCTTATTTGTTCTATTAAAAAAAACGTGTATATTGAGACAGACTTTAAAACAGGCAAGCAAACGGCATTGATTTCATTCCGCCTTCCTTTGACATCAAACTGTTAATTCTTTGAATCCAGGATGCTCTCATTATATGGGAGTACCAGGAAAGTATTTAGAGGAGTTTTTTTGGGATTTATGTTAATGCCTTTTCCTGAGCGAATCTTTAAGAAGAAGGCCGTCTTTGAAGTTGTTTTTTTAATTTCTCAATCTATCTATTAGCAACAAGGATGTAATTAAAAATTTGTCATTAAACCGAAGAATAATATATTATTTGAGTCATCATAAATGAAGTAAACCGCACCGTAAAGCGAAATTGTGGACCGTTCCGGTTTTTTATGCATAAGTTAGCCTTTGTCCTCAACTACAACGGCATGAATAATCATTTTTTGGATGAAAGATGTCAAGGATTATGAGGAGCAAACGGAACGAGAAAGTACGAGAAAATCTGTTTACTTTTTTAACAATTAAATAGTGAATTTAAACATTAAAAATCATGTAACTCAGATTTAAGTCAAAAACTTCGGTAGTAAATAGCCCTTTAGGAATACCTTATCGGCCAAAACTTAGTCGGCCTTATTTTTAGTCGGCCTTAATTATAACTCAGCCCTAATTTTAGTCACCTCGTCAAATTTTAGTCATTAAGGGCCGACTAATAATTAAGACCGACTAAAAATTCGGCAATACCGATATGAGAAGTGGGTTAAGAAAAGCTTAATTATAAACTTTTAATATAAACTTTTAATTTGGCCCAAATTTTTAGTCGGCCCAAATTATAGTCGGCCCAAATTTTTAGTCGGCCCCAATTTTAGTCAGCAAGCCAAAATTTAGTCACTTAGGGCCGACAAAGTTTTGGCCGATAAGGTAGGAACATTTTAAGTTGGTGTTATTCGTTGTTAGTAGGGGGAAATTTGTTCGTATTTTTGAGGTCGCTCGACCTTTTTAGTCAAAGCACTTGTTATACATTTTTGGAAAGCTAAGGGGTAGGGGAATCAAAATAACTTGGGTGCCAATTTTTTTTCGGACATTTTGGTGTGATTTTCGGACAAATACGACGGTCTCAGGCAAAAATCATAGGGTGAAAAATTAATGAAAATTTTAGCTTGAGAAAACGGAGACCTGTTGTATATTTTTGGAAAGCTCTCAAAAAATTAAGATTAGTGATATATTGCGAGTATAGGTGATTTCTTTACCTAACTCGAGATATTAATCCTTAAAAACAGTGTTTTTAAGTGTTTTTCAGTCAGAAACAGCTGTTTTGTCCAGTTTTTGCGCTTTCGGAAGCTCAATATCTCGAGTTAGGTACTGAAATCACCTATACATAAGTCCCGCACTTCAATCCGTCATTTTAAAAGCGGTGCAAATCTTAAAGATTCATTCTTTCTTATTTGGGAAAGGTTGAAGATTCCTCTCCAGCTCTTTAAACTTGATGGGGAAACCAGCCTTGAAGATAAAGTGAGATAAAGATTTTTCTGGTATAGCCTGATTGTTTTATGGAGGTAACATTACTTGTCAGCATATTCGACTGTTTCCACTGGAGTTTTTTGCAAGCAAATTCAGTTTGTCTCTTTTAGTTACTTTAGGCGTACAAACTTTTGCGAGCAGAAACTTTCGCGATTTCCGCGAATTTTGGCCCTTTTCGCGAAAGTAAATGTCTTTAAGGCGTAGTGGTGTAGTGGTTATCGTGCTTGACTTCTGTCCAGGAGGCTCGAGTTCGATACCCACCGTGGCACTACGATTCACTTGGCAAGTGAATGCTCCTTCGCCCGGGTCAACCCATGCCATGTGAGGGGAATTGGGTACCATAACTCTGATAAAAGAGTATGGGTAGATAATTCAGACATTGTGGTGTGCCGTGACACTCAGGAGGTTCTACACCTGCGAGGACATCCGTTCTCCCGTGTAGTTCGAGTGTCGTGGTATACACCATGGCTCGGCAGCTCGCATCTGCAGGGTTGCAATGTCTGCTTGCGCTGTGATTCCTACTCCATCGTGGGTAGGACCCATTCCGATGCATTGGAGGGCATATCTATCTAAATGGCTTTAAAAATTCCAGGAAGGGCCATTCGCGAAAGTTTATGTTCGCGAAAAATTCTTGACAAAATAGAAAATCTGTAAAACTTCAAACTTTGAATAAAATGTTATTTTTATGGCACTTTTTAGCCCGCTAAAAGACTAATAAGTCAAAGGACAAATGTTTCAAGCCAAAATCAAGAAGTATTTGTCCCTCTAAGCCATTTTTTCATGTCAAAATTCTCAATTTTACGTCTTGATTCGCATGAGTTTATGCTCGCGAAAAATATTTTTCCGTTAAATTCGCGAAAGTAAATGTCGTAAATTTCGCGATTTTTCTTCCTTGCGAAACTTTCTGCTCGCGAAAGTTTGTACGCCTAAAGTAGTTTCCCTGTGTAATCCAACGCATGTGTTTGGATCAGTTTTGTTGGTTTGGAGCAATTACCCAAACATGCTGCTCATTTAATTAAATTTGTTTTCATTATAATAATCCTTCTCCGAATTTGGGTTGCTCTTTCGATCCGTCGTCCATAAGAGACTTTTCTCCTACTTTTCTTTAAAAAAATACTCAGCCAGTTATCAGAGTGTTGTGTCGCGTTAGTGCCATACATAGCATTCTTAATCTGAAACCTTAGCTCTTTTCAAGACTTGGTAAATAAAGGATTTGGCTTTAGTTATGTTGCGTTAGATGCTGTCAACTTGTCACACTTCATCGTATTGAGTCGTTTATAGTTACATTTTCAATTTTTCTTTCACCCTTTCTACTTAGGTAAACGCTCTCCTTTTTTAACTGTCAAATTGAGGCCTTACCCTATTTTTATCAGGGGGGGGGTGTTTTCCACCAGGCTGGCACTCTTTTGAAAAACTCACTGAAAAATTTTTTTAACACTCTGAAAGTTTTTGACTTTTAATATAATCCTATTAGCAGCATGTATACCAAATTTTACAATTATACACCGACCAGATCAGGTTTTATGACTTTTTTGTGCAGGCATATCATAAATTCCAGCTAAAACCCTGTAAAATCCCAAAATCTTAAATTTAGCATAACTTTTGATCTAGCCATCCAACTGACTTCAAATTTTGACAAGTTTAGATGTTAATATAATTTAAAAAATATTTAAAAAATTTTCAAACTGCTGACGTCATCAAAAATGACGTAATTGTTTTTTGAAAAAATTTACTCATTTTCTGCATGGATTTTAAACCTTGATTTTATTAGTATGGTAAAACCAGCAAATAGGTTAAGATATATTTTTGCTTTTAGAAATTAAAACAGAATGAAAAATCTCCAGCGTCAACTTTAATTGCTATTTTTATGAACAGTACTTTTTCATTGGTTAGCGATAATGGTTAAACTTTGTGACATGATGACGTCATCAACCCAAATTTTTTTCTATGAACTCCTTTTATGATAGAAAACATTTGTGCCAAATTTCAAGTCCATACCTTTTCTAGATCAAAAGTTATGCAAGGCTGGTGGAAAACACCCCCCCCCTTGAGAATACAAAATCCGAAAAAGCCTGATAATAATAGGGTTAAGAAACACCAAAAGCCACAACAAGTTGATCGCATTTTTCAAGCTTATTTTTCTGTGGTTGAAGTAAAATAAATCAAATTCAATTTAATAAAACGTTCTGTTCAAAGAATGAACTTTTCGCAGCTACACAATAAAATCAATCATGATTGGGAATTTCGGGGAAAACGGCCTAGACAAAGAAAACGCATGAACACTTTTGTTCCTGTTCAATAGGCTTAAATCTTCAAATGGGCTATTCCAGGAAGTAACGTATCCCTTCCCATTGTTGAGGAACTTAAACTTACCATTCAGGACAGGATAGTGCCTTAAAAATCAAAATTCGGGGTCTCCTAAAAAACAAAACTTTGGAGTGGTCTATATCAATTTTGACACAAATCCAGAGTGAGCCCCAAAAGGGGAACCTTTTGAAAAATGTCAAAATTCTCGGGATCTCTAAAATTTCGCCACAAATCCATTCTCTACATTATAGGTAATTCATTTTCTGGTATAGCCTTATTGACAGTGAATTAATAGATAAAGCACACGTGTATAATTTATGTTAAACTATTGACTATTTAAAAAGAGTTTCTATGAAACAATTGTAAAGTACCTTCGTTTTCCCAGAACCTCTTTCTCCTTCGACGGATTGGCATGGAACCTTTTCTTCATTACACGTGGTTAATTATTTCTTTTTAGTCTGAAATACATAGAAAAAGTTTTTATTGCATTTTCTACTCTAATTGGAACCATAAAAAGCAGCCCTAATTATATATGAATTGGTCCATGTGGAGTGAAATTTCTAATAAATCAAAAAACCGCTACATTCCGAAGAAACGCGGACAGAAAGTTGTTTACATGTTGCTATTCCTCCAAACTTGATTCTCCAAGAGATTTCCATTTCATTTGGAATTTTGTCAGCCATTTACCCCAGTCCTTTTAAGAAGTCGTAAGAAAAGCCAAAACGATTCAAAAATCTTGCAATGATTTATCAATATTCCGGTCTCCCGTCCTTTTTATTCAGAATTATATTTTAAAATTTATTTTGAATCGTAATATATTGTTCAACCTCTAAACAACGCATCAATTCGAGTTTTGGCATATTCGAATGAATATTTACCAAAATTAGGCAATAGGAGAGGTTGCCACTCCGTTCAATAAAATTCCCCATCAGGTCTAAGACCGGGCAATGCTTGAATCTGTAATTTGCGAGCTGTAGTCAAATGTTCTACCTATATTTTGTCAGGATAAAATCGCTTATACTTTTCATACTTATTTCTCTTTTACAGAGGCTCCTGAAAGACCCCCTTTGGACGAAAAGATCGTTTCCGTATTCAAAAGGTATTTTAACTCATGGCTCTGCTTGTCTTCTTATCTGGAACATTTTAATCGACCAACAACAAAAAGGTCGCAAAGCGTAATGGGTAATCAGGATCATCGCGTGCTAATAACGGCTTATTATTGGTCCAATGTTTTGAAGATTTTTGCGTCTAACCAACGGGAAACCGTTACAGGGTTCCCAGCGGTCAGGGAAAACCTGGAAAACCTGGAAAAAGTATCTTTTTGGAAAAAGTCAGGGAAAACCTGGAAAAGTCAGGGAAAATTTAGAAAAAGTAGTGAAAGTCAGGGAAAAGTCAGGGAACTTTTTTTGGAATAGTCAGGGAAAGTCAGGGAATTCCAAAATCAGTCAACTCCAAATTACAAATGATAATTGAAATGATATTATCCTTTTCATCTTTCATTTTTGCAGGTATTTTATCAGCCAGTAAGTATTGGTGTATTGTAAGCTCTGTGATATTTATTTAGTCCACAGTTCTGACAGTTTTGTTTTACTTATCTCTTCATTAGTTTCTTTTATTTCGTTTTAGTGGTAGAAAAGTGACCCGGGGGGGCACTCAAGGTAAATGACCTACCAGACGTTCGGCCCTTAAGGGTAGGTTTTTCATAGTTCAGGAAGGGTAAGGGTAGGAAATTACAAAAATGCACTGAACTGGACTGTAAGGGTAGGAAATTGTGATAAAAGGCCAATTTTTTGGTAAAATTGGCACAAAATTGGTCAATTTTGGAGGAAAATTTCCACATTTTCTTGGAAAATTGCAAAATCTTTCGCCCTTACGGGCGAGAAATTTTGAAAAAGTGCACTGTAAGGGTATGATTTTTCATGGAAATTCACTGCACTCTAAGGGTCCGATTTTAGAAGCCAAATTTTGAAGAAAATCTTTTTAGAAAGAGGAAAGAGGAAAGTTTTCATTCAAATGATAGCACGTTCATCTTTACATACATACGACGGTACCCCTTTTGTATCCTGGTTTTAGTGGGGTTTTAGTAGACTCGCTTTTTAAATAAAAATATGTATTCTCAACTTCAGTTGAGCTAGAATCTGAGAATGTCTGTGTGTCTGTCTGTGTGTCACAAAAACTTTGGGGCAGGCTGGAGACTTTAAAATTGGTCCGATTGGGTTGAAATTTTGCACACTTGATCCTTGGGCAAATCCCTGGGGGTGTTTTTTTCATTTTTTCAAAATTTTAATTTTTTGGGCCTGGGGACGAGTTTTTCGCCAAAACGAGGCTAAAACTTTGGGGCAGGCTGGAGACTTCAAATATGGTCTGATTGGGCTGAAATTTTGCACACTTGATCCTTGGGCAAATCCCTGGGGGTGTTTTTTTCATTTTTTCAAAATTTTGATTTTTGGGGCCTGTGGACGAGTTTTTAGCCTAAAGGAGGCTAAAACCCAAAATGCTATAATTTTTCTTAAGCCATTAAGTTTACAATTGGGCCTACGAATGATTTCAAAGATACTGAAGTTGAGCCAGTGCGGTTAGCACGTTCGACAGTTGAAATTGTGTTAAGTTTTATTTTTTTTATCTCAATATGGTGTTTTTCAAAACACTGTTGAGGCGAATGGTCAGGGAAAAAGGCCCAATATTCTGCTCTGGTCAGGGAAAAAGGCACCTTGGTCAATCTAAAAGTCATGGAAAAAGGTATTTTTTTTGGAAAAAGTCAGGGAAAAATATTTCTCTTAAGTGCTGGGAACCCTGCGTTATCGAGCCGAAATCGGTCCTGATTATACACATGATCGTTTCGACTGTCAAATGGCCTATAACATTGAAATATAGCGATGAATTTCATTAGCCATACTCAAAGAATGGCAAGAATTCCAAAGGGTTGTAAGCTGAATGAGAAGTCGCCAATTCTTGCAAATTTAGCCTTAAGCTCGTAAATGTTCTTCGTTCTTTTTGTTATTTCAGCGTTGGTGAAGTACTAAGTAAATACAGATCAGGGAAGATTCCTAAACCTTTCAAAATCATCCCATCCCTGGCGAACTGGGAAGAAGTTCTTTATTGCACGGATCCAGACACGTGGACACCTGCTGCCATGTACCAAGCAACACGAATATTCACATCCAATTTGAACGCCAAAATGGCTCAAAGGTATGGAATGCGTTGGTCTGTCGACTTATTATTGTAGTCCTGTATCAAATCAAACTTAAAGGGATAATTAGATGGTCTGAGATATTTGGCCGGCAGTAAGTTTTATATGGGCTTGAGACCTCCACATGTTTGCGTAACTATTTTCCAAAGTCGAGATATCATAATTTGAGATTTCTGAAAATGGGTTCTCACACGGTTCTTACGTTGAAATTATATTGTTTTCTTACTAAAAGTCAAAAACTTGTAATTTAAATATCTCAACTTTGGAAAATATTTAGGTAAAAATATTTTGATGTTTTGCTCAGGGCATTAAAAAGATTACACATGCCAAATATCTCAAACCATCTGATAATCCCTTTAAATCATACTAAATTTAGAGTCGACTAGAACTAGACGTCAAAATCTCAAAATTATTGAAACTTTTTTTGGACCACTCGGTATAATCACCCATTGTTTCCTGGAAGAACAAGATGAGAAAGTTTACTACTGTAAGCGATTAGCTTTCGCTCGTCGTTTTTTATAGTCTTTTGTTGCAAATTTAGGGAACCCTGTCAAAGCTCCCCTGCTCTATACTAGATAGGTAGTATTGTATTTGACAATTTTCCGACGATCGAGCCAACACTGCTTCAAAAGCCTCTTTCTTTATTTACAGGTTTTTCAATCTAGTGCTGCTGCCGCGCGTTCGTGACGACATCGCTGAATATAGAAGATTAAATTATCATTTATATATGGTATGAATTAATTGCCTTACGATTCTTTATTAATTGTTTGAAAGGGTTTACCATACTCAGAAGGGATGGGGTTCTTGGTTTCTGCGAATCGTTTTTTCTTTATTCTTAAAAGCAGACATGACCCTGTCCTTTTCTTGTCCGATTTAAATTTCTACAGACTTTCTACACGGTGTAAATTGTTTACATGCTGTCAACTCATCATTCAAAGGATCCCTGCTATTCGAACTTGGCTTGGAATGTTTCTCTGTAAGAGTTGTAATCCTCCCCCTTAACTAGAAGAAAGCATTTCCTGGAAGATGGAATTAACACTCTCTAAGTGCACACCTTTGTTCAACTGTGTAGGAATATCCATATCGGTTTTGAAAGGCTCTTTGTTAATGATCATCTTATTTCTTTTCTTTCAGTCTCTGAAAAAGTCTCTATTTAAACCTGCAGCATTTTTCAAAGGAATCCTTATACCACTATGTGAGGTAATTTGTTTACGCTACGTTATATATAGCTAGTAAGCTAATCAATCTTCAGACACCTCTGCTTATGTAAATGAAACAGGCCCGGGGGGGGGGGGCAGTCAGGCAAATTGACCGACGGGTATGTGCGGCGGTTAAGGGTATGTTTTTCAAAATATCAGAAATGCACTGTAAGGGTGTAAATTTCAGCAAATCTGGGAAAAATTGCAAATTTTTGCTCGAAAATGTTGATTTTTTTTGCTCTAAAAGAGTTTAAAATTTGAAAAAATGCACTGTAAGGGTATGAATTTCACCGATTCTTTTCTGCACTGTAAGGGTGCGATTCTAAAAGACAATTTTTTCGCCGCAAATACCGTCAGTTGGTAAACCCACTTTTAACAAATATCAGCCTCGTATCTTGAAAATAACCTTTCTCACAAAAAGCGTGTATTTCGTTTCAGTCTGGGACATGCACACTAAGAGAAGCAACCATAGTAGCCAGTGTTTTAATCAAAACCAGTGTCCCTGTATTACATTCCGCTGCCACCATGCTCAAAATCGCTGAAATGCAGTATAATGGTAGGAATTTCGTTATCTTTTGTTCCACAGTGGACTCTCGTTAGGTTTAAACTACCAACTCTCTTTAATCCGAATTCGAACGGAAAGTCTGATTTGTTTTAACCGAATGTTTCGGATTGAAGCGAATTCTATTTTACGAGGCTTGGCTCCATGAAGGGAAACGTCTCATATAAAGCCAGGTGAAGGGCAATGGGTAATTTCGATTTACATTATTCCTTTTATATTTACAGGTGCTAACAGTATATTCTTACAAGCGTTACTCGAAAAGAAATACGCTTTACCATTTCGTGTCATAGACGCACTTGTATATCATTTCTTAAAGTAAGTTTTCTCGTCAATCTCTGTTGGATAGATTTATGACCTTGGTCTCTATTCAAAGAGTGGTGGCCGAGTGGTCTAAGGTGAAAGCACCACAAACTAGGATTTCCTCAGTTTCATCCAATGCTCCCTTTGTTTAGTTCATATTGTTCGTGGATCCCATGAAAACAATTGAATGGATATTTTTAAGTCCTGTCTGTGTTAAATATTGATTCTATCCAAGATTACCGAGTAATCAAAGTATTCTTCTGGAACTCCATTTTGTTTCTTTTTCACAGATTTCAAAGCGACCAGCGTGATTTACCGGTATTGTGGTATAAATCCTTATTACTATTTGTACAAAGGTAAACTCAAGTCATTCCTTTTCAGACATACACCTAATCTAAAAAAAGACAGTGCAGAAATGGGAGTTTTACATATATCAACGAACGGCCTTATGCTATTATGAATACCCCCTGTTTTCCCGATTTTCTTAAAGATTTCACTAATTGTTCTGAAGATTTAACTTAATCGGGCTGTCTGAATTTTGAGTTGCGTGGTCTAAAAAAGACGACTAGTGCTAGAGTGCGGTTAAACTTCGCTTTCTTTAAAAAAATATTAGTCCAAAGTATACATGGCTTCCCTCTAAAGCTATAACGATAATGGTCTGGAAATTCATTGTTTTCGGTTTACCATTGATTTACTTGAAATTGATTCTTCTCAAAATTGAAACCACTCATCTCGTGTTGTTGTAAGGGTGCCATTGTGTTTGATTCAGGTGTTTGATTCAGCTCGCCTCAGGCCAGTGTAACCTGATTTTATATAGCTTTTTATCCTCCCTTGAACAGATATAAAGAAGATATAGCTAGTGAACAAAAAGATGCATTAATGGAATTAAGTCGGAAACACAACCACTATAAGGTGAGATTACATTTTTAACAGTTTTCTTATTTGGAGTTATATTTTTAATGTATACTTACACCCGCCCTAGCCCAATTTTAAACATTTATGTTGGCCTTAAATTGAGCTTAAGTTGAATGTAATGACTTGGTCCTTGGGTGAGCTCAGAAAATAAATGAAAATGCAGTCGAATATTTTCTTCCATGATGGCGGATTTGCCGCTTAGTTACATAGCTATACATTTCCTGGAAAACATTACATTTCAGATCACACCGGAGATACGACGAGAGCTGACGTCATCAAAGTCACGTGACGAAGAAGATCCCGCAAACGCGGTCGGAATGAACATGGATGATGATTGAGAAACGCAATAAAAACATTTTTCTATCAATCCGCTCCTCTTTTTATGTACCCTGACTTTATACCACTTTAAAGTACATCAAACTACATATCAAAGGAACTTTGTTTTCAATTCTAGTTGTCAACGTTGCGAATTGAATGTTTTGAAATTCGAACGTTGTAACGTTTTATCTAAGGTTAATTAGAATATAACATTGCGGGCTAGTCGGAGTGAACCTAGACTGCTGGCATCCCTCTCAATTGTTTTGGGTATACGGGCAACCCTACCCAAACCTCTTATAATTAAAGTGAGTTGAGTCCATTGAGTTTCAAGCCCGAAGGGCTAGAGGCGAAACTTTAACCCTTCTCAGGCAAGGGAAATTGAAGCTACTTATTTCCCTTCTGACGACGGATTGTATCTAGCGGTTCCTTTGTTTTGGAGGACTATATTTTTTGAAATCTAGCGATAGATTTGAGTTTCAATCTGGCGTTTTTGTAAAAACTACGCGCGGGCGTTCTGGATGGGAAATAAGTGGTTTCATTTCCCATCCTCCAGATGTCTCAACTCTATCCCTACTCAATGGTTTCATTTCAGCGAATACATCGTCTCGGCGATCGAAAGATCTCAATACCTTTATAAATTTATCGATTTTGACTCAATCCCTGAAAGATATTTTTCTCCTAGACGTCAAACCTTTCAAATCATTTTGATTAAATTTTTTGGTGCCTTTCTTTCTCCATTAAATGATCTACGCAAGAAAATTTTGATCTTGTTAAGGATAAGCCCAATAAGCTTCCTAACACCTTTTTTTACAATCTACAAAAAAATGTATCGATTGAACTTCTACACGCAGATCAGAGTTTATATTTGCAGATAACAGCAACAAACATGTAAAATTAACAAATGGTAAAATTTCGATTGAATTTGGATAAGTTTGAGTTTTTGAATGATTAATTTCCAAAAAGAAAACGTATCCCTCTCAGGAAGTTTTGTCAGAAAACGCGTGCCTTTAAATATTTTTTTAAAATCCTTCCTAATCGGAAGGTGTTCTATTTATTTTCCAAGAATTTCTCAGCGCTGATCTTAAATATTACGGCCTTGTAAACATAATTTCTACCCGCTTTCCAATCGAGTCAATGAGTTTTTTTATAAGAACAAACTATATAAGAACATAAGGCTTCGATGGCCAAATTGCGGACTCTTAAACGCCCGATTTCTTATGAAAATTGGCAAAAATACTCACAAAATGGTGAAAATAAGAACATGTTAAGAACATTTTTATGCTTAAAATTTAAAGAGTTAAGAACACCCGAACGCTTCAAAAATTTTGGATGTTCGTATAAAAAAAATGTGTAGTTTATTTTCTTGGAAACCCTCAGTTCCAAAATGTTTTCTACTTTGAATAAAGGGGTATAGGTTTCCCACAGAGGGAAAATGTCAAATAAATAGATTTGGCGGAGAATTTTTCGTTCTCGAATTGTTCATAAAAGGACAAGCATATATTTAAACTTGATTGAATTCAATTGAAGTCTTTGCTTTGATTTTATGAATCGGATTAATTAATTGATGTTCATTTTTGAAATTTGCGAAACAAAAATAAATTATGAAAAATATTTTATAAGATTGTATGTTTTATGATATTCTTTCCATTCAGATAAGCTTGGAATATATTATTTTGATTGGTTGCAAAGACAAATTCTGTGTGAATATGAAGCAATTGACTGTATAATCGATCGATTGAAATTCAAGAGTTGTTGAAAAATATTTGTAAATACGCAAATCAAAGTTGTTCCAAATATGCCATGATTGGTGATCATGTTTGTCCGAAATCAAACTAAAATCACAAAGCAGTAGGCTTTTCGAATCTTTATTTATATTGCCGATTTTTATTGAACCAAAATTGATGGACTCATCACTTTTATGAGAGCGTGTATGTAGGTCATTCCGCTTTCTTTATTTGAGAATAAGTGGCTTTATGTGGTTTTAATAATGTGGGTCCTTACACTGAAATTCATTTTGCTGTTGTTGGTGGAGTTCGGACATTCGTTTGACGGTAAGTTAACTACGTCATCGGCCCTTTTTACACCGGCAACTTAACTACAATATCGGCCCTTTTTACACCGGCATTAATTGCGCTAAAGGTCAAATTTTTCCATCCCGATCCCTTACGCCGTCCCATATTACGCCAGCGACAAGAATTTAACGCCAACAAGGAGTAGTGTAAAAAGGGAAGATTAGGTATTATTATTTTGTGGAATTTTGGAGGTATTTGATTTGATCGGATAATATTTTTTTGAAATTTTTGTTTTCTTCTAAAGGTAATCAAGGAACTTGGATGGACAAATTTTCTTCCAAATAATTGTTTACCTAGTCATTTGGCAAATGCAAGATTAGCAAAGAGATAACTTGTCATTTCTTTTTAAGAACAAAATATCTCTCTGGGATTTAAAGATACAGATTTTCCTGGTACCATATGATAGCTAAACTTTCCCATTCCCAGCCAAACATTCCTGGTGCATTTTAGCCTGGAGATCCATGCTATGATTTCTTATT
Organism: Clytia hemisphaerica; assembly: GCF_902728285.1. Classification (NCBI taxonomy): domain Eukaryota; kingdom Metazoa; phylum Cnidaria; class Hydrozoa; order Leptothecata; family Clytiidae; genus Clytia; species Clytia hemisphaerica. Next base: position 1,705,751 of record NW_027103962.1, on the reverse strand, counting down.
CTATATACTGATGGCGAAATATATAGCATGGTATGGGCTGAGAGTTTGAATTTCCCAGATCCTAATAACAGTCGAAAACATAGAGAATCAAATTTTGTTGTTCTTTTACTGGTTACACTTTCTTAGAGAAAGCGCAACTTCCGAAATTTGTTTTTTATTTTAGTAAGTAAGGACAGCGCTAAATTCGAATTTCCCACTGTAATTTTTTTGAGGCAAATCTGTGCCTCACAGGTCATACCCGTCCTGTATACATCAGATTATAAAGATACAGGACGGGTCTCCTGTCTAGGCTCATTTCGGCATCTTTCCGCTGTTTTTCTTCTGATTATAACGGCAAAAAAACTTTTTTGACTATACGTGCAAATGTATGGACAACATGCAAAGGCCTAAAGATAAAGCTACTTTTGTCGTTACATGTTAAAGTTGCAAAAGTAAAGGAATGAGAAAGTTTACATCCTACGGTAGAGATAGTAATAAAATCTGTATCCTTTACACTTTAGGAAACGCCAATTATGAAGGCTGTTACATTGTGTACAATCAAGGTCGATTCAATGTCTCCTTTCAACTTCCAGCCAATGAAACAGTTCAAAATGATAACCATACAAGCTTTCAAGAAGACTACAAAAACCTCTACGACATCCAACTGTTTTACTCAAACAACTCAAACAGATATGATTTCACGCCCGGGCGTTTTTGTCAAGTTACATTCATAACGCCCCAAAACGGATCGGTTCAATGCCACTTGTTCCCATTGGAAGGGCGTGATATGTATCATATTAAATTGGTTGTCCAACGGCTGAGTGATGGGAAGATATTGATTGATCAATATATAAAATCATATTTTAATACGTACCTAGACGGATTCAACTGTTCAATTGGTAAGTTTACACGTTTTGTTTTTATTAATATATGAACAAACGATGTAAAAACAAGTTAAGAACATTTTGAGGCTTTGTAAAACACCCGATTTCTTAGAAAAGACAATTAACAAAAATATTCACCAAATGGTGGCATAAGAACATGTTAAGGGAACATTTTTAGACTTAAAACTCAAAAAGTTAACAATATCCATCCGAAGGCTTTAAAAAATGTTCCTATAAAAACACGTGTATTCTTTAAAACACTTACCGACTGGCACAGTACGCCCAATCATTATTTGATATTCTGATGGCGGATTGGCGGCCGCCTTCGTTGAAGATCTAGAGTGACGGGTCAATTTCTCATCGGTGAGAATTGAATAATAGTCGGTCTTCGGTTTTCCGCATCCCCAGTCGGGTTCAACGGCCCTTTGCGCGTTAACCTAAAAATATTTCAGTAATCCCAGAAAACAAAGGGTTAGGTTCAGACCTCCCTTGGCAAATCCCTCGACGTGCTCTGGCGAAATTAGGTAATCCAAACCCTCCAGCTGTTGAAAACCCTCCTTGATCTTTAGAACGTTAGAGTGCACTGCATGGCTGGTGAGCGAATTTACTGCAAGTCTCTAGAAAATTACTCTTCAGCCAATTGGAAATACTCTACAAGGACGCAACTAGTACACAATAGTAGGGGGAAATTTGTAAAATAGTGTGACTTTTTTAGTCAAAGCACTTGTTATACATTTTTTGGAAAGCTAAGGGGTAGGCAATCAAAATAACATGGGTGCCAATTTTTTTTCGGATACTTTGATGTGTTGTTCGGACAAATATGACGGTCTTAGGCAAAAATCATAGGGTCAAAATTTAATGAAAATTTTAGCTTGAGAAAAGAGAGACCTGTTGTATATTTTTGGAAAGCTCTCAAAAAATTAAGATTAGAGATATATTGCGAGTATTTGTGATTTCTGTACCTCATTCAAGATTCTGACCCTGAAAATAGTGTTTTCAGCCAGAAACAGCTGTTTTGTCAGGGGGGGGGGGGGCACGCAGTTACTACAAGACAGTATGACACTTACTACCGTGGTGGTACTGTATTCAGAAGTTATGAAAGCAGTTACTACATAGTGTAGTAACTGCTGTTTGGGGGTGGTGCCAAACACTAAAACTAGCACTTTTGGTGTAGTAAGTGCTTATATTTCAATTCTTTTTAAAGAACTTTCAAAATTTTTACAAAAAATGATTTTTTTTGTGAAAAAATTATTTGTTAAAAAAAATATTTTTGTTATAAATGGACGAAAAAAAATCTGAAATTTTTCTCAGACCCAACTTTGAAATTATGCTTTCCCTAATTTCATTAAAATGTTCTCAAAAGCTGTTAACCAAGTAAATCAAAAGAAAATCTAGCACAAAAATGGCTTTAGGTTGAAAAATAATCGCAATTTAGGGTAATTTCGAGCATGTTTTTGATGATATCACTCAAAAACAGGGGTGGTACCTGGAAATCTTTTCTGAAAACAGTTACTACCAAGGTGTAGTAACTGCAAAGGGTGGTGGTCCTGAAAAAAATTGTTGAAAAAGCACTTACTACACATCATGTCTTGTAGTAACTGCGTGCCCCCCCCCTGGTTTTGTCCACTTTTTGCACTCTTTGAAGCTCCCCTAACCCTTAACTTTCCAAAAAATGTATAACAAGTGCTTTGACTAAAAAAGTCACACAATTTTACAAATTTCCCCCTACTATTGTGTACTAGTTGCGTCCTTGTAGAGTACTTCCAATTAGTTGAAGAGTAATTTTCTAGAGACTTGTAGTAAATTCGCTCTTCATCCACGTAGTGATTCAATCATTAGACCTGTAGAGGAAAGCGCGTGTCTTATCATCCTTGAATCTATCTCTTAATTTTGACTGTTGATTACATAGCAGCGATAATCAGTAAGATCGAAGCTTGACCAGCTTGGGATCAAACACTAAACGTTATCTAAAAAGGCCTTTTTACACTGTGTCACTGTCGTTAGTTGAGATGCTTCTTGAATACACCTAAATTTTGAATAAAAGTTAACTCTCAATACCTTCCCATTAAACTTCTTTGTAATACTTTGCAACTGAGCAGCAATGAAAAGAAAAGTATGAAAGACATTTTGAAACGCTATTTTCACTATTGGATTCTAAAGGATTCTTGTGTTTTTCACTTTAGATCATGGGCCAACCTATGTTAAACTTTTGGAGACTTATGATAATTTGATCAAATTAGAATGGCAATATCCTTTGTACGAACTTCAGTACCTTTCATCCACGCATAATGTCTCAATACGTGACAAACAAAATGTGACAGTTTTGGAGGTAAGAGCCAATCCTACTCAGAGCTTTTTTATGAAAACTCTACAATTTGTATATACTCCAGAAAAAAAACCTTTGAAATGGTGGTCACAATATCTTCTTCTATCTTAGCAAAGTCACCTTAAAATGTGTCCATCACCCCAACAAGAAAGGTTTCCCGGGCTCTTCATTTTTTATAAGGCTGGATGTGACCACTTCTCCCAAAACTCGCTGAAATTGATCATGATTATATCCTTGAATTTTTTTAATATTTAAGGTTTTATTTTTACATAAGTATTTCCGTTTCATATCAGACACATATATCATATCAGGACAGTGTCTTGCTATTGTTATATTATGCTGATATAAGCAAAAAAGTGTTTTCCTTTTCCTCTTTCTGACCAATCTTGCTCCACATCCGTGTCGATGCAATGTGAAAAAGCTAAAATTGATGAGTAAGCGAACGATATAACTCTTAATTAAAAACAAAACCTTTAAGATATAGAAGGAAAGCGAAATCTTGGTTGTTCTTCTGGTTTGAAAAATCTCGTTAAACAAGTGAAACGTAGATAATCTCTTATTTATAAAATATTTGAATAAAATCTCTCAAAAAAATGAAAATGTTGAAAATATTTTGAAATTTATCATAGTTTTTACAAAAGATTTTAATAAATTTTGTCTATTGTCAAAGTTAATTTTTTTTTGTGAGGGCTTGTTGTGAGCTACGTGATTTCGACTTCAAATTAATAAATTTTTCTTTTTCCTTTCGAAATAATCAGACGACGTTTTAATGACTTTTAGCAACGTGCACTGCAGATGGATTTCTAGCTAAATAGGTCTAAAACTGAATTAAAGAAAAAAACCCCGACAGGGCAGTTTGAAATGAGACTTGAGTTGACTAACCTTTTCCTGACATCAGTCAATCGAATAAGCGTAGCTAGGAGATTGTTATTGTGACAAATTATTTTTGGATTTTTGATGAGGAGAAGTCACTAACACTAAGTTTTCCCTTGGGGGAAATTTGTATTAGGTGGTTTTTAATATTCGAAGGATGTCTCTTGAGTTTCACGAGCTCCTTGCGTTTCTACCATCGAGTTTGAAAGTTCGAAGGGCTAGTGGGAAATCTTAAACCTTTTTCATGCGAGAAAAAGTGAAGCCTTAAGATTTGCACCGCTTTTGGAATGACTGATTGAACCGAGCGCTTTCTTTTATTTTCACACGGCATATATTCTCCAAAAAAGTTATAAGTTTTATTTTCAATCTACCATTTGTGTGAAAACCACGTGTTTCAGATGGGAAATAAGCGGCTTCGTTTACCATTCAAGGGTTTCAACTGTAGCACCTTCGAGGCTTTAAACAATGGCCCCCGTCACCGGGGGGGGGCCAGGGGGCCATGGCCCCCCCAATATTTTGCAAAGTATTTTTTTTTTTACTTTGAAAAATATTATATATACCGTTTAGAGGGGTGAAATAAGGGCAAAAAGTCGAAAATTTTCTTCGTCGCCCAACCATGGTGGGCGACATATTTTTTCGGCCCCCTCAATTCGATGCGCACGCCGGGGGCCATGTAAACTCCATGGATTCTACTATAATTACTCTAATCAGCAACCCGAATTTTATTTCTTCTGAATTTCAAATAAGATTAAAGGTTTTATTTTTACATAAGTGTTCCCATCTCATATCAGACACATACTTCATATCAGGACAGTGTCTGTGTCTACCTATTGTTATATTATGCTTATATAAGCAAAAAAAATGTTTTTCTTTTCCTCTTTCTGACCAATCTTGCTCCATAGTCGTGTCAATCCAATGTGAAAAAGCTTTAGTAAGTAAATGTTATCACTGTTATTTAAAAAAAACTTTTAAATTAGATTTAGTTTTGCATCTACTTTTCCAGAAACCATGTCGATGTAGAAGTTTAGAATGTGAGTGTACCATATCTGGTGACAACTTGATCGAACCTTGTCAAACATACACTTTATGTCTATCTACGGTGTACAAGTTTCATAAAGAGATGGAAAATTGTCAACCTTTTTACGCTAATCACAACAAGGTGAGGTGTAATCTTAAACTGTTCATAAAACAAAATGGGCTATTCCAGAAAAAATTGTACCCCTATGTTGAGGAGATTCTTTTATGAAAAGGATCCCCTGGATTTTTTTTTTAATTTTCAGGACCCCCTTGGATTTCTTTTCTCACTTTTCGAACCACCCTGGTTTTTCAACCTCATTTACTGACCACCCTGGTTTTTCAACCTCATTTACTGACCACCCTGATCGTCACATCTCCTCAACATGGGAGGGGCCAACTATTTCTGGAACAGCCCAATTTATGATCAAACCTGTGCGGGCAACACAAAAATCAGAACAAAAAGTAGCACTATTTTTTACCCATTTTTCTTCTTTTTTTCTTACCGAATAATAAACTTTAAAATCTTAAACAGGCCTTTAGGGATAACCACTTAGCTTTGTGATAGAAATGCCCTTACTATAGCAATCTTACGCAACACAATCATTAACCTTCGACAACCACAACACTTAAGCATGGCCTAGGAAAAACCTATTGTACACAGAAGTAAAGAAAAACGCATTGAAATAACTTAGAATACTGTCAAATGTAGCATTAGTGTGCTACATACACTAAACACCTTATTTTGAGAATATAAATAAAAGACGAATAACCTAAACCTAGTGTGTTTCTTGTATTGCAGGCGAAGAAAATTGTCAACAAATTTCTCCAGAAGAAGGTGAACCCCTTTTCCCTGGTTTTCTATAAAGTTTTTCAACGACATTCCCAATAAGTCACATTCCTTAGAAAATATTAAGAATCGAAAAAGGTCATTTAATTGTTATAGCTTGAGGTATTTAACGCTATTTGACCCTTTTAAACTCTAGTCTAAACATTCAAGAACTTCAGGTCATGGCATCGTAGGGGATCTGGCCAGTTTTGGGGGACGCTTTGATGTTTTTCATCCAAATTTCGGATAAACATTAACTTAAAACTTCTAAGCGTGGCGATCGGCTAAAGCAAAACAATCACGCAAATGTAACGCCAATTACAAACATAAACTATAGAACTCTTCGCTTTCACAGTTTGTTTTGAATGTTTTAGCTGAGCAACTAGACAAGATCATCACAGTTGCAACATCCCCTTTAGAGCAGGTTTTGACCAAAACTTAGTCTTTACCATTTTAGAATTTTTCTAATGAAACATTTATCAACTTTCTTTAGACCAATGGAAGACACTGTCAATTGTTGGGATTGCCACACCCATTTCTGTTGCAATTGCTATTATTGTTTTTGTCAAAATCTATCTACGGTAAGCTACCTGAACCTGATATGGCTAGAAATAAGGAATTTCGTGACCTTTTAAGGCCTTTTTTAAGTTGTAAAGCTCTTTTTAATGTCAAAAATTCGTACGTGGTGTCCAAATTATTTTCGATATAGACTTTGAAGTTCTCTTCCGTTTTTTGTGACCTCACTCTTCGGTATCTTTCACCTTTTAAACCTTTGTAAGCCAAATTAATGAGAAATATGTAAATGATTTCTTTTAAATGACCATTTTTTGGCATGGAAATTACCTATGCATGCGTCTATGCATGAATTATTTTGGCTACTATTTTTATATAACTGATTCCTATTCTTTTTGTTCTCTCGCCAGACGTTGCAAGTCATCAAGTGTCGAAAGCGAGGACCCCGAGGTATTTATTTTTCTAAATCTATTCAAAGTCTTTCCTCAATCTCAAAGCAATGTTCTTTTGTTTTCATTTTTCTGTTCCACCATAGCCGTACCTAGAATGATATGATAACATCTGAATTTCTGGGCCCAGACTCAAAGATATCTAAAGGGCTACTTAGACTACACAATATATTGACGAGCAATATTTGACAATATCGTTTTCGGACCGTAACGAAGTAAATAACAAGTGCTCTATTATAAAAAGCAAGCAATATATCATCAATATTGTGTAGTGTTGTAACCCTTAACATCAAAACTTTGTTGTGAAGGAAAATATGAGAGAAATTCCAAAAACTACTATCTACCAAGAATAAACTGGCATAATTGTCGTTCTTATAGAGTCAACTAACTGAAAATACAATGCGGTGAACATTCCAGCCACGGCTTTCTTACGCTATGGTTCCACTCCAAATCTACCGTTTCCATTTGTTGATGATAAGTTGTTAAAAAAGGAATAGGAATCTTATCTTTAGGAACTTCAGTGAAGGGATTTTTTTCAGATATTCAGCCCCTTCACAATCATTTCTCTTAGAAACAGTACTTTTTACACTTTAACTAATCAAGCATTTGACCGGGGAAAATGAATGCGATAATTCATTCACGTGAAAGTCAGGGTATTCGAAAATCAGCTCGGCTCAAATTCTGTTTTACGTTAACGGCTGTAATTTGCGTTAATAGCTTAAGCAGTTATATAAGTGTCACAAGGTGATTATTCTCCTCATTTAAGAGCCATGTCTAAAAGTCATTTTGTATTCTTTTGTTTTGAAAATCCGAACCTTAAGCCGTTTTTTATTTGCTCTAAACAAAATTGAGCCTAGCTATCTAAGATTAAAATAAGCCTTTTTCATACAGTCTTACCGTGCAATAAACCATTTCAGAAATTTAAAATTGTGAGTCTTTTGTACTTTTGTGTTATTGAGAGTCGACAGTTTTTAAGAAATCTAAAATGTTTTTCGATATCCCTTTCTTTTTTGCAGATTTTCCCAGTGGTGCAAGAAGGGGAAGAAAGCACCTTACGTCCAAGAAATCCGGAAGGTTTAGAACCGATCTATGAAACTATACCGGACATAAGTGTCCGAAACTACGATACTTTAAATGGTATGACGTGAACCCAGAGGTTGGTGGTTACGTGGGATCGTCAGGGAGTTCTCTAGGTGAGTGAGTTTCAAAATACAGAAAATAATTTTCCTTCTAAAATACAGAGAATTACTTTCCTTACAAAATACAGAGAATTACGTTACTTTTTTTGAGTTTTAGCTTATAAAAAAATACAGAGAATTACTTTCCTTACAAAATACAGAGAATTACTTTCCTTACAAAATACAGACAATTACTTTCCTCATAAAATACAGAAAATTACTTTCCTTACAAAATACAGAGAATTACTTTCCTTATAAAAAAATACAGAAAATTATTTTCCTTATAAAATACAGAGAATTACTTTCCTTATAAGATACTGAAAATTATTTTTCTCCCAAGATACAGTGAGCCAGTTTCCCTTCAAAATACAGCAATGGTTTTCCTTCAAAATACAGAAAATGATTTCCCTTTCCCTTCAAAAATCAGGAAATAATTTTTCTTCCAAAATGCAGGGAATGATTTTTCTTCCAAAATACAGGGAATGATTTTCTTACCAAAATAAAGGGAGTGATTTTTCTTCCAAAATAAAGGGAGTGATTTTCCTTCCAAAACAAAGTGAATGATTTTTCTTCCAAAATATAGGGAATGATTTTCTTTCCAAAATACAGAGAATGATTTTCCTTCCAAAATACAGGGAATGATTTTTCTTCCACAATACAAGGAATGATTTTCCTTCCAAAATACAGGGAATGATTTTTCTTTCCAAAATAAAGGGAATGATTTTCTTTCCAAAATACAGAGAATGATTTTCCTTCCAAAATAAAGGGAATGATTTTTCTTCCAAAATACAGGGAATGATTTTTCTTTCCAAAATAAAGGGAATGATTTTCTTTCCAAAATACAGAGAATGATTTTCCTTCCAAAATAAAGGGAATGATTTTTCTTCCAAAATACAGGGAATGATTTTTCTTTCCAAAATAAAGGGACTGATTTTTCTTCCAAAATAAAGGGAATGGTTTTCTTTCCAAAATTACGATGGCCCCGAGGTTTCTCCACTTCTAGAAAAAGACAATTCAAGAAGAGAAGTAAAAAATGAAGAAGGGAACTAAAAATTTTAAGAAGAGAAGTAATTTTTTTGTATTACTTCACTGAAAATTTTACTTTTCTTCTTGATTTTTTTACTTCTCTTTCAAGCTTTGAAAAATGAAGAAGAGAAGTAAAAAATGACAAAAATACCACGTGGTTTTGATTACAACCCCTGACGTAGAAAGTTTATTGTTATTACAGAGAGACCCCTTACCAGACTCCAGAGGATGTTTGTAATGGCAATTATGTTGATTAGTGTGATTAAACGTTTAAAGCTATCCCTTAAGCAAAAGTTATAAAGCTTTTCATAAATTATAAAAACACTTTGGGAGAGTACTTATATTTATATAATCTTTGTTGTAGGATCACGTGTTTTAGACGTTGTCTTGTGCTTTAAACAATTTAAAAAGGGTTAAAACCATTTTGGCAGCTCGCCAATGTAGAAATTTAATCACAATTTCGATACTTAAACACATTTTTAAAATTTTTACTTCTGTTGTGCGCAGAAATGTAATACTTGCGCAGAAATGTAATACCTGCGCAGAAATGTAATACTTCCTGCGCAGAAATGTAATACCTGCGCAAAAATGTAATACTTCCTGCGCAAATTTGTAATACTCGAGCTGCGCAGAAATGTAATATTTGTCTGCGCAGAAATGTGATTTGGAATTCGTTATCCTTTCAAATATCATATTCTATTCTTCGAAGAAATTAACTTCAACAAAAAGACTTAGAAATTTTTCGATAAAAATTTGAATTTCTTTATAAGAATTAAATCTATAACTCTCGTTTTAGGGCAAATTTACTGTCGGTATATGGTTCTTACAAAGTAAACAAGTAACGATGCAAAAGATGGGCAAATTTATTTTTCTTATAAGAATTTTCTTTATAAGAAACAAATCTATAACTCTCGTTTTAGGGCGAATTGTCTGTCGGTTTATGGTTCTTACAAAGTAAACAAGTAACGATGCAAAAGATGGGCAAATTTATTTTTCTTATAAGAATTTTTTTATAAGAAACAAATCTATAACTCTCGTTTTAGGGCGAATTGGCTGTCGGTTTATGGTTCTTACAAAGTAAACAAGTAACGATGCAAAAGATGGGCAAATTTATTTTTCTTATTCATTCTTTTTTAGTCATAGCGGAGAAATATATACAATATGTACAATGTTAGAAATGGTTATAGTATCATATAAGAAGTACACGTGACAAGAAAATACTTTCAACTTTCAAAGAGAATATTAGACGATTTTTGATATTATGCCCAAAAAATATTTTTGTAGTTTTGAAAAAAAACTATAGATGATATCCATGAAAAGCAAACGTAAACTTAAAACGTTTATTTATGTTTATTCAAACACTAAAGATGCAAACATATGCTTCCGTTTTAAAAATCCTTATAGTAACTTGAAGAATTTGCATATATAAACTTTTTGGAAAAATTCTTATAAGAAAAATAAATTTGCCCATTTTTTGCATCGTTACTTGTTTACTTTGTAAGAACCATATACCGACAGTAAATTTGCCCTAAAACGAGAGTTATAGATTTGTTTCTTATAAAAAAAATTCTTATAAGAAAAATAAATTTGCCCATTTTTTGCATCATTACTTGTTTACTTTGTAAAAACCATAAACCGACAGCAAATTCACTCTAAAACGAGAGTTATAGATTTGTTTCCTATAAAAAAAATTCTTATAAGAAAAACAAATTTGCCCATCTTTTGCATCGTTACTTGTTTACTTTGTAAGAACCATATACCGACAGTAAATTTGCCCTAAAACGAGAGTTATAGATTTAATTCTTATAAAGAAATTCAAATTTTTATCGAAAAATTTCTAAGTCTTTTTGTTGAAGTTAATTTCTTCGAAGAATAGAATATGATATTTGAAAGGATAACGAATTCCAAATTACATTTCTGCGCAGACAAGTATTACATTTCTGCACAGCTCGAGTATTACAAATTTGCGCAGGAAGTATTACATTTTTGCGCAGGTATTACATTTCTGCGCAGGAAGTATTACATTTCTGCGCAGGTATTACATTTCTGCGCAAGTATTACATTTCTGCGCACAACACTTCCCTTCTCGAAATATTTACTTCCCTTCTTTAAATTTTTACTTCTCTTCTTGAAACTTTCAGAACTTTTTTTAGAAGTGGAGAAACCTCGGGGCCATCGTACAAAATACAGAGAATGATTTTCCTTCCAAAATAAAGGGAATGATTTTTCTTCCAAAATACAGGGAATGATTTTTCTTTCCAAAATAAAGGGAATGATTTTTCTTCCAAAATACAGGGAATGATTTTTCTTTCCAAAATACAGGGAATGATTTTCTTTCCAAAATACAGAGAATGATTTTCCTTCCAAAATACAGGGAATGATTTTTCTTTCCAAAATACAGGGAATGATTTTCTTTCCAAAATACAGGGAATGATTTTCTTTCCAAAATACAGGGAATGATTTTTCTTCCACAATACAAGGAATGATTTTCCTTCCAAAATACAGGGAATGATTTTCCTTCCAAAATAAAGGGAATGTACGATGGCCCCGAGGTTTCTCCACTTCTAGAAAAAGACAATTTAAGAAGAGAAGTAATTTTTTTGTATTACTTCACTGAAAATTTTACTTTTCTTCTTGATTTTTTTACTTCTCTCAAGCTTTGAAAAATGAAGAAGAGAAATAAAAAATGACAAAAATACCACGTGGTTTTGATTACAACCCCTGACGTAGAAAGTTTATTGTTATTACAGAGAGACCCCTTACCAGACTCCAGAGGATGTTTGTAATGGCAATTATGTTGATTAGTGTGATTAAACGTTTAAAGCTATCCCTTAAGCAAAAGTTATAAAGCTTTTCATAAATTATAAAAACACTTTGGGAGAGTGCTTATATTTATATAATCTTTGTTGTAGGATCACGTGTTTTAGACGTTGTCTTGTGCTTTAAACAATTTAAAAAGGGTTAAAACCATTTTGGCAGCTCGCCAATGTAGAAATTTAATCACAATTTCGATACTTAAAGACATTTTACTTCCCTTTTTAAAATTTTTACTTCCCTTCTCGAAATATTTACTTCCCTTCTTTAAATTTTTACTTCTCTTCTTGAAACTTTCAGAACTTTTTTTAGAAGTGGAGAAACCTCGGGGCCATCGTAGGAATGATTTTTCTTTCCAAAATACAGGGAATGATTTTTCTTTCCAAAATACAGAGAATGATTTTTCTTTCCAAAATACAGGAAATAATTTTTCTTTCCAAAATACAGGGAATGATTTTTCTTTCCAAAATACAGGAAATAATTTTTCTTTCCAAAATACAGGAAATAATTTTGCTTTCGTTTTTTAGTTTATAAGCCCAGATGATCTTATTAGTTGTTCCAATAAAACGTGTTTGTTTGGGAACTCAGAAGGTTGCTTCCCAACCATTTGTAGCTTTCTAAACATGAAGTTTGACGCACATTTCAAATGACTTCGTGTTAAAAAAATTCCTTTTTTGATTTCAGGCTTCAGAGAATAAATCACAAACAAAGATGGAAAACCTTGTTGATGAAAACAAAGATGAAGTAGCAGAAACGCAAAGTTTTGGTACCTTAAAACGCATTGGGATGTTGTCCTTCAGATTGGCTGTTTGTGGACTGTCATTGGTGGACTTTTGGACAGATTTTCTTCTTGGTTTTGAGTATGCTGGACAAGGGGAAGCTGTTTATGCGACTTTCACGTTTTTGTTCACGTTAATACCAACGGCGTTTGGAGCTTTATACGTTATACGTTATCTTCGACGAAAAGGTGAACTTACCATTGTTGACAAAATTCTTTTTGTCTGCTGTTTATTCCTTCAAACGCACTTTGTGGTGCCTATTTGGTTGATCGAGGATACATTCAAAAAACAGCCTAAGATAAATAAAAGTGAACGAAAGAAGAAAGAAAGAGTTGAAAACGTCTTAACGATGTTTGATGCATTGGAAGCGTTACCTCAATTATCCTTGCAGCTTGCGGTTTTGCTTGGAGATCAAGGATATTGCCCATTTCTGCAGCTTTTTACAGTTCTCTCATCACTCTTAACTGGTGCTTGGAAACTAACCAAACTTATTGGTATCGAGAAGACAGCTTTGAAAGTTTTTATGGTTGTTATCAATTTTTCATGGCTGTTACCTGAATCTGTTAGGCTTGGATTACTTGCTAATAAAGCAAAGATTGCATCTTACATCGCTACACCAATCAAATTCCTAATCATCGCTATCCTTAATCTGATATATGTCCGAAAATCGAATGCTGTAAAGAAAAAATGGTCCGATTGGTTGAAGAGTCTCATTTTTAGTTCATTTGTGCCTTTCTATATGTTTTCAAGGATAGGTGCTTATTTGGTGATCTTCTTGCTGTTCGCTCAAGTTTTACTTATGACGCTTTATACAGTAGGGCCATATAACAATGGTGTTTTTTTTAACGTAATGGTAATACAACTTGGGTTATCTTTGCTATAGGATTTGAGGTGGATCTGGCAGTTGTGTACAATAATGGAGGAAACGTAACTGGGTTCGTACTCATCCTATTTGCAATTATTTCTAGCTTGGTGCTTTTATCTAAATGTTGTTGTTGTAGTTATACACCTTTTCTTGATATCGAAGTTGAGAGGGACACGAACAATATTCAAGAAGTTGAATTGGTGAATGAAAGTCAAGCGTGAAAAACTTGCTATTGCACAAATTTGTCCTTTTCACTGCTAACCTGTAAAAGGTGGTTGTTGAAATACCCGAGTTTTATAAGGAATACTTTATGTAAAACCTCTCTGGCTTAAATAAACAAAATTTAAGAACAAAATGACTCTGGAATTGTTGAATCTGACGCATTGAAGTCAATCAGCTACACGTTTTTTTATAAGAATGGTCCTGAAATATTCTTACGGTAATTCTTAGGTTTGGATCCAAATCCAGCCAAAATCTACATGTTTTTTTTAAATAACATCCAAAATTTTTGAAGCTTTCGGATGCTCTTAACTTTTCGAGTCTTATATTCTTCTATAAATATTCTTAACGTGTTCTTATTTTGACCATTTTGTGAATATTTTTGACCGTTTTCCTAAGAAATAGGGTATTTTTGAGTCCACAAAGCTTTAAAATGTTCTTAACTTGTTCTTAACATTTTGACCAGAGAAGCCTTATGTTCTTATATAGTTTGTTCTTATAAAAAAACGTTTATCATGTAATACATACCTGAAGCAAAAATTTGGCATTTCTGAGGAACCTTTTAGCACTGCTGGGGAATAATTGGCAATTCAATGGCAGAATGCTCTAAAAATAAAATAGCATATTCTTAGCTTGAGTAGCAAATTTCCATGATGGTGATATTCTTAGCATTATTTTTTGGCCAATTTCATCATAAATGGTCCTATAAATTATATTCTTATAAAAGAATGGTGTATCGAGTCTTATAATTTGATAACAAGAGCAGACTGTTTTCACTACTGCAAATTTACACTCTCTTGTGCCTAAAATTGCAATGGAAACACTGTAAACTTGGCATACAGGAAAACTGGGAGCCGGGAGGCGGGAGGCTGAACCGGGAGCCGGGAGTCGGGAGGCTGAAATCGAAAGTGGGAGGCGGGAGGCGGGAGGCTGAAAACGAAAGTGGGAGGCGGGAGGCTGACAACGAAAGTGGAGGCGGGAGGCTGAAAACGAAAGTGGGAGGCGGGAGGCTGAAATTGAAAGTGGGAGGCGGGAGGCTGAAATTAAAAGTGGGAGGCGGGAGGCTGAAAACGAAAGTGGGAGGCGGGAGGCTGAAAACGAAAGTGGGAGGCGGGAGGCTGAAAACGAAAGTGGGAGGCGGGAGGCTGAAATTGAAAGTGGGAGGCGGAAAACGAATAGACGAAAGGCCGAAAGCGAGAACAAAGTTGCAAAGATAAAGAAAATCTTGTGAAGATAAACAAAGACAACGGTTTAAAAAGCACTCTCACGAGTTCACGAGTTCCGTATCGTTTGGTAGTATACGCTTTTTCAATTATAATAAGGAACCTTACGGAGCCTGGAGTATGTAATTGATCTAAACAGTTAGCCTAGCCCATGAGGTCAGTTCACCCGTATATGCAGTAGTGTTTTTTATAAGGACTTTTAAATTGCGTAATTTTGTATCGGCTCGATAGTACATTGTTAGCGTGCCGGACTCAGAATCAATGTCAAGAGACTTTGGTAGTAGTTCGAGCCGGGGTCAAATTTTCAGTTTTGCAAAAAAATTCTAAGTCGCAAGGCGTTCCAAGCATTTAGCTACATTTCACTCTTGGTGTTTTCAAGTTAGTCTTTAATTATTGGAAATATGAATTAAAAAGGAAAATACTTTCATTTGTCTTTTTTTCTACGCTCAATGTCAATTTTCAGGATAGCGGACTCGAGGTTTGTTTACATCAGAGGAAACCCCGTTCTATTTAATTGTTTAAAAAATTCCATGACACAGCATTCGAAAAAGTAGAATAATTGGGCTTTCCACAAGTATATTACTTTTTGGTCAGCCCGCTGAGCTTTCAAATCGGCTCTTTCCATCATCTGTTTCCGTTCAAAAACATTGCACATTCGTCCAATTAGCTCAGTCGGTAGAGCAACAGTTTCTAAGCCAGATAGTCCAGGGTTCGATTCCCCCATGTGTATTTGTTTTCTTTTCTAAACGCATCTATCCACAGGGATCAAAAATATTTCAGACCTAATCAAAAAAATTGATTTTTCAAGCACTCCCTGGCTTTATAACGGTCCTCAAGTCTTGAGGTACCGACCATAATTTTCTGAGCTTGAAAACGCCTTCAAAAAGATAAAAACAGAATGTCAAACAGTACTAGGTACTAGGTTTGCGAGGTGACAGGTATGTCCAAAGCAAAAATCGAAAATCGCCCCTTTGAGAGATAAAAGTTTGATGATTTTGGGACCCTTTGAGAGACTTTTTCCTAAATTTAGTTTAAAAGTCTGTACTAGACGGACAAGGTCCTCCGCCTACTTTGAAGTGTTAAAAATTGGTTGGCTAGTCAGACAGGCTAATAACGTTTTTTCTGAAACAAATATTTTTTTGACACTTTTTGTCGGACAAAATCGGTTTCGGAAAAACTGGAGCAAGCTTCTATTGCCTATCGGACTTTTTAGCTGTTGGACTAGAACATGTCGGATGCATGACTGGGGGGGAGTTTGTGAAATCATCATTCTGACCAGTCTTCAAAGAGAAAAATAAATAAAATCTGTATTTTCAATTAAATAAGACAGGGTATGAATTTTTGCATAGGAAATTGATTTTCTGTGTGTTTCTCAAGGGAATAATAATCTTCTTTTTCAAAAAGAAAAATTCAACTAATGATTGCTCAAGGAATTTCAGTTATTTTGTATTTTTTGCAAGGGAAATCCCTTTTCTTTCAAAAGAAAATCAATAAAGTGCTGTGATTTTCCTTGGACAATACGACACAAATGATTTCCTTTGGAAATTAGCTATAGCAATTGACTTTCCTTGGAAAGTATGTAATGATTAATTTTCCTTGAAAAATACGTGAAAATTGATTTTCCTTGGAAAGAACGGAACAAAGGATTTTCCTTGGAAATACGCAAGAACTAATTTTCCTCAGAAAATACGGACCAGTGATTTTCCTTGGAAAATACGGTCTAGTGATCTTCCTTGGAGAATACGCAATAACTAATTTTCCTTGGATAATACGCGATAACTAATTTTCCTTGGATAATACGCAACAACTAATTTTCCTTGGATGATACGCAATAACTAATTTTCCTTGGATAATACGCAATGACTAATTTTCCTTGGATAATACGCGATAACTAATTTTCCTTGGATAATACGCGATAACTAATTTTCCTTGGATAATACGCAATAACTAATTTTCCTTGGATAATACGCAATAACTAATTTTCCTTGGATAATACGCAATAACTAATTTTCCTTGAATAATACGCGATAACTAATTTTCCTTGGAAAATACGCAACAACTAATTTTCCTCAGAAAATACGGACCAGTGATTTTCCTTGGAAAATACGGTCTAGTGATCTTCCTTGGAAAATACGCGATAACTAGTTTTCCTTGAATTAATTATCTTAATCTTCTTATCTTCTAATCTTTCTTACAATTTCGGGCTGACCTTCCAGCACAGCTGGTTTATTTATAAATACTAGTCATAGCTTTCACTAAATGCCCCCACATAAGGTTCATGTCAAGCACTTATAAAGCATTAATGCATTAAAGATTAAAACATTAAAAAGTAATCAGGAATTAGACCTTTTTTCAAAGAGTACGTCCTGTTGAATAATTATGTAGTCCAGCCATAAAAACAATGATAGAGCCATGCATAATTACTGT
Source organism: Clytia hemisphaerica (assembly GCF_902728285.1). Classification (NCBI taxonomy): domain Eukaryota; kingdom Metazoa; phylum Cnidaria; class Hydrozoa; order Leptothecata; family Clytiidae; genus Clytia; species Clytia hemisphaerica. The sequence continues at coordinate 1,688,353 of NW_027103962.1, read as the reverse complement.
ATCATGCATATTGTAATAATTATGCATGGTTTTATCATTGTTTTTCTGCTGGACTACATAATTATTCAACAGGGTGGCCTCTTTTAAAAAAGGTCTAATATTGATTGATTGGTTGATTGATTGATTGATTGATTGATTGATTGATTGATTGATTGGTTGGTTGATTGGTTGAGGCATTTGCTTGAAAAAAAAAATTATATTCCATTAACAAAATAAGAATTCGCAGCTTGATAATTTAATAAAATTTAAGGAAAATTGGAAAAGCTTCTCAAAAATATATTTAAAAAATTTCTTACATAGGGTGAAATAGTACGCTGTGATTGCACTTCACAAACAAAATCTTCTATTTTATTGGTCAAAAGAAAAATAAAGGAATGCCATTGTGGTCCATTAAGACGTACAGTCAAGAAAAGTTGAAATGTGCCTAAATTTCTTTTCAAGTGCATACTGTAGTACTTTTTCATGATGCAATCTTTTCTCCAAGCTGAAAGGATTGAAGCCATTAGGATGATCGCAGCGCAGACAATGAAGAGACGTGCCTTCAGGAAGCTAGACTTTTTGAGTTTATAGCTATATATACTTTCACTTTATGGTGTTTCTGAATTCTGTATGACTGTCTGTGTACCTAGTCTAACCACCGTTAAATAAATGCCTTCGGGAAGGTCCATCCTAACTTGGAAAGCCAGAATTGGAGCTATTTCACCAAACCACTGGAGCGTAAGTTATTTAGGCTATCACAACTGCATGAAAAAGTTGAATGTGCGCATGTAAAGTTAAAGGAATGTAAACAAACTTTTTGCAGGTTTTTGAAATAGATTTACCACACTGAAAAAACAGTGAAAAAACTCTAAGTGAGGTAAATCTATTTTGAAGACCCCCAGAAAAAGTTTGTTTACATTGATTGACATTCAACATTCATTCAACCACTTTTGGATTCAACTTTACATATGCATACATTCAACTATTTTGTACTTTGCCGGTATCTTGTTTTACTAAGTTAAGAAGGACTTTCTCGAGTTACGACCATATGATGGTATTTAAAACTCGAGAAGCTCTATAAACAATAAAGGTAGTTATTAATAAAATAAAAGACAAAGATAAATTAGAGTTTGAACAAAAATATCAAATGTACATTTGAAAACTTGAGCAAATTTCTTTAAAGATTCCGGAAAAAGAATTGAAATCATTGCTGAAATGAAATTCTGACTAAATTAGAGTAGTTATTATTCAGTTTCAAAGACAAGAAACAAAATTTGACATACAAAACACTTTTTCCAGTCAATGAATCAGCTCATCATCATAACCAGTCTGCCATTTTGTTTGTTTTGATTTGCAAAAGTAATATCGTAATTCGTGTTATATCATACACTGTTATGGTTTGCATTTATAACACTCGCTTCAGCTTTTCAAAGTTAAATCAAAACTAAAATTGTAATATGTAATAATGGTAATAGCATATAACGTAATATGAAAATATGTATACTACCGTCCCGGACATTTACGGAAGAGACTAACTACGGGTAGGCTTGCACGACAAAACAAAACACGCAAAGTTTCGAGATTCCAGTCCAATATCTATGCGTGAAACTATGAGTGCCTCCTCGTCGCTACGCTCCTGCGGGGCAATAACGAGATTGCTCACGGAAATATCTAACCCGGGCCTGTCAATCATTTTCTAGACCTGTCAATCACTTTTTTGGCAGCATATTCAGTCAGTTTTGCTTTTCTTTTCACTTGTGGTTCTGAAAAAAGTGTTTATAAGATAATAAAAAAAGATGAAAGCCGATTTTTTTGCATTTTTTTTAGTTGAAAGTTTTGGAACATTGGATTTTCAAGAGAAGGGAAAGTCATAACTCTTGACTCTTGACTCTCCACCCGCCAACCAACCTGATCCATTTTGAAATACTATACTTGAATCAAACTGCATTGAGCTGAGGTGACACTCCGGGGGGTGGGGGTTTACCAATTGACAGTATGTGCGGCAAAAAAATTGGCATTTAGAATCGCACCCTTATAGTGCAGAAAAAAATTCATACCCTTACTACAATGCATTTTTTCAAATTTTAAACTCTTTTAGAGCAAAAAAAATCAAGATTTTCGAGCAATGCTTGCTATATTTTTATGTAAAATTATTTTTGTAAAGAGAAACGCTTCCTAGGAAAACACTTGGTTTCAATAAACATACTATTTGAAATAGTTTTTTTGATGGATTGTGTGTGTTTATAAAAAATAAATGATCTGATTTTTCTTAGCTCTTTGTTACCTATCCCTTGACCAAAAACGTTTGTGCGTGGCCTCATAAATGAGCCTCTCACTTTTGTTTTCAGCCTCCCGCCTCCCACTTTTGTTTTCAGCCTCCCGCCTCCCACCTTCAATTTTAGCATCCCGCCTCCCACTTTCGTTTTCAGCCTCCCGCCTCCCACTTTCGATTTTAGCCTCCCGCCTCCCACTTTCATTTTCAGCCTCCCGCCTCCCACTTTCGATTTTAGCCTCCCGCCTCCCACTTTCGTTTTCAGGCTCCCGCCTCCCGCCTCCCGCCTCCCACTTTCGATTTCAGCCTCCCGACTCCCGGCTCCCGGTTCAGCCTCCCGCCTCCCGGCTCCCAGTTTTCCTGTATGCCGTAAACTTAGCGTTAGGGCATTATGATGTTTCAGTAGAGTTCTAAGAAACGCCTACGGTATAATACACCCTTATTTTAAAGCCCCGGTGGGGATAAAAATTCCTATTGAAATTCCAATGGGGAAAGAAATTATATTGTTCCGAGGTTAAAAAGTCTAGTAGGGAGTTTTTGAGTCCAATTTTTAAACTTTGAATTTCGAATGGGGTTAAAATCAAAGTCACTTTCCCACCGGAGACGAAATTTATGCCAAATTTTCCAGTGGGGCTGGGCTCCCAGAGGGCCTGTGACACAGGGGTGTTATAATCGACTTTAGAGGTTCTCTTTCGTCAAGTTACGTAATTTCCACCCTTATATAAACAGCTTTTTAATTTTTGTGTAAGAGATAGCGTTTACGGATTCGAACGTTTGCTTCAATAAGTGGAAATTACGTTACTTAGCGAAATCCGAAAAACCTCAAGGCGCTTTATATACTTTTTGAGCGAGGACTTTTTTTAATGAAATTGCTTGGATACCGTTTTTCTCTTGTAAACAATTTTTCATTCGCACGTTTAACGTGCAAATAAAAGCAATGCTTGCAAGAATAAACATATTTGTGAAATTTTTTATTTTTTTCCATCCTCAAATATAAAGAATTGAAGTTGAAGATGAAACATTCTGTTTGAATCAATCAACCGTAAAATGTTTGGAATGTATATCAAAAGCCTACACACAACGTTGTTTCAACGTTCATCTAACGTGATATGGACGTTACGAACGTTAGATGAACATTGCTGTAACGTTGTGTGTTGGCTGTATAACGTTTGATCTTCTGTTATATAATTGATAAAAGTTTTAGATTTTCTTCAAAAATCAAGACATCACATTATATTGTCAGTTTAGATCAAGATGGGACGTAGAGGGGCTTCCGCGGCCTACCTCCTGTCTTTACTGACGGTTGCTTTCTGTGATCCATACGAATTTTCCGACTGCTTCCCACCAGCAAATGGTGATACAGAAACTACATTTAGTTTTTCGACCACGAAATTATCAGAGAAAGACCCGACAGAGTTTACTGCTTATCAGGGCAAAGTTATGCTGATTATCAACGTTGCATCTTTCTGAGGGTGAGTAGTGAGTTTATACTTTAATCCGAATTTTGTACTTTCGCGTTGCTAAATTTTCTAGAGCCCCGATGATAAGTGAAACTTTATGGATTTGATTTTACACGTCAGCGTTTTAAAAATCATTTAATCTCGTGAAAGTGAGTCTATTAGGTTGTTTCTTTTTAATGATTTCTTATCACAAGATTCACATACAGTAGAGCCTCTAATAAACGGTCCTATCGTCTACACAAGGTCACTAAAAAAAGGGAATAGTTTAGGAGGCGTGATAAGTTCGGGCGGAGTAAGCAGTGGCTGAGGTGTTTGCAGTACAGTTTGTTCCAAACTCAAACGCCACTTTTTTTCCCCGTAAACCGGCCTGACGCTCTGACTCTGGGCTTACATGTTTTTTCTTTTATAAGCATAACGTTTATAAGCATATGCAGGCTCAGTTTTTGGTACCTAAACAATGGCTCTATTGTTTGAGAACAATAGAATGCTAAGCATAATGAGAGCCTGATGTAGGGGCAGACACTTGCTTATAAAAAAAACATGTATATATTTTCCCGTGTTCGCTGACCCTCTAAAACGGAGGATAACATCGTCTAAGTCTCTAAAATAAACTTTTTACAACAAAACTTTTTTAACTCGTTTGAGTTATGTGATCTCTTCTCTATTAGTAATTTCAGTCGGAACCTTTTGACATTACTCTTGAGGCAGAAATGTCTGTCAGAAAGATATCATTACACATTAGTAAACCGCTTTTGACAGACATTTTTGAGTAGATTCGATTCGTAAACATTTTCGGTGAAAATTAATCCACTCAAAATTATCCTTCCCACAGGTTACTTTTAATGCATCTAAAAATATGCTAATTGGTAATTCTTTCTAGAGCAGACTTTAATTAACTAAAAAAATGTGATGCTTTCAGGCTGGCTACTAACTGATGTCAAACAAAATGAGGCTGAGCTTAAAACTACATTTATTAGAAAGACTTAAACTTTAGTCGAGTAGTTGCCAAGCCCGGGGCAAAAGGTTTGCGAAATGACAGGGTGCCGCCCAACTTTCGAAAAATCGGAAATTTAGGGTTTACAATCAAGGAAAAAAACCAAAATTTTGTGAATTTTGGTACCCTTACCGGGAGCTTTTTCCTAAAATTTAGCCTTTTATCGGAAAAATATTGGAGTTGTTGGTTTTCTGTATGTAACCCTAAGCGGGGTGCTGAAATTAGATATGGTGATTTTTACGGCCTTAGAGGGACTTTGAAGGTCCATAAAGGCACCCTTAAGAGTGGCACAGACCTGTACCCTCTATTTGCCTAAGTACCCCCCCCCCCCGGATTACCAAGTCAGCTAGCCTTCAAACATATACATTTATTTCTGAGTCACCCATTCTAAATGAAAATTTCTAAACGATGTTATCGTCCGTTACAGTGATAGTAAAGGCGGGAAAATAAAATACGCGCGGGGTTTACAGCCGTTATGGGGGTAAACGTAAATTAAAAATCGGCTGTAGAGTTTCGAAGAAAGACTGGCAAACTGTACCCGCTGTAGACTCTTTTCAGAAATAAAACCTGCGTTTATGAATTTCCTTCGGCTTTGGGCTTTTTTTGGTGATTCGTAGACTATGTACAGTATATGGCCCCCAAAACGGAGACGGCCCCGAAAACGGAGGTTTTCATTAAAATGAAGATTCTGACTTGCAGATTTATCAGAATTAAACGATTTTTGTTTATTTTGAAAGGATGATGCTTATACTTAAAAATGAGCATGTTTTTGCTGGTTTGAGACAGATTCAAAATAACATATTTGCGTCTAAAGGAAATATTTTAACACCAAAATTAGATAAAAATTGCATATAACTCACTCTAGCTCCTTGGATATTGAAAATAAGTTATGAAAACGGGGTATAGGAAACTTTCTACACCTAATGCCGTTCAGAAAATGCAAATACATCTGTGACTTTAGAGGCTGGGTAAAAGATATAGCATCTTGAAGGTCAACCAGTATTTTGGAGCAATAGAATCAGCATTGACAAAACCGAAATATGAAAAAAGCAAAAAATCTTGGAATTCTATTCCTATCACCTTGAGTTAATAGTTTATAACAAAAAATTAACACTAGCCATAATTGTCATTAAAATGCCACCGCAATAGCAGATTAAAAAAATGATTTTAATGCATTTTTAAACTTCAAGCAGCTTAGTGCTAATTTATTACCCAGTCATTAATAATTGAGTTGGAGACAAATTAAAAACAGTGTGTGGACGTAAATTTGAACTTATTTACAAGAGACTTTTTCTAACTTTCATTGGAATTTGACCAATTAAAAGGCTTGGCATCACAACATATTTACAATTTACATTACAACATCTTGTGCTGGGATTTTATAAATGATCGAAATAATAGTTTCAGTCTTTTCATTTGCGTTTAAGAATGCAGTTAAAATATTCGGTAAAATTTTTTCTTATTGACGCGCACCCGCATGCTTATGTCTTATATTGATACAAAATTCTAAGGAGTGAGTGCTGTGTTTCAAAAGACTGAGTGAGAAAATAATAGAATATTATCTTTAAATTCCAATTTATCGAATTTTTAATTTTATTTTGTTACTCTAATTATTTCAAGTGCTTTTTTAAAAAGAGTATCAAAATTAACCCTTTCGCAGCGAGGGGGTCCATATGTGGCCCCCCTCAGCTTTAGCATCATATTTTCGATTCAGATAAGATTTAGCACTCAATTTTTTGCACAATTGTTACCAACATTATAAGTACCTTTTCTGCCAAGTTTTTTGAAAAACAAACGAAGTGCTAAACTTTTATGGCATTTTTATGAATTCATGAAATTTTCTGCAAAGGAAATCTTAGGCCAAAAATTTTTGCTAAAATTTGTCTATTTTAGGTTATTTTTTTTCAAAAAATACTCAGAATGACAGTTTTTCTTGTTGAATCGTGAGGTACTATGTCCTACTTTATTTTTAGGAGATTTCAGACGTTCTTTGTGGTTTTTCAAAATTTTAGACCCCCTCAAAGGCAAAATTTTTAAAAATTTTTAAAAAATCCTAAAATTTTCAAAAAATTTTACATTTATTTTTGAAATATCACCAAATGCTATATAGATGATTTATATACCAAAAGAAAGCTTATTTCATATGCTTTCCAAAAATGTATAACAACCCTATCTTTAAATAAACACAAGCAGCATAAAATTCGAAGCAAACGGTAAAGGTTGAGATTTCTAAAAAAGTGCTAAAATATATTCGCTGCGAAAGGGTTAAATCGCAAGCTGTGAAAAGTAAAGTTCACCCAAATGAAAATGAAAAGACTATAAATACAATAGTGCAGATTTTTTTAAAGAATTATAAGCGGAGGAACGCTTGTTCAGATAATAGAAAGATTCACTGTAGAAATTAATATTTAGTTGGCTGGCATTTTTAAATACGTCTAATGTTCATTTCAAACCAGTTCAAACAAGAAAGTTTAATCATAAAAAGAAAGATTTCTAACACAACTTTCATTTTTCATCACAAAAACAACTACAACGAAACAAATAATCTACACAAACTACAAATTTTGCCAATCAATTTTTTAAAACAACGATAAAAAAGTATAAAATGCATTTCAATGCTTGCAAGCTTCTGTCTTTGCCACTATTTGTTTTGAGTTCAAATGAACATCTATGTCACACATTTGTAACAGTTTTTGTTTCAATTTTGTATCATCCATGATTTCGAAGAGAGCTTTTAAAGTGTCTTTGAAAAATGTTGCTTGCAGTGTTATGTCTTGAGAATTTTTAAATTCGATGGTTGCAACAACGTTTTTGAATTCGTCGCTTGAGTTCATTTGGTTTGTATCGAAAATCCTTCCACAAACACAGTCGGCCATGCCAGTACCACTGTTAATTTGAAGTCTTCGTTTACAATTTTTGCAACATTGGTAGGTTTCAAATTTCTTTATGCACACCACGCATTTTACACACTCAATAGAATTTTTAGGAACAATTAAATCCTGTTCGTAATTTTCAAACCCACATGTAAGTTCTTCTGTTAAAAAACATATGGCAGAATTGGGATCAGTAGTGAGTTTAATTTCATTAGAGATTGTTTTTGAGTTAATGTTAGTTAACTGAATTAATTTATCCTCTACTATATAGTCGAGAAAATCTGCCCAAAACGTAATCAAAAGGCAGGTGGATCCATCGGAGATAACACATTCCCGCATCTTGTCCGTTCTTGCCTTGCCACCCCTAGTGGTATAGGGCTTCACTTGAACAGGGCCACGGAACCTGAGTTTACCAACTATGGACTCAGTGATTGAATTTGATTCGATCTCGTTTAATGGTGTAGCATCCGCATCATTTAAGTTAAAAGTTAACTGCCTTTCACAAGGTTGTACAAAGGAATATGCATTGAAAAAGTTTCTACCATTCAAGGGCAAGCATGACTTGATTGTGACGGGCTCCTTGTTGTGAAAATAATCGAGAAAGTTTTGACGTATTGCGGAAAATTGTTTGTTTGTGCTTGACACTGTGATTTTTGCAAATGAAGTTGGTTTGGTTTTGATGAACACATTAAAGTGCTCCTTCTTCGATTGATAGGATAACCGTACGGGTGACACACATGCAATGAAGCCAGCAAAATCTTGAATAAGGAAAAAAGAAATTGGTCAATTTGTTTAAACAAAAAAACAGAAATTTCTACATTCACCAAACCAGATTGCTCAGTTTCTAGAGGGGTCAAAACTTAATTTGGCAGAACAAATTTTGCTGTTGACATACACTTTTTGCTGAAATTCTGAAATTCTTTCATTTTCCTAGGGGTTTTTATAGATTTCAATTAAAAACTGCGCGGTAGACACCCAAAATCACAATATTTAGTTACCACAAAAATTAGTTCTATAAAAATTAGTACCAACTTAATGATACCATAAGTCTAGATTAGGTTCTTTCAGAAATTTGGTGAGGGCGTCAAAATATTTGTTCAAATTTTCTAGTTAACATTTTGACAGCCAGAAATTTAAAAATTAGTATAATTCTTAACCAAAAACAATACCTATCGCATTTGCAGGAGCTTTGGGTTGGTATGCTGTTCCCGAGCAAAACAATTTGGCTTTCTTTGGTGAACCAGTCGGTGCACTGCTAGCTTTTCTTTTTGTTTGTTCTTTTTTGCTTTCATCATCTGTACCAGCTCTTTCACTATTCTTTACTTCACATGGCATCTCAAAACTCTCATCTTTACCACAAAACGGTTTAGAATCTAAGGTAAAATAAGTGCATGATATTTACTGTCATCTAAAAATGTTTAAATTAGCATTGCATTTTTATTTCCCATATTCTTTAGCCCCCAACTCAAAAATAAACTGAAATAAATAAATTCCACAGGGGCATTCAAAAATTCAACTCCAGAGGCATTTTTGTCTATGTATTGTTTAAAAAACGTCATTTGAAAAAAATGCGCATACATACTATATCCCCCTAACCACACAAATTTCAAACTTTTTAGACTCAAAATAGTGTAAAATGAATTTGGGCAAAGAAAAAATTTCGAAAAAAGCAATTCAGCCTTTCTATAATCCACATTTGTTTGCATATAGTAGGGGGCTAAGCCTGGGATCCCATGACATCTTTTAGGGCACAGCCATTATTAGTCCTTTCAAAAGAACAGTATATTATTTTTAAGATTACGAGACGGGATGAAGAGGATTAGGCCCGGGAAAACTTTACGATTAAAATAGTGACGCTATAGACGGGTTTCGTGAAACGTCATTTGTTTAGTCACGTGACTTTCCGTCCGATTTTTTGGAGGCAAAAAGACCATAACATTAGCTGGAGGCAAGCAGATTTTTTGTTGTAACGAAGTTTCTGGAAGAAGCAAGCGGTAACATATTTCAAGAAAGCAATCAACAGCGCAAGAATAGGTACGACTGCCAGTTGTCCTGCTTGAATTTCGGAAATGTGCAACATTCAATGCAGTGTCTAGATTAATCGCAAAGTCTTCCTCTGCCATACTGTGAAAAATCTTCAAATTATTTTAGGAGCAAAAAGCAAAAAATGTAATTACAGTTGACACTGTCTAATTTGACGTTCTACTATTTGATAAGCCCGTTTTGGATAAAAATTTGAAGTCACTTTAAAGGTTTTGAAAAACCACTCTCTTATTTGATTTCTAGTAACAAAAAAAATGCCAGATATTTTGAAATTCAAATGTTCGATTTTGTTGCGTTCAAATTAGAAACTCAAAATTTGACTCCTCAAATATTGCAAATATCAAAGATTTCTTCCAAAAAACTTATATAAATTTTCAGCAAGATCTTCGGTTATTGTACTGATTCGACGTTCAAAAACCAATCGCAATAATCAACCTTCGCTTCGCCTTCTTCTTCCCGTGTTACTCTATAATTCAATATTTACTTTAGGGATTTGGGAGACTTTCTCAATATTCAATATGCTGTGGTATTCGATGAGAATCCCTTGAAATTTGAATTAGAGAGTGTCAACTACTGTATATATAGATTTTTGCAAAATGCAAACTTTCCTTTATGGAATTTCCCTTTTATAGGGCGCCCTTGTTTTATACTTTAGTTCAGTTTCAAAAATTCTTTTAATTGTCAGCTGTGTGCTGTTCTGTATCAATAGTGTTAGAACGATGATGGAAAAAACTATATAAATAACTGTCAGACTGTTGTTCTGTCAGTCTGTGTTCTGTTTCGCTGGAAAATATAAATCAATCTCAATGTCTAAAAAGGATTCAAATTGTTTAGTTTTCCTTTCAGCAAACTCACACTGGATTGTTGGGTTTATAGAAAAGTAGTGCGATTGGACTACTGGACTGTGCTAATAACTGGAATAAAACAGATTTAAAGAAACAGGGAGAAATTCAAGATGTCTGCCACCATCACATCAGGTCCACCAACTTTCCTTTTTTATCGCTGACATTACCTTATACCTAAAGCCAGAGCCATCGGCTGATCGTTTGAAACATAGTCAATAGAAGAAATACCAGATAATTCAATTGACATTGTTTGAAAGCTCCGACACGATAGGAAGAAACAAACGTCCGCCGCGCAAGCTAAAAAAGAGCTATCCTGTAAAACACGGCTTATCGCTCTTCATTCCGGGAAATCAAATAACCGTTAATCTATATATTAATAGCGGTGCTTTGTGTGTCTGTGTGTCACCACTTTCGTTTTCGCTTTGTTTGTGTTTTAGAATTATGACTTTTAGTCTCTTGCTCCACAAATTTGTTCTTTTGGATTCGCGCCATTTGCAAAAGATCGGATAGAGCTTGGTTTAGACTTTATTAAGCCTTTGTTTTGAAATTTAAGGCCCATCTACATTTAATAATTTTAACTTCTGCCCAGACTTGCCTTTTTCTCCGTTGTTACTAAAAGAGGTAACGAGTGGTAACGAGTGGTAACGAGTGGTAACGAAGTGGTAACGAGTGGTAACGAGGTGGTAACGAGGTGGTAACGAGTGGTAACGATGTGGTAACGAGGTAACGAGTGGTAACCAGTTGAAAACGGTGGCCCTAAGTCTCCAAATTTGAATTTCTCGATTCTGGTGTTTTTGCAACAGATGCTGATGGCTCTTGAGGTTCTGCAGCAGGACCTGGCAGATCTGGTGAATGTGCAGTAGGAATTGGAGATTTAGGCAAATGTTATGGTGGAGTTGATGGATCTGGTGAATGTGAATCAAAGATTGATGGTTCTGGAGGTTCTGCATCAGGAGTTGGTGATTCTGGTGAATGTGCATCAGGAGTTGGTGGTTCTGGTGAATGTTATGGTGGAGTTGATGATTCTGGTGCATATAATGCTGGTGTTGATGGATCTGATGAATCCAATGGTGGAGTTGGTGATTTTGGTGAATGTGCATCAGGAGTTGATGCTTCTGGTTAATGTACAGCAGGAGTTGATGCTTCTGGTGAATGTGCAGCAGGAGTTGGTGGTTCTGGTGAATGTGCAGCAGGAGTTGGTGGTTCTGGTGAATGTGCAGCAGGAGTTGATGCTTCTGGTGAATGTGCAGCAGGAGTTGATGCTTCTGGTGAATGTGCAGCAGGAGTTGGTGGTTCTGGTGAATGTGCAGCAGGAGTTGGTGGTTCTGGTGAATGTGCAGCAGGAGTTGATGCTTCTGGTGAATGTGCAGCAGGAGTTGGTGGTTCTGGTGAATGTGCAGCAGGAGTTGATGCTTCTGGTGAATGTGCAGCAGGAGTTGGTGGTTCTGGTGAATGTGCAGCAGGAGTTGGTGGTTCTGGTGAATGTGCAGCAGGAGTTGATGCTTCTGGTGAATGTGCAGCAGGAGTTGGTGGTTCTGGTGAATGTGCAGCAGGAGTTGATGCTTCTGGTGAATGTGCAGCAGGAGTTGGTGGTTCTGGTGAATGTGCAGCAGGAGTTGATGCTTCTGGTGAATGTGCAGCAGGAGTTGGTGGTTCTGGTGAATGTGCAGCAGGAGTTGGTGGTTCTGGTGAATGTGCAGCAGGAGTTAGCGGTTCTGGTGAATGTGCAGCAGGAGTTGATGCTTCTGGTGAATGTGCAGCAGGAGTTGGTGGTTCTGGTGAATGTGCAGCAGGAGTTGGTGGTTCTGGTGAATGTGCAGCAGGAGTTGGTGGTTCTGGTGAATGTGCAGCAGGAGTTGGTGGTTCTGGTGAATGTGATGGTAAAGTTGGTTGTTTTGGTGGATGCAATGGTGGAGTTGATAGTTTTGGTGAATGTGCATCAGGAGTTGATGCTTGTGTTGAATGTGCAGCAGGATTTGATGGTTCTGGTGAATTTGATGGTTGCATTGATGGTTCTGGTTAATGTGCTGCAGGATTTGATGGTTCTGGTGAATGTGATGGTTAAGTTGATGATTCTGGTGAATTTGATGGTCGCATTTATGGTTGTGGTGAACGTGCTGTAGGAGTTGATAGTTTTGGTGAATTTGCAGGAGGAGTTAATATACTGATAAATTGTTATTGAGTTGTTATTCATGGATGTAATAACATCACGTTCATTAACTAGCGAAAAATTTCACATTCACCATAACTGTATTTTCATTACATCCATGAATGACATCTCAATAACAATTTATCAAAATATTAACTCCTGCTGCAAATTCAGCAGAACTATCAACTCCTACAACCATTCATCACAACCTTCAATGCCACCATCAAATTCACCAGAACCATCAATGCCAACATCAAATTCACCAGAACCATCAAATCCTGCAGCACATTAACCAGAACCATCAACTCCTGCTGCACATTCACCAGAACCACCAACTCCTGCTGCACATTCACCAGAATCACCAACTCCTGCTGTACATTCACCAGAACCACCAATTCCTGCTGTACATTCACCAGAACCACCAACTCCTGCTGTACATTCACCAGAACCACCAACTCCTGCTGTACATTCACCAGAACCACCAACTCCTGCTGTACATTCACCAGAACCACCAACTCCTGCTGCACATTCACCAGAAGCATCAACTCCTGCTGCACATTCACCAGAACCACCAACTCCTGATGTACATTCACCAGAACCACCAACTCCTGCTGTACATTAACCAGAAGCATCAACTCCTGATGCACATTCACCAAAATCACCAACTCCACCATTGGATTCATCAGATCCATCAACACCAGCATTATATGCACCAGAATCATCAACTCCACCATAACATTCACCAGAACCACCAACTCCTGATGCACATTCACCAGAATCACCAACTCCTGATGCAGAACCTCCAGAACCATCAATCTTTGATTCACATTCACCAGAACCATCAATTCCACCATTTCATTCACCCAAACAACAAGCTTTACCATCACATTCACCAGATCCATCAACTCTACCATAACATTCGCCTAAATCTCCAATTCCTACTGCACATTCACCAGATCTGCCAGGTCCTGCTGCAGAACCTCAAGAGCCATCAGCATCTGTTGCAAAAACACCAGAATCAAGAAATTCAAATTTGGAGACTTAGGGCCACCGTTTTCAACTGGTTACCACTCGTTACCTCGTTACCACATCGTTACCACTCGTTACCACCTCGTTACCACCTCGTTACCACTCGTTACCACATCGTTACCACTCGTTACCACTCGTTACCACTCGTTACCTCTTTTAGTAACAACGCTTTTTCTCTCTTCTTTTGTTTTAAATGTTTTCGAATGTATTTAACGATCGTATTTATTGATGACATTCGATAATTCTTTTCCAAACAAAACAATTTCATTTCATAGAAAACAATATTTCAAAAGTAAATCAAAACATAAAAATGTTTGTGGACAACAACAGCATTCAAAGGGCGATATAAAGCATAAGAAAAAATTAGTTCACTTCTTTTTTCTTATAAAAATATATTCAAGTCGTCGTTACTGCTAAACGTGTGTACGGAATTTTTTATGTTTAAATTCGAAAAGTTATGACAAGGGTTTAAAAAGGCAACTTAGAATTGTCTTATATTTTTTTGATCTGATAAAAACAAAGAGTTGCACTATTCTTTGTGACCTTCCCACTTTTTCCTGAAAAATTGTCATTTAAACTGGACTTCATATTCAACACGAGCGAAGCGAGAAAAATAACTACCAGCAGAGTCGTTTCAAACGACACTGCTGGTAGAGTAAACGATGCTCTTTCTGAAAACTTTTGACCTAAACAAAAAATTATGTCACGGGGGGGACAGTACACGATCAAAATATGGTTAAAAGATAAGACACCCGGGAAAGGTTAGAGTTAAACGTTGTAGAGATTTCTTTTTTTTATTTGATCACTTTTTAAGCCAGCTTCAACATCCAAAGGACTTTTAGTGCGTTCAGCTACAGCTTAACCGGCGTCTTAACCGGCGTGCGACGCCGGGTACCGGCTAGTTGATAATGTTCCGCTAAGCGGAACTAAAATACTGAAACGCGCGCGCAAAATTATGAGATGTTTTCCCAACTTTCCCTCACGAGTGAAGCTATGAATGCCATCCTCGGAAGCTTTAGCCTTCCTGCGGTGGCAAAAATTTTTCGCTGAATCCGCAAAAACGGCAAATTCTGTCATTTTTATGCAAAATATAGGAGAAAAATATCTTTAAAGCTTAATATTTTCAGTTCCAGTTAAGCTTTTCTTCTAAAATTTTCACAGCTTATTCCATACATGAATGGAACTATTTTCAAAAGAGATTTGTTTTCAAAAACTTGATTAAGACGTTGTTAAATCAAAATTGTCATCTTGAAAATTTCTAAATTTCTAAACCTGCATTTTGACAACCAGGGGTATACTGTAAAAATTTTATCAAATAAATTTATGCCCAAAACCCTCTAAATCGTATTTCAAAACTATGGTCAAAGTTTTGTATTCATATCTTAAAGATATCTCGAGAAATCGCTAAAATTTCAAACCTCCGTTTTGGGGGCCATTAGAAAAAAGCTACCTATCTTTAAGCGATTGAAAAATATTGTTAAAATTGAAAATTTTGAAAAATAACTTCCAGGAAATAAAGTAGAGATGTTAAAGGTTTTCATGCAGCAAAAATTTTTGTAAAATCTCTTTTCCTCTAGATTTGAGAGAAATTTCAAATTTGATCGCCGTTTTGGGGGCCACATACTGTATAGCACAAGTCTAGAAAATTTCTTGCTTTTCTTTTTAGTTACACCCCTCAGTACCGTTACATGAATGAATTACAAAAAAAATACGGTAATCGTACCGGTCAATGCAATCTCCAACTATTCGGTTTCCCATGTAACCAATTCGGATATCAGGTAAGATCACGTGACTTTTATTGAGGTGTTCCATATTTTGTTAATCATCTTGGACATTGAATATCTATCAATTACAAAGAGAATTGTAATAATTGAGTTATTGTAATTTTACTTTACCGATTAAGCTTTACATAAAGATTTGTCCGCTTTTTCGGGACACACTGTATTACCTTGAAAGTCTTCCTTTTATTTGTGTAGATAGTAGGGGGTTGTAGGGGTTCGAAATACCGTTTTCCCGTCACAATTTTTACTCAATCCCGGAATCCCGAAAATTGAAAAAAATAATAACACTGTCACACCGGTTTGTAGAGGTTAAAATACCGGCATAATAACAAAAATAAGGCTAGATACCGTCACCGTCTGATTCTAACCCTATTTTTATCAGGGGGGTGTTTTCCACCAGGCTGGCACTCTTTTGCTAATAGTCCACTGAAAACTTTTTTTAACACTCTGAAAGTTTTTGGCTTTTAATATAATCCTATTAGCAGCATGTATACCAAATTTTACAATTATACACCGACCAGATCAGGTTTTATGACTTTTTTGTGCAGGCATATCATAAAATCCAGCTAAAACCCTGTAAAATCCCAAAATCTTAAATTTAGCATAACTTTAGATCTAGGCATCCAACTGACTTCAAATTTCGACAGGTTCTAGGTGTCAATGATAAATTTTACAAAATATTTTTAAAATTTTCAAAAACTGCTGACGTCATTGTTTTTTGAAAAAAATTACTCATTTTCTGCATGGATTTTAAACCTCGATTTTATCAGTATGTTAAAAACCGGCAAATATGTTAAACATATTCGTTTTAGCTTTTAGAAATTCAAAACAGAATTGAAAAATCTCCATTCGTTCAACTTTAACTGCTATTTTATTGAATAGTACTTTTTCATTGGTAAGCGATAATTATGAAACTTTGTGATGACGTCATCATCTTTATGATGACGTCATCAACCCAAATTTTTTTATATGAACTCCTTTTATGGTAGAGAACATTTGTGCCAAATTTCAAGTCCACACCTTTTCTAGATCAAAAGTTATGCAAGGCTGGTGGAAAACACCCCTTCCCCCTTGAGAATACAAAATCCAAAAAAGCCTGATAATGATAGGGTTAAAATACCGTTTTCCCGCGTCTCTTTTTTTGGTCAAATCCCGTAATACCGTACTAAAATAAAACCAATCCCGTCACACCGTAAAAGTACAACCCCCCCTTAGCAGGGACAAAAAATCACTCTTCGTGTTATGCATTATAATTTTCCATCCAATAGGAGCCTGCAGAGAACGATGAGCTGTTGAATTGTATCAAGTATGTTCGACCAGGGTTTGGCTATGAACCTTTGTTTCCATTGGCCAAGAAAGGCGATGTCAATGGCATGTATGAACATCCTATCTATACTTTCCTCAAGGTAACTTCTTTTCTCTAATAACACCCCTGTCTCACAGCCCCGGTGGAACTTTTTTTCTCAGCGGGGATAAAAATTCCTATTGAAATCCCAATGGGGATAGAAATTCCTTTGTTCCAAGGTTAAAAATTCAGTGGCAATGGTTTTGAAGTGCAATTTTTAAACATTGGATTTTAAATGGGGATGAAATAAAAGTTAATATCCATTTGAGGCTGAAATTGTAAGGTATTTTCCCACCGCGAGACGAAATTTTTGTCAATTTTCCCAGTAGGGCCGGGTTCCCAGTGGGTCTGTGACACAGGGGTATCTAATGTAAAATATCCAATGAAATAAAGTTGAAGTACAGTTGACGCTCTCTAATTCGATCTTCAAGGGGAATCGGATTTTCATCGAATACGGGAGCGTATCGAATAGTAGGAAGTCTCCCTAATCCGATATACACGAGGTAAATATCGAATTATAGAGCTGAGAAAGAAAATATAAGCGAGACTCGATTGGTTTGAACGCGAATCAGGACAAATGTCTAAGTTCTTGCTGAAAACCTAAGTTCTTCGGAAGAAAACTTTCGATATTTGCCCGTTTTGAAAAGTTTTGAGGAATCGAATTACGAAATTATAATTCAAACGCAAAAAAATCGAAAATTTGAATTTCGAACTCCGTCCTAAAGGCCTTTTTACACGCTAGAAATCGAATAAGAGAGCGAAAAACCTTCAAGGGACTTCAAATTTTCATCGAAAACGGGAGCTTATCGAATAATAGAATGTCGAATAGTAGAGCGTAGTTTATGAGAGTTTCTTAAGCAAATTTGACGGTGACTTTCAATTTGATCGAAAACGGGAGCTTATCGAATAGTAGAACGTCGAATTAGAGAGCGTCCACTGTATTAAAATCGTATAAAATACCTAAAATCTCAATATATTTCGACAAAGATTGTAGCTATGTAAAAATCAAATTGTCTATTTTATCTATTTTATAATTCTCTATTTAGACTCGTTGTCCCGCTCCTATGGGTTTGATTGCAAACCGAACAGACATCACATGGCAACCAATCAGAAACAATGATATCTCATGGAATTTCCAAAAATGGCTGATCAAACATGATGGCCAGCCTTTCAAGAGGTATGTTAGTTCAAAAAATAAATTGGCTTTTAGAATTATACCCTTACAGTGCAGTAAAAAACCGTAGAAATTCATACCCTTACAGTGCATTTTTGTCAAATTTTCAACTCTTTTAGAGCAAAAAAATCAGAATTTTTTGCGGATTGCCGCACCTGTTTTTGCCAAATTATCTGATAGCCTTTGGCTTTAAGAAAAAAGTTTTGAGTCCAAGAATTATTTTTTGAAATTTTATTTGTTTAAAAAGATTTGATTACGTTAACTTTGCCATTTCAGTGGAATTTGAGAGAATCAGTTTGTGCGTTGAAATCATTATAAATGCTCTACTTGTGTTTTTTACTCTAGATATACATCACGTACTACTCCACAAGCAATTGAAAATGACATAGTCATGCTCTTGGATGATTGTACAGCTGCCACTAAACAATCACAACAAAGTCAAGATAATGCAGTTCCACAGGCTGCTCAACCTCAATCACCACAGGCTAATGCTGTTCCACAACAACAATCACCACAGGCTAATGCATATCCTCAAAAACCACAGGCTAATGATGTTCCACAGCGACCAGCAACCGCAGGTGCACAACCACAAGCACAAACTGTAGCCTTTGAACACTCCCCACAACAGCCATCATCCGATAGCGTCGCCCTCGAAACACAACCTAAACCAAATGCGTTTGTGCAACCACCTGCACCTGTTAATCAAACACAACCGCAGCCAGCAGCGAGTGGACGCAAGAGGAGATCACTACTTCCGCGCCGCCACTAAAAAATTTCACGAAAATAATACAATACAAAAAACTATATCTTTCGGTTAGTTTAAAGCTTGGAATCTTGCCACCGCAGTGTCATCAACTTGTTTTGGGCTAACCTCACATACAAAGATATATCGAAAAAGAATACAAAATTTACATTAAAACACATGGGATAAAAAAATTATAAAATGAAGGATGGGGGCATTACAATTGCCTACAACTTCGAATTTGTTGAACACTTCGCACCAGATGGCACAGTTTTTATGAAGATCTATATCGCAAATTGGTTTTGCAACGTTCCAATAGATGTGGATTTGATAGAGTTGATCGTTTCACTGGATTTGATAAAGAGATCAGTTCTTTTGTAATTTATTCAGTCTTTTATATCATGTATGTCTAGGAAACATCAATTTTGAACTGTGAATAGTTAAGAATGTTCAATGAGTTGAAAATCAAGCAGATTGTTTTTCATGATAAAGAAAGGCGCGCCTGTTATGCTGACGAAGCAGAATTTCTCAAATTTTGTCCTCGTGTGGCGCAGGAAGGAGAGAAAGTTGTTCTTTCTTTTGTTTAAAAATGCTGTGTAAACAATTGGTTGGAGATACGTTGAATGGTGTCCTTCAAAGAAGTTTAAAAACAGAAACATTCGTGGACAGAACTTGCACATGTTACGCGATTTTAACCTTATTTCGCGAGAGTTTGTCTGCAAAAATCTAACTTTTTTTGTTCCTATTTGCCCTCTTTTTTACGCTGGCAAAACTTTGGCTCTTTAAGCTTATTTATAATCTTATTGCGCATTTTTGTAGGAATGTAGCATAAATTTCACAACCGCCTTGAAAGCTTTGAACATATAGAGACAAAGAAGACCTGATGATAAAATGTTTATCAATCAAAGCTAACGTGTGTCTAAGCTACGACTGAGAATGTCTCAGTCTTGAAAGAGGCTTAAAAGGGGAAAGACTTTCAATTTTCATATCTTTATATTAAACAATTTAGCTGACGAGATATATATTTCATTTCAAAATTGGGAAGCAGCAAAACAGTCCTTTATGATTATTCATGGAAGGTTTCCAAATAATTTCTTTTGTTTTGACAGTTAAGTGACAATTATTGCATTTTAATTGTTCATTATTCTCAAGGGGAATATAAAATTACAAGCAGTTTGGATAACGAGTCGCAAATTAAATCATTCAGATAGTTATTTCAGCTAAACGCAAAAGTTTTGTGACTTTTAATTGAGAAGGAAATGTGTTGATTTTTCATGAGATCTGTATTAGCCAAAAAAATTTAATTTGATAAGAAATCAAAATGCTGAAATTTTCACGAAATTTACTCTCCAATAGACCTTTTCATAAATTAAGTCACGAACATCACTTGTCTTGTTTTGAAATTGTTGCCATGGTGATTAAATCCCAGTGGATTATATTGAAACTACTTTCTATTCATAAAAAAGTTATTTGATGTCTCGAGGGACATAATCACCATGGTAATTGTTTGAATACGAGGCAAGTGATGTTCGTGACGTAATTTATGAAAAGGTCTATTCCGGTAAATTTCTGTAGAGGTAAGAGTACTATTTTTGTAGTGGTTATACAGATATATATTATACAGATATAACTGTAAATTCCAGTGTTAACAGTTTAAGTTTTGAGTTTGTAGAAATTTCAACATTTTTGGGGGATTAAGTATATAGGATACTTTAATAACCATTTAGTGAACCTGTTAACATATTTCGGTAGTCATTGATTTCCTATGGTTATCCCATACTAACCACTGTTATAAGGTGAAAATTATAAACACTTCATTTGTAGGTCCTTTTGTGTCCAAGCGCTATTGCGTCATATATATTAGACTCTGGCGACTTTGACAATAAAGTTTTCTGTGGTTGGTTTTGAGTGAAAATTTTTGCTGAAAATGACCAGAATTTTCATCTTAATCTTTGATACTGTGTTTATTTTACCTATAGTCAGTGCATGTAACAGGAGTTGGTGAGATATGGCGTTGTTTTGAGGTGATTTTTTATCGTAGAAATTCAGGCGTACTTCCGCAGTGTGTTCGGAAAAAAGTGAAAAATGATTTTTTAGGTTAGAGCAAGAAAATCATTCAACGGATGATGTATTACAGTGCGACAAAGTACGATTATACATCTTTGTTTCCGTGCTAGGAATAAATTTAATACCCGATCTTACATAACTTTTTCTTTATTTGTATAAAATTCAGCTATTTCTAACCTGAGATCAGATCGTTGTCCGCCATGCTAAAGCTCTAAAGGGAGAGGTTTTGACAGGACCGCGCTCGTCTAATAGGACTGGGAATGACAACAAAGCTGTATGATTGTGTTTTGAAATAAGGCGCTGTATCAGGGCAATTTAGTTTTTGACTTTTCGGCGCACAACAAGATTCTTGTCGTAGAAATTTACGCGGGAGGACTATTTTCTAGCCTATACTAGACGTCACCCGCGTATTTTTTACGCAATTAACGTCTATTCCACTTTGGGACTTTTTCGAATGTTTTGAGCCCAGGTTTTCGGGCTCTAAACATTCGATTTTTTGACGTCACTTTTAACTTTCGAAGCTCCTGCAGTAGCAAAATAATCGAATTTGCGTCAACACTTGAAAGGCTTCTATTTTTCAAAAATCGCCAAAGTGGAACTCACTAAGAAAAGAGATGAAAAATCCCGGTTTTTAGTGAGGTGCTCGCTAACTATTTTCCTCAGATGGTTAATTTTCAAGGGCCTTCAGAGGTTTTCGTACCCGTAAGAAAACTAGTTGTTATCAGGTTAGCTATTTCAGACTCGACCTTGTTCTTAGTCCTTAAATTTCTTTTTGTCTTTTTGCTTTTTTGAGCTTCTTTTTGGGTACATTTTTTTAAGGAACAAACTATATAAGAACATAAGGCTTCGATAGCCAAAATATTAAGAACAAGCTAAGAATATATCAAGGCTCTGTGGACTCTAAAACACCCGATTTCTTTTGAAAATGTTAAGAGCATTTTTAGGCTTAAAATCCGAAAAGATAAAAACATCCGAAGGCTTGAAAAATTTTGGATGTTCTCATAAAAACGTGTAGAAGATCAAATGAAAGACGGTTTGGCTTTTTTTCCCAATTAGGAAAATTTTTGAGTCTGTTTTTACATTGAAGAAAGCCCCGAAGGGTTAAAGACACTAATTTTATTGGAACTATCTCGTTGTAAATATGTATACTAGTCAAAAAACTGAAGTAAGGTTGTTAGCCAAGGGGCTTTGTGAATTGTAGTATGATGATTCTCTAAAACTCGGTTAGCCAGTTTTTATTTTCATTTCAGAATAGGTTACATCACAGATATCTATAAAGCCCGAAGGGCTAGATAGGCAACTTTAAGCTTTCTTCAGCAAAAAAAAAGTTAAGCAAAAAATTGACTTTTTAAATTTCGTGGCAGCGGATAGGATCTAGAGCATTTTAATTGTTTTTGGAGCGCGTTATCAAAAAAGTAGGCGGTAAACGCTATTTCACATCTCTCAAACAGGTGAAATTGCATATTTTAGTCACGTGACCTTGCCTTCACTTTTCGATAAAAGTCGCTTATCTAGCCCTTCGGGCTTTACAGATCTGTGTGTTGCACATGAAAAGACTCCATTGCCAAAAGAAGTGTCAATTTTTGAAATGTCATTAGAATAACATTATCCATCTAAAGCATCAAAAGAATAGAAAATATTGTGTCTTACAGTAGTGTGCACTTTTGACAGATTGTTTAACCATTGAGTCTGTTTTCATTTGTAATCTGACCTCACTCTATCTATAGAAAGTTCTTATTGCGGTTGCAAAGATTGTTAAACTCCACGATGGAGAACGTCGACTTCCGTTTAAGGAAAAGTGATATTCAACAACACTCCGTCAAAAATAAGCTCCGTTCTCCACACACGACTGGACTGCAGAGAAAATTTCGCAATGCATAGATTTCTATTAGCCCTCGTCCTTCTTTTGTTATAATCTCAATATTATTTTCTTTTCTAGTGCAATTACACTAATACAATAAAAAAGGAGATACACATATTAAAACCCCATTGCAGCTTGATCTCAGGCAACACTTTTGCTAAGCAAGCTACAAGTTAACATCTAAAGAAGTATCTCTCATCCAGAAGCAATCCAACGGCATCAAGAAGTAATCCAACAGAAAATCAAAACAAAATGTCTGCAGAAACTTTAAACCACAAGAAATTTCTTTTCACTTCGGAATCAGTAGGAGAAGGACATCCAGGTACATTATCTTTTTGTTTTGTTTTTAAAGTTTTTCTTTATATTAACCTCGTTTCCTGCGTATTATTGGACACCCCTGTCTCACAGCCCCGGTGGAACTTTTTCCTCAGTGGGGATAGAAATTTTGTTGTTCCAAGGTTAAAAAATCCAGTGGGGGATGGTTTTGGACTGCAATTTTTAAACAATAACATTGGATCTCGAATGGGGATGAAATCAAAGTTAAATTCCCAGTGGGGCTGAAATTCCAGGGTATTTTCCCACCAAGAACGAAATTTTTGCCAAATTTTCCAGTGGGGCTGAGGTCCCAGCGGGTCTGCGACACAGGGGTGTTATTGACTGTTTGAGAGTTACTTAATTCTACAGTTTTTATCAATAGCGGGTGAAATCGACAGTCTGGGATATATGGGGACGACAAGATTTTCGTTACATTTCATCTGGCCCAGAACGCTTTTTTAACATTTGCTCTGGTCGGACAAATAAGGTTAATTGGTCCGCTCCCTTAGAGCTCTAGCTTCGGCGGCCGCCAATACGCCATCGGAATATCATATAAGGAACAGGACTTTTAGTCAAAGGCTACGTAATTTGATCAAAACATTCACTTAGTGCTTTAATATAGAAGTCTTCACTCTTTCAAATACATTAACTTGAATGCCAAGGTGTTAGTTATACCAGTTCTATACCATGCCACCCCCCTACCTTTTGGTAGACCATGTCATACGTTTTTAAGACTTACTATTTTAAGCTGGTTTGAGACCAAATCAAACCACAAAAACTCTTATTCTCCCCAAATCGTTTTGAGGTGTTTTGAGGGTGTAAAAAGTGAAAACTTTTACTTACTTACTGTGAGATTGACGAGGTGTAACAAAAAAATCTGCCTGGTGAGAATTTATACATGTTTTTTAAATTATATCAAAGATTTTCCTTTCTCATCATTTTTGTTTACACCAAAATGTGGTTTCCTTTCCAAAACGCAAATCTGACCAAAATTATTCAGAACAAACCGATGTTTTCTCTTCGTATTTGATTTCCAACGCTCGGGTAAAGAGAAAAATAACCCAAATTTCTATGCTTTCAAATACGTCTCTCCTTTGGGAGTTTTATTTGATTTTGGAAATATCAACTGCAAAAAATATCTAATTTTATCAGTGTGTGCATCATTGTACTTGACCTCTTAGTCCGTTTTTTTGCGATACTGAGTCGGTTATGTATATCTAAAGTAACGTTTTACAGATTTCAAGCCTCATACACGCTTTTTTTTTATAAGAATGGTGTAAATCCGTTTCATCACGGATATTCTTAACTTTTTTGGGAAAATCATCCTAAAATATTCGTACAGCACATTCTTAGGTTGGGATCCTAATTCATACTAGATTTAACATTTAGTGCATATGTCTCAAGCATAAAATGGCACTTTTGCAAAAGGATTGAGCCTAACTTGGGGATAATTGATAATTTATAATTGAAAATGCTCTTAAAATGGCATTCTTAGCTTTAGTAGCAAAATTCCATGATGGTGATATTTTTAGCATATTCTTAGTTTTTTGGCCATTTTCATCATGGACATTCTTATAAAGTGTATTCTTATAAAAAAATCTTTTATGCAGCTTTTGAAAAGATGCAAATAAAATTTTTATGCAGGTTTTCTCAATTGTGGTCTGTTTATGATTATGATATATGGGCTGATAGCCTTCTTGCAAGGTCAGAACACTTAAGGTGTGTCTTGAGGTAAATATAGTTCTTTGGTATTACCTCTGAACATGCAAAATCATGTTTAAAGGCCAGTAGACCATAAAGGGCGTCCTTTAAGAGTAGTCTATCAGACCACAGATATAAAACAAGAATAAACTTGAAAATTTCATTTAACACACTTACAGACACACCTTTCTGCAAGCAAAATTGATCCCTTGGATTAGATCTTATGTCTGAAGAGCTTTTGGACGTTGGTCGGTCTATCAAACCTGTTAAACCGGTTTTTAGTAAGCTTGTCTGATTAGTACATAACATTCTATTTCGTTGTACTAGTACTAGTTAAGAGCAGGTCTAGCCCAATCTTTTGTTTAAGGCTCTGTGCTATATTGACGCTTTTGTTATGACAATGAAAGGTATCTAAACCCTTTGTTTTGGTAAGTCTAATCATTATGTCTGTTGTAACAATTATCGATTTTTTTTTTGAATAAAGTAAAATCTTTATGTTTTTGTCCCTATTGTTCAACAGCATTGTATTGTTCAGCAGCTGAACAATGGTTTCTTTGTTATACCGTTAGACTGGTTCATTGGACTTGCAATGCCTGTTCCAAACCTGTTTTAGCTAAAAAGTACAACTGTCAGCCATGATTTTGCAATAATTTTTTGAGAGGAGCATGGGTCCATTTTTGTTTTGATTTGGTCTTTGAGATCAGTCAAATACATTTGAGAGAATCAAATTTCTTTGTTTATATTTTCGATGAGAATAGCTTATTTAAGTTGTTTACCTTAACTATATTGTGAAACCACTTCAAAAGTTTGAGTATGTTAAGGTTTTAGGTAGATTTCTATAGAAAATATTTTTGACCCAACTGCAGTTGCACCCGTTGTCGTATAACTTGGTCGTGTTTTGTGTTCATATAAACCCCTATAACCTATAAACTTATATAAAGCTGGAAACTCAACCATTAAGATTATTGATATGCTTATGAGCTTCAATACATATCATTTTCTTTTTTTCTCCTACTTGGGGCCCCCTTTTTTGTCCTTCCGAAGAAAACGAATAAAAAGACATATCTTGGTCATGCAATTATGCACCCTCTCAATTGATTAGGGTGTCATTGTTCTTATGCCTCGTCTTTGTATCCTGACTTACTTATAACACCCTTGTATGTCTCACAGCCCCGGTGGAACTAAAATTTCTTTCGAAATCCCAATGGGGATAGAAATTCTATTGTTCCCGAGCTTAAAATGTCCAGTGGGAATGGCTTTCGACGGCAGATTTTTGCATTGAATTTCAAATGGGGATGAAATCAAAGTCAATTTTACCAGCTGAAATTGTAGGGTATTTTGTCCGGGACAAAATTTTGGCTAAATGTTTCAGTGGGGCTGAGGTTCCAGGTGGTCTGTGACACAGGGGTGTCTTATATGCATACCTCTTTACTGCCCCAGTTACTTTGCCAATTTACTGACTGCCTCTCTTCATCTGTTGCTGTAGATCTATGTATTTTTCTCCCATATTATACCCAATATGCCCAGTAACCATGATAGTCTTATTAAAAAATTGAATTGTATTTCGGGAAATCAATAATGTCACTGTTTCACAATCAAGTTTAAGAAGCGCATTATGATGTTGGACTTTGTACAATTTTGTACCAAAAGTATAAGACACACACGCGTTTATTCTAAATATGGTCAGTTTTTTGACATTTCTGCTCAATGTTTGATTTCAAGGCTCTCTTCTTTCCGATTTCATAAAGTTCTCAGCCTAATTTTGCAATATTAAGACTCCCTGGAAACCCGCTGACAGCAGGGCCTTCCACGTATGTAGATTATTGGGTAAATTTCTTTCAATCAAAGCCTTTCGAGGCCTGGGTACGAGTTTGATTTTTCAAAACAAATGCTATGCATAGTTTTCAAGGCTGTCAGGTCAATACATTATGAGGGTTGTTTTCACAAGGAAATGAGAAATTTGATCCTTATAGTTAAGTATGGTTTTACAAGGTATTGCTAAATGCAAATATTGCATTATAAGTTTTGATAGAGAACCTATCCCGAGAATATTATCGCCCTTGCGCTTCAAAAGCTCCCAGTTTCCTAAAAAATAGTTGAGTCTGAGCAGTTTGTCTAAAAATACACCCTTGTGTCACAGACCCACTGAGACCCCAGCCCCACTGGATAATTTGGTAAAAATTTCGTTCCCGGTGGGAAAAAACCCTTTAATTCCCAGCCCCACTGGGAAATTGACTTTGATTTCGTCCCCATTCGAAATTCCATGTTTAAAAATTGCACTCGAAAACCACCCCCACTGGATTTTTTAACCTTGGAACAATAGAATTTCTATCCCCATTGGGTTCTCGATTCCCACTGAGGAAAAAAGTTCCACCGGGGCTGCGAAACAGGGTTGTAAAAATGAAAAGATAGTGGATAAATCCCACGAAATTATCATTTTTACCATTAATTAATAGTAACCCAGCTTTCTCCTAGTAACCAGTCACGTGTAACATTGTATATTCCACTTTGCAAAAAAATTGGCTCGGGAATGCCTTTTAGCTTTTTTAGGTTCTCTTGAAGCCATGGTGATATTGTCTCGACGTTATAAACCTCATAGTCATACGGAAAAACCGTTCAAGTTTGAAAATCACCCTGCTGTGTGGGTTTGCTACAGGCAGGTCCAGTTTGACGATGGAATTTCCTTGATACGTTGTGTAATTTTCCAAAAGGAATGTGAAAGGGTTAAATATCGAAAAATGACATGAATGTCAAAAGTTTGATTTCTCGCCGTAATGAAATAAACCGTCAACTAACAATAAAGTCATTTATTTGTGGTTTATTATTTACAAAAATCTACTATTTATCGATTTGAGGCTAATTGGCTTCTGTACACGCCAAGAGAACTTTGGATTGGTTTGATTTTGAAATTAGAAATGTATGACAAGCGACCTTGCACACAAAAAGGACGTATTATATTTTCTTCTCTGAGATCACTGACAACTCACTCTCGTGGATTTGACAGAACAATTAAATAGTTTTTCAACCCTGTAAACCAACTCAAAAAATCAATAGGCAGAGATTCATTTAAAATCGCTCATCGGCTTCCGAGGATACAAAATATCAGAATACCGTTAATTTTTTACAGGCTTGCCGGTAAAGAACTACTTCTCTAATACCGTTCAAAAATGTCCTGAGGAGTATACTGGAAATTTGGTCTTTCAATAACAGAATACAGGTAATTTTTCTGTCAAATATCGGAATTGCGGTCAATACCAGATTCTCGGATATCTTACACACGGAAAAAAGTCCGGGTATTATGATTGTCGAGTCTCCATAACTTGCTAGGT
Source organism: Clytia hemisphaerica (assembly GCF_902728285.1). Lineage (NCBI taxonomy): Eukaryota > Metazoa > Cnidaria > Hydrozoa > Leptothecata > Clytiidae > Clytia > Clytia hemisphaerica. The sequence goes on along the minus strand of NW_027103962.1, from coordinate 1,660,394 downwards.
CGAGGTGAAGTAATCGTTCGAGTCAAAAGACTATCGAGTTATGGAGAGACAAGCAGAGAATCTTTTAAAGGACAAGAGAAAGTTTTCGGTTTGAAAGAGTTCAATTTTTGTGCGAATTGAGCTAATGTAGAACACGAACATGACACGATGTGGTCATATTGCAAAATGTAAAATGATATTTCATCTATCTTGTATAAATCCTTATGTGATCTCAGCTTCATAGCTTTTTAACAGCCTAGTAATGCTTGAGTAGAATCACACGTGAATTATGCGTGCATAAAAAGACGTCATTGTTCTAGCCATTTACGAAACTTAGTTGTAAACTGTATCTTGAAGTCATGTTATTTCACTCTCTAAGATACGCATAATGCCTTGTTATTTGTAATATTGTAATATTAGGAGATGAAAATCTCATGAAATTTTCGATTTTGACGGCCACATTGCGCAAGTTTTCAAGAAAAAGATGTATGAATTCTTACTTAAGTAACGCTATTTGTGATTGCGAGCGCTAGGTTGTCTTAGTGATATTTTTACTTGTACTTTTGCCCGGGGATTGGCTTTTTCCTTGCATGTTTGTGGAAACATACTAGTACTTTTGTGGAAACATACTAGTATTTTTGATGGCTCAATGTAAATTACTGCAGCTCACAAGTCATTTTAATTTTGCGTTTCATAAAGTGTTTGATTTCATCAAGGTCTCGAAATTATTTGGAGGAAGCAGGAGTTAAAGAAAATTACGTATAAGTTTTCCGTAGATTGGCGCGCCATTCTGTTTGAAATAAGTATCACGTGAAAAAATTGTTCCCGGGAAGTTGAAGACCCTAATCAGCATCCTTTCATCGACATTTCGCTCAACTACGAACCTGCTGCCATGAGTTCCACCCGCTGGTATGATTCTAGCCTTTAGTTTTCTTTTTGTCTGCATTTGGGATTGGATGTCGCTTACGCAATCTGTATGCATACTTTTTATTCCCCTCGTTTATTTTTCTTTAATTCAGCCACACAACTGTTATAATACCTCTAATACTCAAGCCTATCGCTGTTCATGGTACAGCTTAACGCAGATAACGGGAGAAGTATATTACAATCTATAAATAAGATTTATTAAAGAAACTTTTGTGAGAATGTATAAGGCATTTTAATATTCGATGTCTTACAATAATAAGGCCTCAGTGGTTTTGATCGAATGATTTTTTCAGAGAATGCATAATGTATATAATTCAATTTTGCAACTACACGATAAATGAATTTTCAGTCGCCGCAGATACAATAGGTGCATTATAACTTATTTAAAACTCAAAGTCCAAGTTTAGAATTGAATCATTCGTGTAAGCAGCTTGGAGATGCGAATATGGTTAGGTTGATATAAGAATAAGAAATCTTACACATAGTTTAGTTCAAATCTTGGAGAGCTTATTTTTAGTCTAGCAAGCTAGACGACTAAGTCATACATAGTAGAAATAAAGCAAAAAGTAATAAAGGGAACAATTTTAGTCGTCTAGAAACCTTTGTGCACTAACTCCAAACAAAAGAAAAGTGTCAATATTTGCAATTATAATTTTTCCCGCTCAAAATAATTCTTGAGAAAAACATGTGTGTGGATTTGTGTATTGAAAGTTTTTCATTTGAGTTGATTTTGTTTGAGAGTTTGTTATTGCTTGATAAATTGTTTTCTCGCTACGCAAGTTTCTGCGTAGCTAGCCGGGGTATCTATAAGACTGGAACACCGGATTCTTCCAGTCGTTTATACAAACTAAATCCCGTATTATTATTATTATTATTATCTCATTTCTTTCCTTATATAAATTCAAAAGTACAATAGAGATTTCCTGTTTATAAATTATAAAGAGTACATCTCGTACTAAATAGTAGCAACATAAATTACCCTGAGGTGTATTTGATCGAGAGAAAAAATCGGAGCTTATTATTATCATTATTATTATTATTAGTATTGGTATTATTAGTATTACACGCATTATAAACGACTCCAGTCTAGCTTATTTTCGATGACAGCTTTTTGTCAGGGGCTTGGGATTACGAATGCGTATTTTGCAGAACTGTCTTCGAGAGTTTTGATCTTTGGGACAATCATTGTGTTGGTTTTTCAGGTATACCGGCAAAAAGGGTTTTCTACATTTATATAAATGCCTATGCAAAAATAGTCCAATAAGGCTCAGAATATAGTCTGGAAGTCTGCCAGCCCCTCCCAAATTGAAATATTCAATTAAATCAAACAGATAGCCCAAAATCGACTTTCTTGCCAGAACTTTAAATCTTGAAAAACGTTAAAATAAACGGAATTCTTATTCTATTTCGACCATGATTGTACTCACTAAAAAGGATTGGTATATTTTTCTGTTAATCTTTTTGTTCACAGAAAACCCAAACCATGGATGGCTCGATGATGACTGTATTGTGAAGTTTGAAATATATAGCAGCATATATATACAGTATAGCAGCCGCGAACTGTGCATTTTTTGCATGGTTTTTGAAATATGAAATCAATCCTGAGTCTTTACCCCGTCTTTACTCTCAGTTGTTGTATTTGCACTAGTCAGAGATGAATCGTCCTAACCAAAGTTTTGTATTAATTTTTCATTCATTCTTTGCGTTCATTATACGGTTGGTGGTGTTCACAATGTTTGATTCATCCTCATTTTTGAAAAAATACTTTTAGAGCTAATGACTATTTTACGTTAGTTTTTGTAAGACAACGATGATTTAATGTCATTTCTTCGTACCTTATTATCGGGGAAAAAATGTTGGGGGAAAGTGACGAAAATTTTAAAGGGGTGACGAAATTTTTCTCTGACGAAATATTTCCCCGACATTTTATCACCCGACCAAAACTTGTACCCGATTTTTTTATCCTCGAACAAAACATTCACCCAAAATTTTATACCGCAACCAAAATTAAAATCTAATTTTTTTACACCTTTATTTACCGAAATTAGTGCTTTAAACGTCGAATTACGTTGTCTCACAATTTTCGTCCATGATTGTAGTGAAGGAAACCATTTCTTTTGGACAGTTTAGTCGGGTGAAAGTGACAAATTTGAAATTTTTGTTGGGGAAAAGTGACTAATTTGAATTTTTGGTCGGGGAAAATGGACGAAAATACCTCTAGGTGACGAAATTTTTCCCCGACGAAAAAAATCCCCGACTAAATAAAACTCCGACATTTTTTTCGCCAATAAGGTACCTTCTGTGTCTTTGGGAAAATATTTCATAGCTTCCCAAAATAAAATCATGCAGAGCCCCTGCGTCCGTGCATATAGAGATTTTAAATAAAAGAATGTTTAAAACACAGCTGATTGGCTTAGGTTTCGAAACTCTCTATTGTTTCATTAAAACCTCAGTGCGCATGCGATTTATCTGGAGAATTTCAATATTCAAAACAAGAGCAGATATGCTTTTCGCGTGTAAGAAGAGGACTGGTGAAGAAGTTGTTTGTTTATCTTTCCAAACTTCATTGGGTTTTCCAAATTCAAGATGGTAGACCGAAACACATGTCGCTAAAGGGGCTTCCTTTTGGCTTGAAGGGATACAAGGAGATTATGGGTCAGATAATGACAGAAGGATTTTATTTCGAAAGAGAGGGTTTACAGGAGACTTTGGCTCAGATTTTTTGTAATTATAAAAAATCAGAAATTATCAGCTTTAATGGATTTATGTTTCAGTGAAATAAATACAAAAAAATAATTAATAATTAAAAATGGCACAAAAATTTCTTTTCACTTCTGAATCAGTGGGAGAAGGTCATCCAGGTTTGTATTTTTATTCTATAATCTTATTATTTGAACATGACAAATAGAAGCTACTGTAAGAGGTTTAAAGAATATTAACGAAGTTATCAAACCCTAAAATTTTATTTGATCGATTTATTAAAAATAATTGATCGATCGTGAGGAAGGAAGGGAGTGATTAAGTGTTAATTTTCATGACAAAGGAGCTTTGGTAATGAAATATAATTCCAAGCACGACTGAATGCACTCAAACAACAATCAAATAAGACCCTTTTACCAGAAGGCGGTGTCAATCGAACAACTTCAAACAAAAATTGCAATCGAACCAATCGAATGTAATCGAATGCGATTGAATAATTGCGATTCAATTTGTGTAACGTAATCGAATCTCAATCGAACAGCTGATTCCTTGGTAATATTCTATTGTGTTCAATTGCGTTTGAGTAAGGTTAGATTGGTTCTATTGATAGTTATATTCGATTGGTTCGATTCATTGGGCGGATCTTTAAAAATTGTTTGGTTCCCGTCATTTCGACTTTACAAAGTGGGTCGGTCAGTCGGTCGGTCGAAAATATTTTTTTGTACATACATACCATCTTTGTTCATTGTAGGTACCTGCATTGTAAGCCCCATAATCATCATGCAACATCTTGTTTTTTAGAAAGTGATGCTTCGCGAGCGTGGTCTGCTTCCACGAAGGTCCGAATTATGAAATCGGGTTAAAAATCGGGAAATCATGGATAAACTGGTTTTTGGTTCACTTTCCGATGGCGTGCCACGCTCGCTATTTCAATTTGAAAACTTGTAAATACTGACCGCGCAGACAAAGGTTGACAATTAGGAATCCAGAAGTGGCAAAAGGGGTCTCCGACTCTCCGACTCTAACTTCAGAGTAAAAATCAGGGTCGGTCGGGACGGGAACCAAACAATTTTTAGAGATCCGCCTTGTCAATTACCTTCGATTACGATTATGTTCGATGAGTTTGATTTGAAATTAGATCACTCCATTAGACAGTTAGTCACACTAGGAAATCTAGCTTTCAGAAAAATCAACATCAGTCATCTACAGGATACATTTCAACAACAAGGATGAGAGTTACCTGAATCAAGTTCGCAAGACAATATTAATTAAAACTTGAAAGTTGGAAACAAAATAAAACGTGCAGCAGCCAAAATCGACCAACCAAAATTTGTCATTCAATTCCCGAGACAGCGCTTCAATTTTTAAGGCCTTGTTTGTACGCTAAAGTAAAAACAATTACGCACATGTAAATGGGTCATTGTTTGAGGTCCGGCAAAATTTCCGGGAGATAGCCTATCCGGCAGTGCGCGGATCTAGATGGGTTCTGCCTCCCCCGTAGATCTTTTTCTTGGTAAGTTGATCTTCAAATTAGTTTTCAAGGTTGGCTTGGCTCAGATTTTTTCGTCTATGGCTCAAATTTTAGGCAATTTCTCAAAGTTTTTGAAAATGTTAATTTCATTAAAAAGCGCCGGGTTATTTTTTAATGAATCCCTTTAGAAGTTTTGCGGTGCATTTTTTTGCTTGAGAGTCAAGTAAACGATATAGCGCTTTCGCAGCATTAATCTTTGATACGCATTTTGGCGGGACGCTAGTGTGGCTAACTGTTAGAGCTTTTTAGCGCAGGCGGCCGAGCACTTAAATACCGTACGAAAGTGAATAGAATCTAATACAATTGAATCAATCAAACGTAATCAAACATAATCAAATACAATTGAACGTAATTGAAGCAATCGAACGGCAAATCCTGGGTAATATTCCATTGCAATTCGATTGCGTTCAACAATCGAATTGCAATTATTCGATTGTGAACAATCGAATTGCGATTATTCGATTGTGTTCAATTGCGTTCAATTGATTCGGCATTCGATTCGTTCGATTGACACCGTCTGGCTTTTATTAAACACAATGTCATGTTGGATAAAAAAAACTCCAGCACAAATCATGATAACTCCACGTTTGAATTTATTTGAGGGAAACAATAACAATAACCAAACTTTTCCTTGCACCCATTAAAATGTTGAGTTATCGCAATTTATCCCGGTATTTTTAATAGTCCTTTGGGAGAACGCGACAACCTATTGACTGAGTTCCGCATATTAATTTTTAACGCAAATTTTTTGCACCAATCTTCAATCTTTGTATACTAAATGGGTTTATGAAACCATGTCACGCTATAGCCAAGTGTTTGACAACATCCCTGATTGTCATGGCTGCGCTCACAGAAGGGAAAGTGGTCAGGGGAAGAGTCTGGAAATTAGTGTTTTTTTAGAGTAAGTCGTTGCAGGGCAAATGTTTCGTAAAATTAAAAACCCACTTTCCCGTGGAAATAATTGACGTTTGGTTTTTTGGAACCCTTGGGGCATACCGTAACTTGGTCTAATGTCGACACCCCTCTAATTCCGACACCCTTTTTATCAGCTGAAATTTATAGAAAGGTTGAAACTGTTTTTTTGTTGCTTAGTGGTCAGAGAAAAATAATTCTTTTTCCATCAGTGATTCAAGCTTTCATTTTATTCCTTCCTCTAAAGAAGGGTGTCAGAATTAGACAAGGGATGTCAATATTAGACCAACTTACGGTAAGGTAATAAGTTTTGAAAGAGAGCATATATAATTTGGGGTATTTTGGGTCCAATGACTTCAATTAAAACCTGAAAAATGCAATATCTCGAATTTGAGAAGACATGGAAAAGTTTTCTTAAATTGGTTCAATCAAAATTGGGGATTTGAAAAAAATTTTATGTTTACTTTTCTTGCACAAAACCCCTTTAACTAAGGGTTAGCACCCCATTGCTAAGTTGTTGGCTTAAAAGTCCAAAATGATACCACTCTGAACCACGAAAAACAATAGTTTTATCAGCTGCACTCCAAATCTCGTTATATTGATGTAGGAGTTTTAGTCGTAACTGTCAAGATAGCACATCAATTTCTTAGTCCTTTATTTTTGTCTATTTGGTCGCTAAGATTATGTAATGTTTTTGGAGTCATTACATGGAATATTTTGCGTCTTACAGTACAAAAAATATTCGGGGAGGCAATTAAAAATTGACTTTTGGAAGGACAGGATACCATTTTTTGTTAAAAGTTAGCAGTGAAAATATTACATATTCCTCTGAATATGTTGTTTCCATGAGCAATAAAGTAAAAAAGTATGTTTGTGGGCCTGAGAACATAAACAAAGCATGTGTTTCTCTGTCAATCATAAATGCACAGCAGTTTCCTTTGCAACATATATACTATGTCTTATTTTAAAATATCTTATTTCAATGGCACAAGTACTATTAACTTGCTTCAGAAAGTTTCTTCTATGCAGTGGTGATAGTAATAAGGAACCTATTTTATAAAAGACTTAAAATATGTTTACACATACTTGTTTACATTAATGTTAATTTTTTAGGGGCATAGCTAGTATAGCTGACAGGTTTCATTGGCATTGCTTATGGAGCAGTGCATTTTGCTTGAGAAAGAATTCAGATTTATATCCAAAATCTTAACTCATTCTTAGATTTAGATATGAGTTTTCCCTCCAATCACTCAAAAAAATTAAAAATTAATTGTTAAAAATTAGTTCAATACATGATAAGGTGTTGTAGACAAATTTGTCTAAACTTTCACCATTCAAAAGTTGAAATAAGTTTGCTCGGTACTTAGAATTTCTCAAACTTCTTGTTGTATAGAAGAATCTCTTTTAATAACATACTTCAACTATTTTTTTTTAGATAAACTTTGCGATCAAGTATCAGATGCAGTTTTAGATGCACATCTTAAACAAGATCCAGATGCCAAGGTTGCATGTGGTAAGTGAATGGAAATAGTATAGTATTATATACTGAAATATTGTAATATTAGATATACTATAATATTTTAGTATTAATAATATACTATAGTATCATTTCCTTGATTTGATACTATAGATATATATGTTAGATACTATATTGTGTAGTATAGTGTTTTCAACTTTTTAAAGAGGCCAAAAGAAATATTATGTTTCTATTTTTCTTAACTTTTTCTTAACTTTTTCCAAAGTCAAGGAATGGCAATTGGAAATCTCTGAAAATCAGTTCTTACGTGGTTCTTACGTTGGGCGTCTATTATTGTTACGTTTGTAAAAGACACTTTTCAGCTTGAATATCTTGCCTTTAGAAATTTGCTCAATACAATAGAAAGAATATACAGGTCAAACATCTTAAATTATCTGATTATCCTTTAAAAGAAGAACCTTAAGTAAATATTTCCTTTTTCTTTTTTCTGTCTAGAAACAATCGCCAAGACCGGTATGGTTATGGTTGCTGGTGAGATCTCATCTAAAGGAATAGTAGATTATCAAAAAGTTGTTAGGGACACAGTCAGAAGAATCGGTTATGACCACAGCTCCAAAGGTTTCGATTGCAACACAATGAATGTCTTAGTGGCTGTTGAACAACAATCTCCTGAAATCGCACAATCTGTACATTTAGAAAAAGACGAAAAAGATATTGGTTTGTGCTTTGCGTTTAGAATATATTTTTTAACTGCTTTTTCCAAATATCTGTTTTTACAGGCTAAATCCCGTCTTGAAAATTTTGAAGTTTTGGAGGTAGTTTCACTCTCAAAAGCAAAAAACACACTGTATCACTATCAAAAGGAAGGAACCCTCTAATTTGACCCTAGTAAATATAAAATGGGCAGATAATTTGACAGATATTTAATTGGACCTCTTATTCCTCTTTGAAGGAAGGGCCTAGTTCTAAGCAGTCCCTATCATCTAACTTACTATCAAAAATTTATTTCGCAACAGGAGCTGGAGATCAAGGTCTTATGTTCGGATATGCCACAGACGAAACTGAAGAACTTATGCCACTTACCTGCGTCCTTGCTCACAAATTAAACGAAAAACTTGCAGAGAACAGGCGTAACGGCACACAACCTTACCTGAGACCAGATACCAAAACACAAGTCACAGTCGAATACGAAAATGATGACGGTGCTTGCAAACCGCTTCGTGTACACACTATCGTCATTTCTACACAACATTCTGAAGATGTCACTACGGAAAAAATTCGAAAAGACTGCTTAGAATTAGTTGTTAAAGTAAGATTCTGTTTCACGCCTACCCTGCCCTGTTATCCTTTTTCTGAGCAATTTTTTGACTGTTTGAAATGCTAAAGAGATATTTTCAGTTTAACTAAATTACAAGACTTTCACCATTATGGAAGAAAACATTTTTATGCAATAGCCTCTACAAATTTTATAATTTTATACAATATGGCGGAAATTCACTAAGCTGCATAAGTTAGCAAAACCTGAAGAACCTACCAATCCTTAGAAGAAATATGCATCAAGGGGTTTGGGTTTTACCCGAATAAAATGGTGTGACATTTCTAAAGACATTTTAGGGAATGTCTTACATATAAAGAAAATTGACACCATTTAGGCTTTCCAAACTTGGATAAGGTTAATGGATGTATTAGAATTAACGTTTGAGTCGATCTGGTTTGTGTTGATGAATTAATTAATTGGAATTTAAAAATAACACGTCAATTCTGAAGTCCTTGCTAGATTTTTGTTTCATGCATTTGGAACAAATGGTATACTAAAACGAATCATAGATCTTGCTGCTTACAATATATTTCTGCGCTATCTAAATGTGGAATTTGAAATGTAACTTATTTCTTTTCAGGCTGTTATTCCAGCAAAATACTTAGATGATCAAACAATTTATCACATTCAACCGTCTGGTAGTTTTATCATCGGTGGACCAATGGTAAGTTATTCATCTATGTTTTTTGAATCGGTCCTTCAGAGTTTCTAAGCATAAAATTGCTTCACTTTTTTCTTTCCATCGGAAGTTTGGTCTTACCTAAACCCATTTATATTTCTCAGTACAGTCCCCTCTGAAAATGCATAACACTCACGCAATACGCAACACTTCCCTTAGAAAATGCACAACATTTTGCTTTGAAAGTACACAACATTTTCCTTTGCCTTTGAAAATACACAGCATTTTCCTTTGAAAATACACAACACTTTCCTTCGAAAATACACAACATTTACCTTTGAAAATACACAACATTTTCATTTGAAAATACGCAACACTTTCCTTTGAAAATACGCAATAATTTTTTTGAAAACACAATACTTTCTCATGTTATGAAAATACAATACCTTCTTTAGATAAAAAAAACATGTATATTTCCTTTGAAAATACACAACACTTTCTCTTAAATACACAAAGTAATTTTCTGAAAGCAGATTGAACTTTTAAATAAATTTTTCTTTAGATACACGACATTTACGCGAATTTTTCCTTTGAAAATACACAATACTCTTTTTTTCCATTTTCCTTTAATAATACACTTCCAAACAGTTCTTTGGACTATACCTCTTTTCTTTGAAAATACACCAAATGAAAATAAAACCTCCTTTAAATCGGTCAAACACAAAAAGCCAAAGGCTGTGTTCACCACGAAAACAAAACAGATAACACAATTTTCATGACATTACTTTTGCAGGGTGATTGTGGATTGACGGGTCGAAAGATTATCGTCGATACTTACGGAGGATGGGGTGCCCACGGTGGTGGTGCTTTCTCTGGAAAAGATTTCTCCAAGGTAAAACATTGACATCATTTTAATTTATGGTAGACATGTTGCTCACATTAATATCTCCACTACCTGCAGTAGACATGCTGCTGGTTCACCGAAGCTACAATCTCTACAGACTCTCAACTCCTAATTTTGGTTATAATCTATCGTTGTTTGAAGCTTACGAGTATTAAATTGAAAAGTAATATTATATTTCTAGAACTAGGTTTTCTTTGGTTTATGATTGAAAAGTCTGGCCTATTTTTTATGTTTAATCACCAATAAAACGTTTACCGGACACGTCCGATAAAAAGGCCAAACGATACAGGTCCGTTATATAGACTCAATCCTTGTTTCCAGGTCGATCGTTCTGCTGCATACGCTGCTCGTTGGGTTGCCAAGTCTGTCGTAGCCGCTGGTCTTGCTCGCCGATGCCTGTTACAAGTCTCTTACGCCATCGGTATCGCTGAACCTCTTTCTGTTTCTGTTATCACCTACGGAACTGGCAAAAAGACCGACGCCGAAATCTTAGAAATTGTCAAAAAGAACTTCGATTTACGACCTGGTGTCATCGTCAAGTAAGTCATATTTCTCTTGTCTTTTTGTAAGTGAACTTCGCCATAGCTAAAGTCATTATAAAAACTAGTTTAAGAGAGTTCACCGAGGTCGAAGATGATGTCAGAGATGATGATCTTCAATAAGAAGTTGGGTTGGGTTTTGTTATGACAAGTTTTCACTCTATATAAGAAAATCCTTTCAAGTTGAGTATGATTACTGTAAGTTTCATTCCTGTATTTCCATATACTTTTAACATCTTTGATGAAAAATGAAGGGGGCTTGATAACTAAATGTTTTAGTGCGATCACTTCAACTTTGACCCTCCTTTCTACACCTGTAGAAACCAGATCTACATTAGAGATGAAATCCCAGACGTAACTGTTAGTGGAGTGTTAATAATTATTGATAGTGTCTACATTAATATTACCCCCAAAGATAATGTCTCTAGATTTCGATTTCACAATACTTCACATGTCATATCATAACCATGACATTATAAATAAGAGCTGTTTATATCAATAATACAAATCTTTATGACCCTACCGTGACACAGCATTTTTTATATACTGTAAAAAAACTCGTTGAGAAAAAGAGGGGTTTCCCTTGAACATTGTTGCCACGTTCAAGATTAAAGATCCCTTATCAACAGACTCTCAATTCCCTTTCAATCTCAAATAACATCTAAAACATGAAGCCTCGTTTTTCTTAATCTTACGTGTATCGTAATTTTCAAGTCTATAAGTAGCCCTTGCAATAAAAGGGGGAGGTTAACCTTGTCGTGACTGAGGTTCCATATGCTGGACATGCATGTCCTTTGAGAATCACGATAGTTTTCAAGCCATTAACGTTCCATAATAAAGAGCATCATTCAACGTATCTCCTACCAATTGCTTACACAGCATTTTTAAACAAAACAAAAGTTTCTCTCCCTACTGCGCCGCGCGAGTACAAATTTTGAGAAATTCTTTTGTGTATTCTGGTTAGTCAGCATAGAGGTGCGCCTCTATTCTATCATTAAAGAGTATCTTTAAAACAAAGACTGTTACGACCGTTCTAATATTGAACATTTCGTTTTACTTTTCTATAGGGAATTAGACTTGAAGAAACCAATCTACGAGAGCACATGTACGTACGGTCACTTCAAACCTGGTTTCACTTGGGAAGTACCCAAAAAAATGAATTTCTAGATACATGGAACACACGTAACACAGAAACACTCTTGAATAATGTCGACCAAAAACCCTGTACGATAAATCAACACATTGTATGTTATCGTAAAACATGATGATTTTCCGCCGCCGGAAGAATGGTTATAGGTTTTGGTGTATATTATATTCAAATGGGACTTGCTTGTATAAATTATAATAATAAAAATGTCTTATAGGGTGTTGTAGATTATAAAGATTTATACTTTTTGATTAGGTTCGCTATCTTTATGTCAATTGATCCATGATTCTATGGGACTAAGCACTAGTTTCGTTTTCTTTTACACACTTTTGAATTATATTTTTCTTTACTAGTTTTATGTTTTCTTATTTTGAAATTCACACTTTTTGGGTATCTATCTACGACGAGACAATGTTTTTGTAAATCACTTAAGGTTCATATACAATGACTTTGTATTTTTTAAAAGGGGTAACTCATTTTAGAGTTACTCTATTGTCTTTCTAGAACATACATATTAAAATTGTAGACAATTGTTTTTGTTTTTTTTCATTTTTCACTGTTCAAGAAGTTTTTGTCCTCATTCTCATTTAGTTGAGCTTGAATCTAGGAATGTTTTTCTGCCTGTATGTCCCGAAGCTTTGGGGCAGCTGGAGAATGGTCTGATTTGGCTGCAATTTTGCACTAATGTTCTATTGGTGTTATTTTTCAAAAATTTAGATTATTTTAGGCCTTGAGACCAGTCTCTTACTATTGCTATAGCTAGGCCTTCAAATAGTTAAAAGAGTTCCGAAACTGAACCCACCGTGGTACGCATGCCCGACTATTTGGTGAATCTAGGCTACTTTGTGTTTTATGAAGTCCAAGACAATGTTATAGTCTAAGACGAATCACTATCTAAGAAAAAAGCCCAAAGCTGAGGAAAATTCGTAAACGGGTTTTTTGCCGAAAAGAGTTTACAGTCGGTAGAGTTGCCAGTCTTACATTTGTTCGAAACTCTCCCGCCGATTTTTTCCCGAATACCGCCATATTTCCCCGCCTTTACTATCACTGTAACGGACGATAACATCGTCTAATGAAATCCATGAAACCTTTGATTTGCGTTGTGATTTGCGAGCTTTATCGAGAACGAGGTGATGTATTATTACTACTTATTAACGGTTATTTTTTCATCGGTAATGACAAAGCCTGTAACTGACTTTCTATTTGTTAAAGGATGACCCTTTAGGCAGGGTTTCTTTTTATAGAAGATGGGTTTCTATGTGATTTATATTCATTTAATGCTCTTATGACACCGGCATACGAAAGAGATTTTGAAGTACACATATAGTAACATTTATTTGAGGTTTCATCAAATAATTATTTTTTTCTTTCTTGGCCTAAGAATGAGTGAGGTCATCAACTTTGGTTTACTTTTTGGACGAACCACTCTGGTAGATTTAGTTACGTTCGGTAGACATGTAGATGTCTTCACTGTTTAGCAGCTGTAGTTAAAACTGGTTGTTTTCGTTATATCCCTTACATCTGAAGATAACACAAAATCATATTTACAGACCATGGAATTAAACTTTCACTCCTAAAATTTGCCTATAATTGAATTACAGGATTGAAGATATACCATCAATTTGCTTAGAGCATTATAAACTGTTTTAACCTATTGTAGTTATTATGTTGACATGTGTTAACTTTGAAGGCTATGGCTCCATCCTGAGCAAAACGTGGTTTGCGCAGAATGGCTGCAAACCTTAAATTCACTTCACTTGCTGGTAGATTCTATATTATTCAATTCAAACTTTAACGGATATAGAGTGACAGGTTGACTAATCCATCCGTATATAGTGAGTGAAAGTGTTTGTTTATCAAAGTCATGGTCACTAACTTCAAGTGTTATTAGCTCGAAACACATCACGGCGAGAGAGAAAAAAGCTTCCACACTATTTTTATATACATTTTGGTTAAATCTACACATAACTTTGTTTGTTGAGATAAGATAAAATGTCTAAAAATGTGGGTTGTCGACTGGCTCTGGATAGTTATAAACATCTATGGTTTTTAAATCATGCTTGAATGAATGAAAATTGAATTCTAACTATGTTTCCTTTAAGGACTCGGGCCTCAAACTCGAGATTGTGAAGTATGCATACCAGCATGTACTTGGTTTTCAGCTCCTATAAAGAAAAATTGGAAGAAATGATCTGAGACCTTTTCATAAATTACGTCACGACCAACGCCTACCTCGTTTTTAAAATGTTGCTATGGTAATTGATTCCCAGAGAAGTTCATAAGAAGTTCACTCTATTTAAAAAGTAATACTTGAAGTCTCAAGGGATATAATCACCTTTGTAACGGTTTACAAAACAAGGCAGTTGCTGCACTCAAAACAATTTATGAAAAGACCTATAACAAAGGGAAAATAAATTAGTAGAAGATTCACCATCATGATATTTTGGGTGAAATATTTTAACGTGAAAAGCTGCAATGCATAAAAATTGGAAAAAAGCTCGGTTTTTTGAATTTTCTTTCAATTCATGTGCAGCTTTCATTCAAAAACATCATAGTTAATATTTCTTTCTGTGTCTTCTTGAAACTATTAACTTAACTTTTAAGCGGAATTGAAGTGAGTTCAGGCTATAAAAAATCGAATCTGAGCCACGAAGAAGTAAAGGAGAAGAAAGTTTAGATTGTGGAAGTTAAAGTATTAGTTACGGAGAAGGGATCGAGTTTTTGGTTCTGAGTAATGGAGAAAGTAACAAAGTCTTGTGCATACATCAAATCATTACCTTTTAGAGGTAATAAAATATTACTCAACAGTAGTGAAAAGGAGGTTCACCTTTTTGCTTACATTAAAACTACGTATATAACCGTTATTCCATGTTATTGTTTTGTTAAGAAAGTTATAACATTTCATAGGTGAGAAGAAAAAATATACACGTTTTTTTTTTTTTAAGAAACTAGTTTTACCAAGCAGCCTCAATGTTTCTTAATAAATCGGCCTTTTGAGCCTTAAATGTTTCTTCCATGTTTCTAAACTTTTTGACATAATGAGCCTCATAAAAGGCTGGATTGGAAGGTTCTTGAGAAGAACCGAATTAAAAAATGTTATTTTCTCATTCTCAGCCTCGGCATGTTTCTTAGTTGTTTCTTAGTTTTTAGGCATTCTGAGCCTCATGTTTCTTAAAAGTGTGTTTCTTAAAAAAAAAAAAACGTGTAACTGAAAGAAGTATCGCATCACGTAACCTAAACATTGGATCAAATTTACGTAATATATTGTTGTAGTAAGGTAGTAAAATACTTTAAACCATCACAAATGGTTGAAGTAATCTAGTGTAATAGATACCTCTTGAAGAACAGGCATCTACAATACAGTTGACGCTCTCTAATTTGATTTTTAAGGGGAATACAC
Source organism: Clytia hemisphaerica (assembly GCF_902728285.1). Taxonomy (NCBI): domain Eukaryota; kingdom Metazoa; phylum Cnidaria; class Hydrozoa; order Leptothecata; family Clytiidae; genus Clytia; species Clytia hemisphaerica. The sequence continues at coordinate 1,644,941 of NW_027103962.1, read as the reverse complement.
CTTTTCGACCGTAGTCGCACAGTCAGGCGCGTGCCACTTTATTATTTGATTATTCCCCTAAACTCGATCCAATCCTTTTTTACACCTTTTTCTGTTGTATATGGGTACAAATGAAGACTGGGAGGGTTTTAGGGTGGTTAAACGGACAAAAAATGGCCGCACGGCAAATTGGCGGCTACGGTCGAAAAGGTGTATTCGATTTTCACCGAAAAAGGGAGCTTATCGAATAGCAGAACATCGAATTAGAGAGTGTCAATTGTACAGTAGAAAAAACGAGTGTTTGTTTTAATGTATTGTGGTAAAACTTATACCAGAGCTAGGAAAGGGATTTTTTTCTCGGATCAAAACTGTCTGAATGGTACATGCGTGGTTAATGCGTATGCTCAGTATCATATCGCCGTCGTATATTTTGTCATTTCGTTAAAGAACATTATGGAAATTTTACTTTTAGAAAACAAATATTAAAATTAGTATAGGTAATGAGAAATTACTTGACTTCTCTTTACAGCGATGGAATTAAAAACTTATTGGAAACTAATCTCATTATGTTTTATGGCTGCAGTTCATGTAAGAAGCTGTTTTTATTTCGAAGTTTAAGGTTTTTGCTGGTCTTTACTCAAAACTCGCTCAAAACATTTTTTGATTTGGTTTAAATATTCTACTATTACTAAGCAAACTTGAAGAGCTGGCCGGGATATTTCTAAGCTTACAGTATTAGTCTTCATTTTGCACATATCTTCACATATTGTGATTGGTTTTGCCAATTCCAAAAATACTACTGTTTTAAAATTTACGAATATTAGAATAAAGATACTTTTAAGACCAGACCCCCACCAGACCGTAAATGGTTTTCAAGGTTTTTGTCGTCCTCGCAGAAAAGTATAGTAATAATTCATTTCTTTATCATCGTACTCGTAGATCCAAGCAGAAGATTTGATTGAAACATTCCAAGGTATTTTCTTTTGTTGTCCAACAATGATGCTTTTTCGGAAAAAGCATGTTTGGTTTTTTTTCGCGCGTTTTTTCCATTCTGTACATTTTTGTACTTGCTCCACAACCAAGTCTATCCGTCTTTTATGCCGCCATTATAAAAAACAACAACACACGTGATGGCGCGAAAAGGATTAACGGCGGAGGAAACACCTCAAAACTCAAAATTACCATTATCAAGAAAGTAAGAAAGTCCTTCCAGGTGTTCGATAAAAAGAAGACTTATCTTTTTACTGTCATTTTACTTTTCATTCATGATAAACTTGCATAGGTGAGTTACTTGGGTCAAAACTTTTTTTGTGTGGGTGCTTTGCTTTGGTCAAGTTTTTTGGGCGTAGCTAGCTCTTCTTGGTGTGAGGTTAGTTTGTACACAGACCTGATATCTTTGTCTAATTTTAAAATTCATTGCTGTAGAGAGTCTCTTGTCCTTGTCTTTTCTGATTTGAGATTTATCAAATCACTGCTGTGAGGGAGTGCGGGGTGAGAGAGAGGGGAGTCCATCCATGAGAGACAGTTACATCAATATGCCTTCTTACATGTCTTTAAAAATATAAATAAAAGTAATCACGGAAAAGGACGCGGGAAAAAAAGATATAAGTGTGAGAACAGAGTAATCAAACTCGTTAGAAAAAGTACCGTTAGAAGTCATAAAAAATCAACCTGAATAAATGCAATCGAAATTCCAGAGCACTTCGTAATTCCCCAAACAACATAGGCTGCACGCATCCCCAGAATTTATTTTGTTATAGCTATATAGTTTTGCTATATCAAATCATATCAGAGGGGATGCGTGCAGCCTACAAACAACATTACATTAGTATGTCAAACTCCCATCACATAAATTTTACAATTACGTCAGAGTAGACTACGCTCGCCACCGAAGAGGTTTATTTGGAAAGGGTAATTATATTTTATTGTTCGCTTCTTTTTCATAGATTCGCCGGGTTGGAAAAGTATGAATTTCTTTGTACATATTTTACCTACCCCAAATATTTAGGAGGCTGAGTTTTAAACGAATCGTCAAGTTGAAACGAACGATAAATGTATCAAGGTCTGTTTTATTTACCCCCTGGTGACTTAACAAAAGAGACTTAACTCGATGTGACAATCCAATTATTGAAAGTTTGTCTCAGCCTTTTTATAATGAGCGAGACATACGTTCTCTGATTGCGCAATTTTCATATTGACATTTTCGAGGCATTTTGATGTAACTGAGAGAAGTGTTGTCATATCATACTTTTCATCGTAGAGGTTTTCTTTCTGTACGGTCAACTGCTCTAACTTGGGACTATCTGTCAAAACATGGGACAGCAATTTGGCCACCATTTCACCGAAACTCCAAGGTTATTTTATTTGAGTTAAGGAACGACATATTAAAAAATACACGATTTCTCTTTTGATTTTACAGTAAGTGAAAATACAGACCAGATATGCAACAGTCCCAGTCCCCAGACAGTGCGCACAGCCAGACGGTGTCAATCGAACAACTACCGTTGTGTTCGACGAGTTTGATTGTGATTGAATTAAATTGGATCACTCCGTTAGAGCTTTTTAGCGTGGGTGGTCGAGCGCTAAAGTATCGTACGAAAGCGAATAAAATCTAAATCAATCGAACGTAATCGAATACAATCAAACGTAGTCGAAGCAATCAAACGGGAAATCCTGGGTACCGTAAGTTGGTCTAATGTCGACATCCGTCTTCTAATTTCGACATCATTCTTTATAATAGATAGGAATAATAAGAAGGTCGAAATCACTGATAGACTAAAGATTTTTCCTCTCATCGCGCTCGCTAGTCAAAGCCAATCAGCTATTCCGACCTTCCTCAGTTTCTATTGTTCCTATCTCTAACGAAGGGTGTCAAAATTAGAAGACGGATGTCGACATTAGACCAACTTACGGTAATATTTGATTGCGATTCAATTCTATAAGAATTGCGAAGCGATCCACTTAATTTCGCAAGCTGCTAGCAAGATCAGAGGAACTTTAAAAATCCATAAAGGGACAGGATTGTAAGCCTTTAACGCCTAAAACGCCACACAATCACCCCACCTGCGCAATGTTCTTTCCTTCTAATTGTTCTAATGTAATTATATGGTGCCTTAATAAAATTAAACGCCAGTCAAACATTCAAACATTTTTATTCGAATCAGCTGTTTGGATGTTTTTCAAAAATCAAAACAAAACAAATCAGAAACAAAAATTTAAAAATATTTTTTGTTTCTTACCAAGTTTTCATTTCAGAGTTACAGATTTAGATTTAGACACACACAATTTTCCTCAGTGTTTACTGCCTGCAATTTCTTAGTTGATTGGCTCAAAAACAGCAGAGTTGCTATAGAAGGAGCGGTTACTTTCTTGAGACAAAGAATACTCTTCTTCATGCCCAATGGGGTAAAAAACTCCTCATTGATTGACCTTTCAATACTTGATTCTTGCTCTAAAAGGTCTAGGACCTGTGTCTAGGATGAAGACAAGTCATTGCTATCACCATTTGAATCAAATTTCTTTCCATATAATGGCAAATCAAACATTCAAAACCACAGGACCACTGTCTAGATGCGTGTCTGCGTAGTATTTGGATCTGTGTTTCGGCTAACTTTTTTTACCTTCACTCCTACCACTTTAAATCGGCATTTTTCACAGTCCTATCTGTCAAACTGAGAAAATTTCCTTGACTGCAACCAAAGTCATTCAAAATGATTCGACAAAATCACTGTTTTGAAGATTTAATTGTATAGCAAATTTTCGCTTGGGATAGAAGTTAAAAGGTGCGCATACAATATAGGAAAACTGCTTTGCTCATAAATTTGTTTTGCAAAAAGTTTGATCCGTGGGAATGATTAAAAAAAAAACAGGTTTAAAGGTAGTTATGTGTCACCTCGTAGGGCACCCTGTAGATTTGTCATTTGTTGAAAACAAATGCAATTAGGCAACCTAGTCCTGTTTGAAAATATAGACTCGGGAATTGCCACTGCTTTGTGAATGATCTTGTGCATCATTGTAAGGTTGCAAGTTTTCCTTTGAGTTTCTAGGGTTTTTCATTCTAGTTAGTCAATCATTTTCCTTAAGCTGGAAGGATGATTCCAGTCAGCATAAACAAAACAAGCAGGTTTTTTTGTATCATTTCAATTCGGTCTGGAAGTTCTTGATTGCTCTCTCCGATAGGGGTCAAGACTGTAGATGCATAGTTGAGGATTTGGTTTATGTAAGTCTTGTAGGCTTTTGCTTTAAGCAAAAGATTTGGATTTCGACATCCTCTCAGACAACACTGTAAGAGGTTGTGTGATTGTGTACCTTTTTTGCAAACCATATCATTGTGTGTATTCCATTTCAAATCGTTTGTTCAGAATGACATCTAGATATTTGGTACTATCAACTTATTGATAACAATTGTTTTGTAATGTTATTACACTACTTAGTCTGTCTTTTATCCACAATCGATCATTTTCATGGCCATTTTTCCTTTTTCTTGACATTTGATGCCAGGAAATAAATCACTACTTTTTATAAACTGTCGATAATCTGATATTGACTGTCGATAGCTGATCTCGACTGTCGATTAGCTGATCTCGACTGCTGATTAGCTGATCTCTACTGTCGATTAGCTGATCTCAATAATAATCCAATAATCCTATGTTTGAATGAACACATGGACCAATGTCATTGATGTATACAAGGAATAACAATGGACCCAATACTGTTACAATAATGTGGGACTCCTGACTTAACTTCACTTTACTTTATGCTTTAACATTAACCACTACTTATTGCGTCTGATTGCGTTTGATTTCTAAGGAATGATTTTATCCAAAATCAGTGACTACCTCTGACTCCATAGCTTTCAGGTTTGTGGCAACGCTTTGAATGGCTTACCTTGTCAAAAGATTTGCTGAAATTGAGCAAAATCAAATCAATTTGATCTCCATTATTTAAAGCGTTTGCAAAGTCATTCACTGTTAATAAAAGTTGAGATTCACAGAATCTTTTTGGACCTACCTCCGGGTGCCCCGGTGGAGGTCCTATAAATTAACCCATGTCCGTTCGTTCGTTCGTCCGTTCGTCTGTTACCAGCTTTTCTCAGGATTGGCTCATTAGTTTTTTCTACAAAAATGATGCAAAATGGCAATGCCCAGAACGTGACGGAGCCCGATTTTTGAGAAAAAATTTATTTGGGCAAATTTGGGCCAAAAACTACCTAAAAATAGGGTTTTTTGGACTTTGTGCAAATTCCTGTCATTACTTTTTTCTCTAAAGAATGGCTGAAATGGTTTTTCCCGGAAAATTCTTATTCGCCTTAAAAAACCAATTTTCGTATTTTGGGGTAAATTCCCTTTAACCAAATAAGAAAATATAGCTTTTAACAATGTTGACTCTTTGTTTTTTTCTGATTTTTTGCACAATGATGGAGGGCAAGATTCTCTAAAGTATGGCTGAAGTGGTTTTTCCCGGAAAATTCTTTTTTGCCTTAATAAATGGATTTTCGTATTTTGGGGAAATTCCCTTTAACCAAATAAGCAAATATAGCTTTTCTCAATGTTGACTCATAATTTTTTTCTGATTTTTTGCACAATGATGCAAAATGGCAATGCCCAAAATGTGACGGAGCCAGATTTTTAAGGAAAATTATTTTGGGCAAATTTGGGCCAAAAACAGCTTAAAAGGTTTTTTGGGCCTGAATGGTTTAAGTGATTTCCGTATTTGGGGAAATTCCTTTTTACCATTTTATATTATTCAACACACAAGCTTTATTTTTCCATTCTGAATTTTTGTACAATTATTGTCACTTTTTCCCTATTTTCATCTGATGTCAATCATTAGGTAGGTCCATTCAGCATGTTGCTTGTTTGACTTGGTTTTAAGCAATCAAGGCAAGAATCGGAAAAAAGCTGGTGTTTTCTGTAGACCTAAGAATAGCGATAACAGCTGCACTTGCTTGGTCCATCACTTATAAGGCAATACATGAAAGTGAAAGAACTTTTGGAAAATATTTTCTTGTCCCTTTCATACCTCAAAGTTGTGTCCCTTGATTTAATCTAATTGCAGGATAGGAACATCATGAGTTTTAGCTTGCTCAAATTCAAAACAAAAACTATCTTTCATCATTTATTCATTATATTTAAACCATTTTTTTTACTAGATGTTTCTGTTATTGTTCTGCCAACCAACATTTACTATGCAACATCGAAGAAAGACATATTAGAATTAACATTCCAGGTAATCACAATATTTTAATTTCTTGAGACAGCAGTCATATAGCAAATAGCCGTTTAGGTCCATCTTGCCACTATATCAAATTTTTTAAGTGATCAGGGTAATTTCAAGCAAGTTTTTATAATTACAATAATCGATTTTGTGAAGAAAAAAATATGAAAATTCAATAATGTAAATTAGAGGAATATCAGTGCAAAACCTTGAAAGCAATACAACCGTTCTCCCAAAGAACAGTTGGTCCATCTTGTCACTATATAAAATTTTCTTAGGCAATAGTAATACATCTGCTCTTTTCCACTGAACCTTATTGTCCTTAACCCTTTCCGGACGCATGATTTCACGGCTATATGACGCAAACAAAAATTCGATTTTTGACTGGCTTTACTAAAATTGCAATAGAAAGTGATTGATAAAAGATATCACGATAAGTAATACCTCATTTTTTTCACATGTAATAGGGGTTTTGAAATACCAAAAAAAATATTTTAAATATGGCTGACACCTGGTCACGTGACCGAAAAATCGGCAGATTTTTTTTCGGAAAGGCAAAATTTTAGACTTTGAATAAAGAAAGAGAGTAAAAGGCATTTGCTTTACGCCTTGAACTTTGAATATGATTTAGAGAATTGAATTACTGACCGGGTAAAAAAAATTTCATGTCATAAGCTTTCCAAGAATCTGAGTAAATTGATTTTTTGTCCAAATTTTTGAGCAATTTTTCCCTTACAGATTTAGCCTGAGTAAATTTGCAACAAACATTGAAAATTTATAGTTCTTGTTGTTAACAAGATATCGAAAAGTGGTTTTTTGCAGGTTACGGGAAATTTATCTCAAAATCATTATTCAAAACCATGTTATTGTATTTTGGCGCGAAAAGTGATAAAATCTTTTACAAAGCTATGGGCCACCCAGTGGCCCGTGCGTCATATAGGAACACGATTCATGGGCCACCCAGTGGCCCGTGCGTCCGGAAAGGGTTAAATTTCAGCTCTAGTAAAAAAAGTTGATATTAGGTAGCCTACATAATTTTTTCAGTAAATAAAATGTGAAAGCATGCTGTTGCACCCGAAAGCAAAATAATGGGTAATTTTGATTGTCTCTCTCTGGACTCAACATGGTTATTTAATGATTATTGATATTGTTTTTATTGCACAGGTTCAAAATGGCGATACTGTATACCATTTTAATCTCAGAACAAGACATGATAAAATATTGGAGGATGATTCATGCTTCATGGAAGGCTTTGTTTATGCTAAAGAACTACAAACAGTGGAAATGACAGTTTGTAACGGAATAGTATGTGTTGTACTAATAATTTTGAGCTGGATCTGTTTAAAAAACTTTACAGGTTTTGTTCAACTTTTTCTTGGACTTTGCTAGATTAGAACAACAGGCACTTAATTGTCAATAAGGTTCTGTTATGAAATGCACATATTAAAATCTTTCCAATGTAACAAAGTTCTAGCCAATCATAATTCTCGATTTTCAAATAGAACTTTTGTTGCATTTTCAAAAGTTTTTGACCAATCAAATCGCTTGATTTAAAAAAAGTGCATACAGAAACTGGAAAACGATCATAGAACCCTGTTGTTCTAAAGTCACGATATTTTGATGATTTTGTTCCAGCAAAGGCAACAAAATCATTATAAAAGCGTTTCTTTAAATTGACATTATAAATGATTTCAAAACAACTCCAAAAATTATATTTTAGATTGGTACTTTCAATAGAAATTCAACTAAAGCATCAATGATCATGCCTTTATTCAATGAAAATGAAGAAGTCACAATAGATAGACTGTCAGTCACTCCTCATGTTATAACAACGATCAATGCAGAAGATGAGCTTCCTGTCTATTCAACATTTATTTCCAATGAAATTGTGAAAGGTAGCACGCATTAATACTTTTTGGTTGATTTTAGTTTTCTGATTCTTTAAACAAACTTTAATATTGAAGAAAATATAGTCATCTCCAGCATCAACTTTAACTTTTGTTAATTTTTAATTGGAGATTACTGGGTGTATTACTGCAACCTTAGTGCAGTGGTAGAGCATCCTGCTGCGGTGCTCAAGGTTGTGGGTTCAACCCCCAGCCGGGTCATACCAAAGATTTCAAAAATGGTACTTGATGTCTCTCTGCTTGATGCTCAGCAATTAAGAGAAGGATCAAGGGCAAGTGGAGCAATCCGGGGAGAAAGAGTGGTGCCCTCCCCTACCCATCGGGTAGATAGCTATCGAAAGAGGAGCCTTTGGGTCAGCTCCGACTGCGGTTGCAGACTTCTTACTTACTTACTGGGTGTAGAGAGCCATAAAGAATAGAAATTTTTACCTATGTTATGAATTCATGTTCATTACATCAAGGAATAAATTTATTTTAGGAGGACGCACCAGATCTGCAAGAGGTATCGAAATGGCAACAATTGTACCTATTAACAGAGCTGAAGGCGTTGTTTACGTAAGCAACTTCAGTTTTATGTTTAAATAAGTCACTTGAAATAGAAATGGCATTTTGACACCTTCACTAAATATTTTGGAAACTATTTCAGTAGCAATTTTCAATTTAGATAACTCCTGAAAAAGTCATTTGAAAAAAACGAAACCTTTTGGATAAGAAATAAATCATGATAGCAACACACTGAAACATCTAGAAAATATCGCATTGTTTTTTATTCTGGCATTTCTTTTCAAATGTATCTGGCCTTAACAAAAACTTCATTTTCAATAAACTGTCTTGAAGTCTGTATTTGATGTTATTTTCTTATTCTTTCCTTTTACTTAGATGTATTACATGAACCCTTCAACACATAAAAGACAATATTTTTCACGGCTAAGAAATAATGAAAAGAATTTCATCCGTACTGTAGTTGGAACTACTTGGCTGGCATACGATGAGAACCAAAACCCACTGCTTCTGAACAATAATTATAACCTGTTGATTCTTCCAAAACATTTGCAAGATAACTTTGATGTGCTCATTACCTCAACCAAACAGTAAGCTATCTTAGGACCTTATTACAGGTTTTGTTTTTAAACACTACACACAATGTATCAATAGCAGATATCCGGCATACATCTAAGACATATGTGTAATTGACATATGCACTTTTACTTATGTAAAATTTCAACCCATAAAACATCACAGCGATTGTTATGAGCAAACCTGTTTTGCCACTGATTTCTCTAATGTTCATAATAATATCTGATAATATAATAGCCAAAATTTACAACCCACGAAACTCAGTCCAAAGTGGAAAAGTTGAAAAAGAATTGGCTCACCAGATAACATAATACCATCGCATTGAATGTTATAGAGAGCAAAAATTTGACAATGAATCTATAGATTGTAATTATTATAAGGTTGTAAGACCGTAAACTTTAGTCTGATTTACATTACTAATTTGTAATTATTGATTTCATAGAAAGAAAACGAAATCTACCTACCGCAGAATGACACCAAGATTTGTCAAAATTCATGTTACAGCTGACGATTCTTTCATGAAGAAACATGCTGATAAAGAATCTGCCGTAAAATATATCAATAGCTTGATCAAAGGTGTAAGTGGTGAATTCTATTATGACCACTCTCTTGGTGTTCATTTATAAATTGGAGGTTTTGTTTGAATAATTTAGGTTAAAAGTGCCTTTTATTGATAATGCCACAGGTTCAAAATAATAATTTGAAATAATTTTCTCCTAGCATCAATTATCTCTTCTTCAATCTGTAACAATGTAATCAAAAAATTAATCATTATTCCAGCCAATAAAAGTTTTAATGAAAACTTATTACTTTGGAATGAAATATTTCTAAGAACAAAGGAACAAAATGTATTTGATTGAAATTATCTTTCTCTTTAAGACAAATTTGGTTTTTCGTGACAAATCTTTGGATGCTTCATTCCATGTCATTCTAGAGGGTATCAACTATGTCAAAAATAGAGAGGTTATTTTAATTACTTCAATTATCCTTTTCTCCTTGCCCTTTTGGGTGTATTTTCAGGGTTTTTCAATTTTTTGGGCAAAAAATCAGGTATCCCCTTGGTATTTGTCTTGACCTATCTGCTCCATGAACTTTTCAACATACAAGTAACATACTGAAACGAAAACATAATTTTTCTTGTACTGCTTGCTCACAAATGGAAGGCAATAAAAACGGATATAAAAACGGATATAAAAAACGTTCCCTCAACTTTTTTGTCCCTGCTCCAAATTCTGTTAATCTAAAAATTTCAGGTTTGAAAATAAGAATAAAACAATTTAAGAACGAGTTCAGATTTTTCATTTACTGATTTTACGGTTTCTGCGTTTTGGGAGGATACTAATGAACAAACACCCGCTGTGGACATTTCCAGTAAATTTTGTCAAGTGGCTCAAAAATATGGGGAAAATTTTGGCAAGGGGAGGGGCACATGGCAGATACGGTTTCCCTTCCCTATTTTTTTTTAGAAACCTGGATTATTCACGAATGTCTCAATTTCTCAATTTATGGACACCTGGATAACCCAGGTTTTTCAGGGTACCTCCTTGTGGTATTACCTTATCAATACTAGTGCTTATTTTAAATGAACCATACCTCTTTTTAATTATTAGGTTAAAATTCAAAGCAAAGATCCTAAAAAGTCTTTGAAAGATGCATGTCGTATTATGTATGATAAAAAGAAAGAACTTGGATTAGATTTCCACTTTGGTCTCTTTTTAACAAGGTAAATCTCATTTTAGCTGAATATTTTTAGAGATCCTTGGCCCTGACATCACTAATACTACCAAGGATCTGGCTGTGACTGACTTTTCTGATACCATGAGACACCAAGGTTAAACGTCAATACCTACATGATGTATTGACTAAAACGTTTTAAAAATACAATCTTCTCAACTCCAAAAAAATCTTTTTTTTCTTGATGTGTTGCTGAGGATTTTGAAAAAAGCAGAAATTTCCACCAAGCTTCATTTTTCTTTCTGAAGTCATGCTGGGTAAAAAAGGGGCCACCAGGTTTTAGGGCTATATTATTGATAAGACACTAGTTGTCTTTTGTCGAGGCTTTCAATCTAGAGCCTCACTTGGAAATATTGCTTTTTGCCAGAGCCAGCTCTTAAAGTAAAAAATGTGCAAATTTTTACTTAAAATATTTTCCTTATTTTTTAGGAGGAATTTTGGTTATTCAGGTGAGATTCTGAAAGAGTAACAATACAGAAATATTCTTTTCTTGGGCAAGCCAAAAATCCAATCTTTCTTAAAAGTTAGCGCTGGATCCTAGCTAATTATTAATTAGTTAAGAGGGTTTTAAAGGATATGCTTTCTTAAATACCTACCTTATGGAGGAATGCCCAGTGTCTTGATTTGAAAAGTGGAGGTAAGGAGGCGCAACCAGTTTTCGCTAATAGAAAAATTTCGATTTTGACCCACTAATATGGCTCAGATGAATGGCCCTATACCAGACAAATTTCTCCCTTAAATGATTCCATTTAGGTCAGAATCTTGGTATTTAGAAAAAAAACTTTCTCTTCCAAAAATCAGGAGAAATTGCTCTCCTGGCTACCAGGTATTGTAATCATGACCCTTTCCCTAATATTTTATCCTTATTTGGTTTTAATGCAATAAAAACTGTTTTAATTTTTTCACAGGATTTACACCGTTGTATAGGATGTGTGTGAACTACAAAAGTTGTGCTCTGGCCTTTGATTCTGGAATCAGAACCTCATTCATTATTGCTCATGAAATCGGTCACAGGTCAGTTTTAACACGAGGATAAGTTATTGATATTATGTCTATAGCCGGGTTTCAATGTTTTGATTTTGTACGGGCGGACTGAGGTGGGTGGGCGATTGCGCTTGATTATTGGAGGCAACGATTTATATGGAGACGAGTGAATATCAATCAAATTTTTGATAACTACCAGTCATATTTCTTCGAAATTTATGAATGGTAAGCCTATATATCTCTGAGAAAACATACTAAAATTTATTTTCAAAAGTCCTACCAGAGACTTCGTCAAAACAAAAAATTAGCTTGCCTCCAGCTAATGTTATGGTATTTTTGCCTCCAAAAAATCGGGCGGTAAAGCACGTGAGTAAACAAATGATGTATCACGAAAGCCGTCTATTGGAATTTTGTTTTTAATGTAATTTTTTTGGCTGATGATTGTCGCTCTTACAGGCGGCATGAAACTTTAAAATCTAAAAACTACACAAGTCTTATTCTTAACAACAATATTATATCATATTTGTATGTAATCATAAATGGTTTGTTTTTTTCAGTGTTCACAAGGAGTTTCTCAGTTATCTAATGGCCCTTATGATGCTAACATCTTGAAGCATTCACTTTGACAAAATAATTAAAATAATAGGGTTCTTTTTATCCTTAAAAAATTTCATTTGGTATGATGAAATGTATATCATATTAATGATAATACCACTGCAATGACTCCACGAAATTATGCAACTTTTCTGTTTTGTTCCACCCAATACGTCACTTTTTCTATTGCTTAAGTGACGTATTGGGTGGAAAATTCTAAAAGTTCTCAGAAGACTCTCCTGTGGTACATATCATGAATTCGTAGGCAACGGCTCTTAAACGAAATAAAGCCATTCTATTGGTTAGAAGTGACGTAAAAATTACATTTGACCAATAGAATGGCTTTATTTCGTTTCGGAGGGAGACGGAGCCGTGGCTTGTGAATGTGGTATTAGATCTTGAATGTTTATTTTTAGTGTTGGTATAGCACACGATGGTGACCATAATGAATGCGGAGTTGATGTCGCTCATGGAAGTGTCATGGCTCCACAAGTACACAGCCGCTTCGATCGATTTTTTTGGTCCAATTGTTCAAGAAGACAAATACATCAAAATATCAGGTTATTGAACTGTAGTAATGTTCTTACAAATTTAACATTTTTTATGATGCAAGAACTTTTTGGACGTTTTTGATGGAGGTACAGTGGAACCTCGGAGCTCCAATTTTGAAATTAGGCCATCCCAGGGTGTCGAAAACACAAAATTGGGGTCTAAAGTACTTATCTGCAGACACTAGGCCATAGAAGAACAAGAGAGGTTATTAAAACAGAGCTCGAATGACTAGCAAGAGGTTAAATCGAGGTGGTGGGTACGGACTTGAAGAATCAGTGATTTATGATTTCTTTGGGCCACCTAAATTCATTGAATGGGTCAAGGGCGGGAAAACTGGAAATTTGTAGAAATAATTTGAATAATAAGACTAATAAGTGCTTGAAATAAAAATATCTAAAATTTTTTTTTTCGATTTTGGACGTCTGTGACCTGTTTAATATTCAATGTCCGCTAATTGGAGAGCTAAAATAGAGGTTTTGTGCGAAAAAATTTGTCCGCTAATCAGAGGGTCCGCTAATTGAGTGTCCGCCTTTTAGAAACTTTTTTATGAGGATTAGACTAGGAAACGGCCGGGGAAAATGAAATTGTCCGCTAACCAGAGGTGTCCGCCTTTTAGAGTGTCCGTTAATTAGACGTTTTACTGTATAACTGATAACGCATTAAAAATCTAAATTGAGCGAACAATTCCACAATCATCCACACCGACGCAATCGATCTTAAATAACCTGAATACCCCTTAACGCCCCACCGGTGGTCTTTGATTATTTACCGGGTGTGTCTAGTAATATTTCATTTCATAATGATAATTTAACGAACAACGTCTTTGAGATAATATGTACTTATTGAAATACAAATTGAAGTATTATCAAACGTAGATTAAAAGAAATAAGGTCAATATCTGTAAAGTATTTCTTTAAAAATTTACGACGGGTTTCTTTTAACGTCCGAAACGGAAAAAAATTTGAAACGTCCGGTAAATGATTGGATGTTTGCCGGCTCATTATTACATTTCTTGCTTAGAAAGATCATAGTTATTCAAAAAGTCATTAGTTAATTCGCAAAATGAGCACAGTGTCATAGCTCTAGTTTAGATGTTCGATTTTCTGCCCTGCCTATTCTAATTGTTAAAGTTGGCAGAAAGTGGGCACAATGTTGGCAGTTAAAATCTTTGCTTGGAAACCTCAAAAGAGGGCAATGCATTGAATTTAGACAGCCCACTCTCTGCCCACTTTAATTCATAATTAGAATAGGTAGAGCGAAAAGTGGGCCGTCTAAACTAGAGCATAGTTGCTTGTCTTTTGGAGGCTTCTATTAAGGCCTCCACTAAGGTACCACTTGCTTGCGCTGCGATCGTACTTTTCCGAGCAAAGCTTTCACACTACTGGTCAAAGGAAAAATGAAACACTTTCATTGGCGCGATCAGACGTAACGGTTGAAAAAAGTTGAAATGTATTCAACTTTTTTTCGAGCGCATGCTATATTTTTATGACGTAATTTTTCCAAACAAAAAGGATTGAAGGCAAAAGGTGCGATCGCAGCGTGTGCAAGTGGAGACTGGCCTTTACTCTTTCAGAGAAAAATATTTATTTTATGCCTGAAGATGGGCAATTTAGTCCGAAATAAATATCAATATTTGTTAGCGTAAATTTATCTAAACACAGTCTTGAGATGAAGTTTGATGGTTACTATAAAAAAATCGTAAGAAAATTGGCAGGGATTTATTTCGCCACTCTGTGGATATTTTGATGTCTTCTGTTTTGAAAAAGAATCGAAACCCCATGTCATTATTTGTAAAATATCACAAATTCTTTAATCATTAAGAATTCTATTTTCCAGGTATTTTTCATGTTTGCTTAAAGAGAAGCCACCCAAAATCAACACATCAGCATTGGATCTTCCTGGAGTAACACACAATTTAGATGGACAATGCAAATACACTTTTGGTAGAAAGTACAGTGGCTGCTTGGGGGTAAGCTTTTTTTTATTTATAAGCAAATGACACGGACATATAGTACAACCACTAGTTGTAATACATAGTAAAATGCGACCACTATTAGGATCATTTACGATTATAGTACTAATAATCGTAAAGGAAGGAGGGCAATTTCTAATGAATTACGATAGGTCCTCCGGAAATGTATGCAAATTCCATGAGCGATAGTGACACCTTGGAATGCAGGAGGGAAGTTCATTACATCATGTGTGTGATTTCCTTTCTACACGATTATTCGTACTAAACGTTGTAATCTCATAAAGCAAAAAATTAGGAATTAGTTGTTTGAGCCTAAAAGAAAAAAGAAATTTCATCATACCATATAAATAAAGTAAGTCTAACGAGGCTTCGTGAATAATTTTATTAGTTCTTATTGTTGCTTTTCCTTGGAGTCCATTGGAACAGTTTTTGGGGGATTTTCATGGAGCTCTGTTAACAGGTTCACTGCCAAGCAATTTTCGGATATTGAAAATATGGGTTCTTGGAACTTTATCGAAAGTCTGTCTTTCAGAGGCTCCTGTAGCCTCAGTTTTGCTTCAAATACCAAAATCGTACACAGTCGACGCAGAATTTCACTTAGATTCCAAAATTCAATAAAATATAAGCCAAAGTATCAGTTAGTTCATATTGCCTGGACTACGTATCAAAAGTTATGAACCTTTGAAGTAATACCAGTATTTTAACCCTTTACTAAGAATATACTCATAATAATTGTGTCAACATCAATGCTAACCTGTCGTTACCCCTATTATGAAAACGGGGTTCTGTGGTACAGTATCGCCAGCTTGTTTTTTATCGCTTGCAGAGCCAACACAAATAGCCCTATTCATACCAAACATATTCCTCCACAGTCTCCGGAGTGTCTTATTACCGTAAATGAAAATAGCTGCATTTATTCCACCGTGCGTGTGTATTGTCGAGTATCCCAAAAAACGGATAAACTCGAAATGACCTTTCCACATTTCGTTGGAACCTTCATGAAAAGTATTAAACAGAACATTCCCTGTGATATAAACAATTGCTATGGCAATCATCGAGAATAAAATCTTCCTTGCAATGCCTATCATGTACTCGTCTCGGGCTCTCGATCTCAAATTCTCACTATTTGCGCGACTTCTTTTTCTTTTTAGTACGGTAGCAAAGGAAACATAGTTCCTGAGTGCAAGTAGAAAGAATATACAGTCTATACTCATGACTATTAAACTTGCCATGAACATAAATTGATAGATGCTCGCCATAACATATAATACACCATCCATTACAGCCAGCGATACAACACCAGTCATGATCAAAATCATATTCTTTAATGGCATCTCTTGGGTTCTCCTCATGCTTTTTACACCGACATGTCTTCCTGAGGCTATTAAAACAACGATAAACCCAGAAACGTGTCCCGTGAATGTCAACTGAAACAGAGTCACCATTTCTAAGACTAGATTGAATTCACCAGCATAAATAGTCAATAGTAAGGTCAAAAGGACTGTAACAGATACTGCCCCAATTGTGTCTGATATACTTAGAGCGAAAACTTGTTGTATTGATCGAGTTCTTCTGAGTTGTTTGGTTTTTATTAATCCGATTATAACGAAAATATTCAGCAGAGTGGAGACTACACCATTGATAAGGACATTGTAAATGATAAGGATTATCCGATGATGATTTGCCATATGGTAGCGCTCGTAGCTTGTTTCAGTAACATTTTCAAGCATTTCTGTGCTGTCTTGGGAAAGTTCTCGTCTTTTTCTAAAAATGGGGATATTCGTTCCAAAAAAAACAAACTACTTTCTGATGCGATTGTAAAACCCAGTTATTAAATCTCCAGAGATTTTGATTTTTTTTTCACGTCCGATATTTATTTGGTTGAAAGTTACCAAAAGGTTTTTCTTTTATATCACCAAGAATGTTCACAGATTTTCTCAACCGTCAATGTTTTCTGCTTGTTCAATATGTTTTTTCGGTGCTGAAATGTTGATACCCTATTTCAGTCAAGCATTTATAGTGGCAGATGTATTGAAGCACTCCATTAATGTGTATTAAACGCCCCTTAAATGAAAATCATGACACATTAAATATATAGTTACACTGAGTTCTGATGATGTTGTAATTTTTTAGATCACTGATTATGTCTTTTTGGAGTAATTTCCTACGCAGGAGAGGGAACAAAATGATAATATAACATGTAGCTTTTAATAGTGTATTGCACAATTTTATTGAAATTTAGGTGCCCACCCACTGTTAAAGAATTGTGTAAAGCTTCAAGGATATGGTCTAAGAATATTCCACTTGTAGTGCGTCGTGGTCAGTTAAGAGCTTTTTAACCTGTTAGACGAAAACAGCTTTTTTTATCGCGTTTTAACCAGTTTTAACGTCTGTTACTTTTTGTCGCGGAATCGGATGTTCGTTTCAAAGTGTAACTGACCATGTAACAAATAAAAAGTTTGATTCCGATTTAACTCCGATTAGAAATTACGTCACAAAAAACACGACTTCTATTGCCATCAGCTTGCTTGGATCTTGTTTAAGACTGAATCCCCAACCCCATTTTTTTTCTTTAATCCTACAACACATCTTTCCATCATTCAGTTTATTTTCCCTTCCAAAAAAGCGTGATCTATTGTTTTATTGTTTTATAAAAGTGAACTTATTAAATGTAATAACCGAAGATTTTCCAATGAAATAGACTATTAAGCAGTTATTGGACAAAGTCGAATCCAATATGCAAAAATATTGGGCGTGCGAGAAAAGATATCTTTTCTCGTAGCCCAATATTTTTCATATTGGATGAGACTGCGTCCAAAAAAATGGTTTATTATCCGTTTATCGCTAAAACATTTCTCGTTTTCAAACATAATTCCAATTTATAAGCTCGTAAATCTGGTTTCTTGGTAGTTTTTTATTCAAAAGTCTTATTTTTATTTTGTGACGTAACGTCAAAAAGAAGATGCTCAATTGCCATTGAACTCGTTGTGTGACGTCAATTTTTGAAATATGTAGCCTCCATGGAAGCTATATATTCGAAAATATTGGACAGCAAAGAAGCCAATCAAATGTCGCTATTTACGCGCATCGGATAATAATTAAAAATAAGGATTTTTTTTGGCTCGACAATGAGTTATCGCATGACTTCTCGTGAAATACTCAATTATTCTACTCAGTCCGAAACTCGTAAAATATTTATCGTATAACTATTACTTATTTTATAGGACTAAACCAAACTGGTTCCATTACAAATTTGTTATAAGAATACACCCAAAATTATGAAGCCTTCGGATGTTCTTAACTTTTTGAGTTTTAAGCCAAAAAATATTCTTAAAATGTTCTTATTTCCTCTATATTGTGACCATTTTTATCCATTTTCCTAAAAAATCGGGTGCTTTCGTGTCCTCAAAGCCTTAAAATGTTCTTAACTTGCTCTTAACATTTTGACCATCGAAGCCTTATGCTCTCATAGTTTGTTCTTATAAAAAAACATGTATTACGGTCTAGCTAAACAATGTATTTCGCAACTTTTGAGAGGGAGGATGCGAAAAATCTCCTAAAATGATAAGGGAAAATGACGACTAGAAAATTGTTGCTTTCAAAGGTTAAAATAAACGAAAATGCATGATTAATACCATCCGAAAGAGTACAAAATCTTGAGCAGAAAATAAATGTGTTACATCTTTTTTTCAGATTCGAAGCCCTGATCAATATTGTCGATTTTTGTTTTGCCGTGTACCGAATCAGAAGAATAGATGTTCGTATTTGTCTCTCCCTCCAGTTGATGGAACTATATGCGCCAAAAATCAGGTGAGAAAGTGAACAATGATATTTAAGCGGAGTCTCCATTATTCGAACACGCATGGGGAACTCAATTTTGTGCGAGTTAGGGAAATTACCGCCCGACTTCGTCTCTCGAACCTTTAGCTGGATTAAAAGATAAGGAAAAAGAACAATTTTGTTAATTTTTTACCCTTATTGGGACATTACGATCTTTCAAGGTGCAAAAAGTTGAGATTTTTCTCTGCGATCTTTGATGAGACTGAGATTTTTGAAACCTACCTAGCACATACCTGTAACCTTAACTTGCCTAGGTCCCCCGGGCACCTACCATTTGCTTTCACACAGCACTTGTAAACAAAAGAAAGAGCAACTCTCTGCCCCTCCCGCGCCATGCGAGCATAAAATTGGTTTGATAATTCCGCGCCTCTTTTCTTTATCAAAAGAATGAATAGAATATCTTTAAAACATAAGCTCATCAATTTTCATTGGTATTTTCGAAGATTCTTCAAACTTTCTTAAAATTATTTCATGTGGCAAGTTCAATGCAGATGTCTCTTTTTTTCCTACTTTTCCTATTTCTTTACTATAAACATGTTATGGTGCGACTTTTATTCGTTTGTCTTTATCAAGTTTATCATATTACATTAGTTTTGGCCTATTATTATAAGTGGGAAGTTCATCAGAAAATAAAGAATTAAAACTTGAAATAAATTAGATTTGAGATAATTAAATAAACTATAAACCCTCATAGCGTGTAAGGGTACACCCTCTTCTTAAATAGAATGGGGGGGGGGAGGTGGAACTGATAATCCATAATTTTATGGTATCATTGGTATCACCTCCGTTTGGAAAGTCTTTTTTTTTTGGGGGGGGGGCTACACCCAAAAAAATGCAAATGAAAACCGGGAGTTAAAATACAGCCACCTATTTGATGTATTATGAGGTAGAAAACTATCTCGATTCGAAAAGTTAAAATAAATTTGCATTTTGCATTTCACTTTAGTTTCAATCTTCCAGTGGTGTACAAATTCGTTTAGGCCTTTAACGCCGTAAAATAAGACTCGTTTTGTCTTCTCACCTTACACGTAGCTCAAGAAAATGAACGCCAAACGTTTAACGTCACTATGACATTGTTTTTAGAGCATTTTCAACTGTTAATTACAAATTATCCCCACATAAGCTCATTAAGCTCAAAAATGTTTTTTTGATTCCAGGTATTGTATGTTTATAAATTTAGGTTGAATTCGGATCCAAACCTAAGATTACTGTAAGAATATTTTAGGATAATCCCCCCTAAAAACAATTAAGAAAATTCATGATGAAATGGAAAAAACACCATCTTATAATAAAAGCATGTAACTTTTGTTCTTGGTACTATTCTCGTATTTCATCTTCTAACTAATTTTATTTTATCACCACTTTCCATTTTCCAGTGGTGTGTTAAAGGCAAATGTATTCCTTTCGGGCGTCTAACGCCCACGCCCGTCGATGGTGGCTTCAGCAAATGGAGTGCGTGGTCGAGTTGCACAACAAGATGTGGCCCTGGGGTATCCAAAAGATATCGAAAATGTGACAGTCCAAGGTATGTTTTTCGTTCATTATTATATATATGTGAAGAAATTCAAAGAATTTCTGTCCAACTATCTTCTTTCAGGAGATTTGGGTGGCAGAGCAGCATATGCATTTCGTCCTTATTAGGACTCGTCAGCACTGCATACTTCACCCTGGCTAGGCAGATCGAATTGCCTGAGCGTCTCATGTCATGTTTCACAGCTCAAAGATTTCAAAGCGGTAGAATCGCTGGTAATGTTCAGTTATTGATTTATTAGACAAGACTAATGCAAAATCTATGTAGGAGAACAGATATTTATTTCAACGGCAATTATCTTTTTATAATTATGAAAAGATAATTACCGTATCATAAAAATATTTTCTCCTACACAAATTTTGCATTCGTCTTGTTTACGCTACTGTTTATAACACTTAACAAAATTTGTCTTGTTTGGAGGTGAGATGAATCGCTTAAAAACGTTGCACTTGAAATAGTTCGTGACGAATAAAATATCTAACCATAAGGCGACGGGGCGTTCGAAATATTATCCTACGTCTTATGATCATTAAGACGGAAGATGACTATGATTTTAGAGAGATTATGTATCGGAGATATTCTACGGCTACGGTTGCGGGATTGAACCAAAGGCGATATGTCGTTGTCTACTTTGCTCTTTCTTTGCTACTTCTCTAGACCAATATTTGGTGGTAAACCATGCAATGGGAGTAAAACGGAATGGAAAATGTGCGAAGACTATACAGTAAGTATGGACTTTTATTTGAGTTTATCTGATATAGACACTTGCAATCCAAAACCATGTAATGTTGATGTCAACTTATCATATTTCAGAATGAATTAGGCTTATAACTAAGAAAATGTTTTCCAATGTTCAGTAGCTACCTTGCTAGCTAAAGGCTTCATCTGCATCCCTTTTATATAAAAAATGTAAAATATTCAAGGATTCGTGAAGCCTATGCTAACCTTTTAATGTCGAAGGGTTGAAAGCAGATTAAAAGTATAAAGTAGTTTGGCTTGCTACGAGAACTGTCGTGAAACCTTAAACCTGATTGTTGGAAAAAGGCTGTAATTTTAGTCTTCCAAGCTCTGTTCTGTTCCGTAAAAATAAGATAAAATGAATTTGCCCTCTAAAACTACAGTGTAAGTATCAAGTAATAAGTTTGCTGCCGCTTTCGGAGGCGACCCGCAGGTCAAAACGTTAAAAGAATCCTTTCATAAAGATGAGGGAAGTTTTGAGGCTGAAATGCGGTAGATGAGAGGTGATAGGAATGAGCTTATCAACATATAGTTGGTGCTCTTTAATTCGATTTTCAAGGGGAATTGGATTTTCATCGAATAAGGGAGCATAGAATAGTAGAGCGTCGTTAATGAGAGTTTCTTGTTGACGGTAACTCTCGAATATTATCGAATAATAGAGCGCATCGAATAGTAGAACGTCGAATTAGAAAGCATCAACTGTATTATTTTTTCCATTCTTCACAGCCCTGTCATATCCATAAGACATTCGAGGACCAACGAGACGATTCATGTTATGCATTTGGTACTGGTTGGAAGTGGTTCAGACCTTCTGATATCAGTCGAAGATGTAAGTAAAATAAGCGAGCATAAATGTTTTTCAGAAGAAAGAGGCTGTAGTGTTCGGTAATGGCTGGCTGGAAGTGGTTCAAACCTTCTGATATCAATCAGAGATATAAGTAAAAATAAACGAGCATAAATTAATGGACTGTTTCAGGAAAAAATATGCATTACTGATAGGAATGAAGAAAACTGGAAACCTGTCTATCACTTTAATTTCTTCTTAGAGGTATGACAAAACTTTATGCCGGAGATCTTTAGGAACGATATAGACCTATTATTGGTAGACTTAGTCACGAGTGAGCTTGTTTGATAATATAACACACGACCTTCTTTCGACACCGGACCGATAGATTTTTGCTTCACTGATGCATAATCTAATTTTTGTTAATTTTTTCTCCAGTAAGAAATTTATCATTCGATTTGAATTTTGAAAATGGCTTTGGTTCTTGGACACACGCACCAAACACTACCACAAAATGGCAGCTCCACCAAGGTGCGACACAGACCCCTGAAACTGGGCCCTCCGTTGACCACACCTTTGGCAACAAAACAGGAAAATATATGTATTTCGAATCTTCTTATCCACGATTGAAAGGTGACAATGCGATGCTGGTTAGCCCAACTATTTTGACACCGGCTTCTTGCGTCCGCATGTATTTTCACATGCTCGGCAAAAGGATTGGTAAGCGATTTTTACGTCATCGATTTATAATCAACCTTATGATGACTGTATGAAACTTACTGTGAAGCAAATTGTGTTTTTTTTCTGAAAATCTTAGTCGAGCTGACAGCGAATTCATCTTCTTTTAGGAAAATATCGTGATTTAAATCTCTGTACCGCCGTTTGCGAAAATAAGATCCCAATTATTATCATCTCTAGAATTCAGGTTTTGATTTTCGAGAAACGGGTTAACGCCATTATTCTGTCAGGAATAAATGGAAAGAAAATTTTCGTGTGTTGTTTTTCAGGTACATTGAAAATCTTGCAATTAGACGTTAACAATACAGTCATAAGTGTGTTATGGAAGCGCTCGAGCAGTGCTGGTAAATATTGGTACAACATCCAGTTTGATGTCTTTTACCATAAGGAATACAAGGTAATTTTTAGGGCTGAGCTGGAGTTTGTATAAGATACTTCACCAATTTGCTATTTGAAGCAATATTAAAGACCAACCAAGTTAAATAAGACTCCAACTTGTCCTGATATTTAATGCAAAAATTCATCTTGGATTTGGATCACGAGATTTACGGCGTCCACGTTTCGAGAGATTCATTTCTCATCTTCGGGTGGTTGTTTTATTGATACATCAATTGAAAAGGGCTACATACACTACACATTATTTGTTAGACAATATATTGACAATGTATTCCAAACTGCCGGCAATCACATTGAAAAGATGTTTGCAATATTCACAGATTTAAAAAGCCCGTAGGGCTAGATGTCGTGCTTTGGCTGGAAAGTGCCGTATCTCGGTAGGAAATCCTACCTAGGTCATGTGACATTACAATAGAATTTAAGCGCATGTACAATCAGAAGCTTCGCGGCTTTTCGAAAACAATTGCAACTTTATTTCTTGAGATATTCACTTTTTTTAGCCCGCGATGGCTTAAAGCACGACATCAAGCCCTTCGGGCATATAAATCTTTGTCAACTCGATTGTCAATATTCCAGAAATATTTACAGTTTACATGGAGAAGATTTCTTTTTATATTAGAAAATAAGATTGCTTCAAAAACCAATCAAATATCAAGTTGACATGTTGACTCTTCAAATTTCAGATTGGAATTGAAGCTACACGAGGCAGCAGTTATTTATCTGATTTTGCCATTGATGACATTGAAATCACTCCCGGACAATGTCTGGATAGGCGAGCAGGTATCTTGATAACGTTGAATCTCTGTTATTATTATTCTATTCTTCATGTATTCATCAAAACCGGAATTTTATTTCAAATTTAAGGTGTTGGAATACTGATAGACTACTGTCCTGGAAACTGGTTATATTATCAACTATGGAGGATTGTTTCAGGAAGAGTTAGCAGATTAGATTAGCAGATAGATTCCATATATCAATTATATTAAGGGAGAAGAGACACGGATCTTGACATTTTTATCGCAAATCGAAGTACTACTTTGTTCTATGAATATTAATTGAGTCTTTTGCCCATAGAACCTACACTGGATGACACATCACCTTGCAGACTATACTGCCGACATCCTCAAAAGAATTACTTACAAATCGGCAAAGACGTCAGTGACGGGTTGAAGTGTAGTTCAACGTCAAGTAATATCTGCGTCGACGGAAAATGTCAGGTGAGATTCGAAATTGTATTTTATACCGAACTCTCAAAGAAAAATACACTCATATACAATCAATGGGAAGGGGGTCGGTACTAAAACCTCGAACTTAACGATGTTTAGTGACGTGGTGGTATACCCATTGACTTCCAAGCCCGAAATACTAGACTCGAGACTCCTGGATGTGACATGAAACCACTTATTTCCCGTCCAGAACGCCCGCGCGTGGTTTTCACACAAAACTAAAATCTATCGCTAGATTAAAAAAAATACAGTCCTCAAAAACAAAGGAACTGCTATGTACAATCCGTCGTCGTGATTATGGCGCGTTCTGGACTCTTCGGGCTTTAAAGTCAAATCACTCAAGCTCAATAATTCCATAATGGGTAATCCTAGAAACTTGAAATTTGGTCACTGACCTTTACAATTCCTAGACAAAGCTATATCCCCCATTTTTGATCGGTGTTTTTTTAAAGTGGTATCAAAGATATTCGACGAAAAGTACACCTAGCGTTCTCCATGGTCCACCGTTCTCCTTACATTTACACCGCTATTGAGTAGTGCTACCATTAGCAGGCCATATCAGGGTAGCGTCTGTTGGTGGCCAAAAAGGTCACTTTTTCTTGTGTGTTTTCCACTAAAAAGGCTGTTTTTACCAAAATTTCAGTACTTTCAGGAGAGGAAGCGTCTGATAACCGGATGCTAAAAGGGCGTGAAAACGGCCTGATTAGGGCTTTTACCCTTACATTTTCAAAAAACTCTGATCAAAGATTTTGCTTGGCCGGCATTGAGAAACTGCCTCCAAGGTCTATAGCTCAATTTAGCACACCAATATTTTGAAACATCTTAGTTTTAAAACTATTGCATTGTAACGTCTTCAAGATATACTGGGTAATGAGTAATGTAATTAACTTGAAATTTGGTACGTTTAAGGAGCACATCAAAATTTTGAAATATCTTAATTTTGAAACTATTGCATTTCACTATTGACGTTACAAGATACACATCAAACCTAACAGGACAAGTCCACCTCAATATCAACAGCTCCTAATATGAGTTTTTTTTAAACAATTGCTCTATTTTGATTCTCTCACCCTATCTATAAGTTAACC
Organism: Clytia hemisphaerica; assembly: GCF_902728285.1. Classification (NCBI taxonomy): domain Eukaryota; kingdom Metazoa; phylum Cnidaria; class Hydrozoa; order Leptothecata; family Clytiidae; genus Clytia; species Clytia hemisphaerica. Next base: position 1,619,585 of record NW_027103962.1, on the reverse strand, counting down.
TAGAAATCTAAGCTAGTTTGATTCAGTCACTAGGATAAATCTAATGGTAAGTTGTCACTGAATACCTAAGGCAAACTTAAAATCCGTAAATATGAAAAGTCTTTAAAGCACCGAAAACGCTACATTACCATTAGCCGTGTGTTCTAGCCTTGTGAATACGGGCTTAGTTAACTAGGCTATCTATAAGTAAACCTTTAAGTATGTTTCAATCTTAATCTTTCAGCGTTTAGGATGTGATGGACTGATTGGGTCAGATAAGCAGTACGATAAATGTGGTATATGCGGTGGAAAAAATATTGATTATAATTGCGTGCACCAGGAATTCAACATGCAGGTTCAACTTACTAAGTGTAAGTAGTCTAGCTACCAAGCATAGTCCATGCATGTCTAGTGGGGGCCTTCCGAGGGTACAAGATACCGGAAACCAGTAATTTTCATTATAGAATACTGGGGTACCGGCCAAAAATTTCTTAATACCGGTCAAAACGTTCGATAAGTACCGGAATACTGGAAATTCAGCTTTTCAATACTCGACTACCAGGCATCTTTCTGTCAAATACCATTCAATACCGGATTCTCCGAAGACCTCTGTTCTTTGACATGTTTTTGGCCTAAATCTCCCCGTTTTTTCTCCCCGGCTTTGTTTTGCGATCGGATTTTAGAAATACAACATTTTAGAAAGAAAAAAATAAAGATCTCAATCTTTTTGAAAAAAGATATTGCTGATGATTGCTTCCAAACTTTTTTTTCTTAGTATCACAACCAATATTGAAAGTTCCAGAGATTGCTTCTGGATTTGTCATTACCAAAACAACACCATCTGATGTCAAACTTGGTATATGTTTTTACTACTGTTTTATTTATTTGGTTATAGTTGATCATTTCTTAAAGTACCTCCATTTTGTAAGCCAAAAAATAACCAACCATAATTTTGACTGATTTAAAGCTTTTAACTGTGCATGAAAGGCCAAACACCGTCTGAATTAGTATTGATTTTAGCCAAACGCTTCATTTAAAATACTAATGATTGGATAAAAGTAAATTAAGAAGGTTTGAGGTGATTTTGAGCAGTGCCGAAAGTGAACACTTTCTTACTTTTGGAGATGAGCTGCCAACTCTTTGAAACTTAGAAGTCAAAATATGCCTTCCCTATTGGTTTACCAACCCTAAATAACCTGGAATAACTAGGAAACATATCATGGTGGTGGAAATGTTAAATACCACCCCTTACGTATACCGTACTTCGTATACGCCCCGTACGTAAATTACACCAAGAAGGGGTCAAATCAGCTCCAGTAACAAATATTCTCCCATTTTTACTTCCCTTCAAAAAAGTCACTGTTATAAAATTACTGCATACTGAGATATCTTGATCTTTTTTCTCTCCAACTAAGAATTCTTGGTAAGGATTAGCTTTTGAGTATAAATTTGCGCAAGTTGAAACTCGGCTTTTTAGTTAATTTATATCTTTAACCACTCAGCTTAGCACAAGATACAAAGTTCTCTTTCATTTGCCATTTCTGACCACCAACCAGGTAGTAGTTCACGCTAATTTTTTATCGACCCTTATGGTCTTGCCGGTTATTAAAGCATTTGCTCGTGATGTCTTTTCGTTGAATATACATGTATGTAAATTTCAAAAGCTTAATTTTAAATATTAACCTCTGGTTAACTGAACAAAGAAAACTAACAATGCACACATGGTAACTTGCTGCACACACTTCAATAACAATTTGCACTAATACCAAAGAACTCGTATAATTGAAATGCACTCTCAAACACTTTACTGATGCACATAACCAATCACTTATTCACCAACAGGTAATTGTAAGTAACTATCTATTTATCGCACTTATAATATTAAATTTTTAGTTTACAATAATTTCTATAACTAATACACCTATGAACCCTTTACTGCGCGGTCGGTTTTTGAAGGACTGGTAGTGAATTTACAAAGAAATGACGCCAAAATTATTTGTCTATGAGAATGTCAATGCAATGACTTCAGACATCTTGACGTTATTCCTTCCTGTCTCCTCATGCTTAATTTTAAGGATTAAAAATATGTGTATTCTGGTCTGACCTACCTTTGCCGTGTATTTTGGTTTAAGTCAAACAAAACTCAGAGGTGAAATGCACATTTTTTTAAAATAAAAAATCAGAATGGTTTTTCTCCATTAAATCATACGATATTCTTTAACTGTTTCGGGATAGAATATTCTTACGGTAATCTTAGGTTAGGATTCAAATGTAACTTAAATTTGTAATACACACCTGAAACATAAAATGGAATTTTTGTTTAAAAATGCTCTACCAATGACATCATTACGGTTCTATTGCCAATTTCTATAGTTGTGATATTCTTAAGGGCTACTTAGACTACACAATATATTGACGAACAATATTTGACAATATGGTTTTCGGACCGTAGTGTACGAAGTAAATAACAGGTGCTCTCTTATAAAAAAGTATTTTCTTTCTGTAAACAATTCCCCTATAGTGTTGGAAAATTGCAAATCAAGCTGACAATATAAATGCGGAAGCCTTTTAAATATATAGCCTGGCAATATATTGTTTAGTGTATGTAGCCCTTTAGCATATTCTTGATTTTTTGGTCAATTTCTTCATGGGCATAAAGTATCTTATAAAAAAGCATGTGATTACTGATTATACTCAAAAAGAAAAGTAAAATGAAAGATTGTCACAACTATCACGATTATTATCGTAAATTACAAAATAAATTACAATATTACAAAATTATTATTATTATATTACAATATTGCAAAATATTACAGTATATTACAAAATACATATAATTATAATACATCCCTCTTTTTTATCAATATTTAGCTATGAAGGACAATGTAAAGAGATCTACGTATTACTACGGCCACTACCCACGTACAGGCTACGACTGGTATTATTTTACCATCAACAAGACTACATTACGCTACGAGATCCCTTACAACCGCACTGAAAGGGTTTATATAGACAAAGCTAATGGCATGGACGCCGAAGTTCAGGTTAGTGAAATCGAGTTTTGAACATTTATCCCCGTCGTTAGGCAATAAGCATCTGTCTATGTTAAGAAAATTCGAAGAGAAGTTATCAAGGAAGTTTGATGAAATGTATCTTTAGTGAAAGGATGCAGATTGTTCATCAGCTCCAAAAATTTATCTTGAACAATATTCTTCTCAATTTCATTGTTTTTGGTGTTTTTCTCTTTTTTAATTATTGGGCCAATCCAATTCTTTTGACAAAATGTTTTTTGATGACGTCACTCATCATGCCCAAGGTGAGCAAAAACCGAAAATTTCCTTTGTTCTTATAAATAGCTATCGTATTCTAACAAAAACAAAGGCTTTAGAAAAAAGTTCCCTGAGTCTAAAATGCTTATTTTATCCTAAACATTCAATAAATTACGGTTTAAACGATATATTTGATATATCGTAAATTTGTATTTTCGATAGTTCTGCCGCCTTTTTTAAAGAAGGTTGAGATCTAGGGATCAAGGCCAGCAAATCCTTTGACACCGACACATAGTTCTGACATTCAAAGTTAGAATGTTTTCACCTGTCGCCATTAAAAGCAGTTATACAAAATAAAATACAAAAATTATTTTTCTTTTCCTAAAATTGCATTAAAAATGCATTTTACATGTTGCCCGTTGAACTAGTTTAATAATTTAGGCATAAGTATTAATACCAATATACTTTATGAGGCATCTTGGTAGCTTTTCTCTTAAATGTTGCTCGTGGAAAGATTTCAAACAAACCATTCTCGCTTGGTGCTTCAGGCTGATGTTATGTTGACCTTTCAGCTTCTTGAAGTTCAATGTTGTTACGTAAGTGTTATCAAACTGCCAGTTATCGGAAACGGTCATCAATTCATTCATTGTCCAGTTAAAACAAATTATACGTGAAGTTAAACTTATGCGTTGAATCACTATTTTCCCGGATACTACCTCGTACATATCCCCTGATGAATACACATAAAGAAACTTCTTCCCAAAATTAGAAATGACCTGGAATTCTTCATTTTTGTTTGGTATACCTTCTATCGGGTAGTGATTAACGAGTTGAAGGCCCTCTTGAGTGAATTCTAGCAATCGAGCTTCATCATTTGTCGACACTGCAAGAAAAATTGAGCCTTGAAGATGTGTAAAATATTGATACGATTTTTCACTATTTTTGTCTTCGATTTGATGTTTTGATACAAACTCTCCTGAGAAGTCAAAACAATATAGAAATTCTGTCCGTGGAAATCTGAAACTCGGTGAAATCCCCTCAAGTACAAAAATTTGTTCCGTTTTAAAGTTCAGGAAAATGTTCTTTTTGGTGTCGTCTACATTTCCACTAAATGGACGAGGAAAACACTGTTTGTAAATAGCATCTATCCGGATTCTATTGTAATGAGTAATTTTCTCCTCGTCAAATTTAATGAAATCCAAAATAATGTCTTGTCCCACACCCAAGCTGTGCATCGATATAAGAAAAGAACCATGATCAGTTTTATGAATTTGTAGAGTTTCAAAAATAGGGTAACTCGGGAATGATAAGTCGATTTTATCTCTTTCGCTTTCAGTTTGAATCGCACTGATTTTGATGGTCTCGGCGCTTCTAAAGAAACCTCGAAATTCTTTCTTTAGACAACCAGTATAAACAGTTATTGTTTTGGCATCGCTAAAATTAATTTTTTCACCCAGCTCAGTCATAGGGTGATATATGTTGAACCATCGTGTTGTTAAGGGATCATATGTGATAGTATGCTGATTAACCCGTTCAGTGATAAGGTCTATATCTAAACTCCGTATAGGTGTCTTTCCGCCAAAATACCGATACACTTTGAACGGAATATTTCGTAAATGATATGACAATGCTTTACATTTTGGTGGTCCAGCCATAATCGTATAATATTTTCCAGTATAGTCAAACCCGTGATTTCTCCAGTTATTCGGTTCCATATCTTCGTCGTAGTGTGGAAGTTGCTCATCACAACTAATCACTTCTGGAGGAAGAAAGTTACCTCGTTTCTGGCTTAACATAGCGGTCTACTCTTTGGACTGTCTCGTCTGATTCTTTTGGTATCTTTTTTGACACTGCAGATTTTATAATAAATACTAAGGAAATTTGGTCGAATATTGTGAAAAAAATGAAGAAGCATATCGTTAGAGATTCATTCTTTTCTTCAATCGTTCTTTGAATGGATGCTGTTTACTTTTTAATTTAATCCTGAATAACCTAGTCCAGCCTATTTTTCCAAAGTATAAATTATTACTTGGCAGACGCCGTTGAAAATCTTCAAACTTTCCGAGACCAAGCCTGACGTGATTGACATTATTCGGATTCAACATTGAATGAAATGAATTGATCGTGGTTTGTTATCTGTTTTGTTACCTAAATACCTATTTATTATTAGTATTATTAGTATTTCACGTATTTTATAATATGTTTATTGACAAATATACTCAACCTAATCGTAACTGCAAATTAGAACGAGCACTGTTCAAGGAAAAAATGTTTTTCTTTTTCTCTTTCTGACCAATCTTGCTCCACATCCGTGTCAATCCAATGCGAAAAAGCTTGTGAAATAAAATTGACGAGTAAGCAAACGATATCACTCTTATTTAAAAACATAAATCTTAAGGAAGCATTAAATTAACTAATGTATATTTTTTTTTTCATTTTTTCTTCAAAGAAAAGATGATTAGACCAAAAGACACTTTGGCTGTTTTGAATATAACAAGACGACTCGAAGTCGAAAATTTCGCCTAGAATTTGAACTGCATGGAAAAAATAAGAAGTAGAGATTGAAGCTAATCTGAAATCTACTTTACATCGAGCCTTAATGAAACAATTTTACACGAACAACGAGGCTTAAAATTGCTAAAAAAGACCGATTTAAGAACAATTGTTGTTTAATTTTTAAGAACTCTTATAAAGTATATGCTCATAAGAAAAATAAAATATGAACATATTGTGCGCCATCCCTTGTGTACTTTGTAAGAACTAATTACCGAAAGGTATATCACCGTCTATCAAGAGTTATTGATTTGATTCTTATAAAGTATATGCTTATAAGAAAAATAAATATGCTTATATTGTGCCCTTGTTTACTTTGTAAGAACTAATTACCGAAAAGTATGTCACTGTCTATCAAGAGTTATTGATTTGATTCTTATAAAGTATATGCTTATAAGAAAAATAAATATGCTCATATTGTGCGCCTCCCTTGTTTACTTTGTAAGAACTAATTACCGAAAGGTATATCACCGTCTATAAAGAGTTATTGATTTGATTCTTATAAAGTATGTGCTTATAAGAAAAAAAATACGCTCATATTGTGCGCCTCCCTTGTTTACTTTGTAAGAACTAATTACCGAAAGGTATATCACCGTCTATCAAGAGTTATTGATTTGATTCTTATAAAGTATAAGCTTTTAAGAAAAATAAATATGCTCATATTGTGCGCCATCCCTTGTTTACTTTGTAAGAACTAATTACCAAAAGGTATATCACCGTCTATCAAGAGTTATCGATTTGATTCTTATAAAGTTTATGCTTATAAGAAAAATAAATATGCTCATATTGTGCGCCATCCCTTGTTTACTTTGTAAGAACTAATTACCGAAAGGTATATCACCGTCTATCAAGAGTTATTGATTTGAATCTTATAAAGTATATGCTTATAAGAAAATAAAGAAAAAATCAAAACTGTGAAGCTAAGGACACAAAGATATATGACGTAGTCCAAAGAAAACGCGCGAAAATCGTCCGTGGTTATACATGCGTGTAATTTGTAAATTAAATTTAGTGAGTTCGTCCACCGTATCAAGTACTTTCGTTTTCTAATTTTTCGTCCGATGACACCGCCGCTGAATGCCTATCGTAATATACTTTCGCTAAGGCGAAATTAAAAATTCATCTGCTTTTATCCATCGAGAGTAATCCCGGAGGCGCCATATGAAAGTATTTTAATTTGTGTAGGGAAATCGACCTGAAGTCCTATACACCAAGATACTCCAAAAGACATTTTGGCAGTTTTGAATATAAAAATTCATCACTGAAATTGCTCAAACAGGAAAGTCTTGCTTGATGTTTCAAGCTTACATCAATCGATTCGGTTTTTACAAAGTATGACAGAGTTTTTGTGTGAGTGCTAAAGTTTTGATGAGAGTCAAAATTGTAGATTGAAGTGTACATAATCTCTCCCAAACTCCAGTTAAAATTATAACTCGTTATTTCTTTTTCAATTCTCAATGGTTTGATTATCTGTTTTCCAGAACTTACATCGAAAACGTAGATTCGACTTGATACTCGTGGAGTAATTGTATTGATCTCGTAAAATGTTTTAATCCACACCTGAAGAATGTCTCGTTGAAAGTACTTGGCAACTCGAAAATCAGTGTAATTTTTATAACAAGTGCTTGGTAATACTATAGAAAGTGGAAACTCTTTGATTATTGTCATACCATCAACAGAAGCTCTTAATAATCTAACCATGAGCTTAGCGGTGACTGCAATAAAAAATTCGCCACGTAGCTGTGCGAAAAACTGACTGTCACTTTCGTCTGGTAATCTTTGTGCGAATTCCAGTTGCCCTTGGAAATTAAAGCAGTATGTTTTACCTCTCACAGCATTATCCTTATTGGAAATGAATACATATCCAGCTTTAAAATTGAAGAATATGGAATAATCCTTTTCAAATATTCTCCCGTGAAAGAAACGTTCCGTTAAGTAATGATTCAAAACAATACATTTGTGGTACGAGACAGACTCCTGACCATATTCTAGTAAATCAATTTGAATCCGTCTGTAGTCTTCAGGTGGCCCATTATTATGGCGAGTCATTAATACGAGGTAACGCTGTCCATAATCCGAATCTGTCCTTATGTCAACATGAATTACCTTTGGTTCATGATCAAATTCAATGACTAAATGGTTGTTATTATCGATTGGTTCGTCCATTTTGATTTTGGACCCGAATTGTATTCGACCTAAACCTGTATGCTGTACCGATGGTATACAACCAGAGTTAATAATTATTCTGTATTTGTCTGGATTGGGAGTATTTTCGGACGTAATGTAAAACCAACGTGTAAAATACGGGTCATAAAGTATCTCTGAATAATCTATTGGAGCATGACCTCTCCCAAGCATAACAAAATGTTTCTGTAGTGTTTCGTCTTTATGGTTGTATGATAGGAACACAATCTTCGCTGTTAAGTAATGCCGTTTTGAGATTGGTCCATCTGCTATTGAGTAATATTTCCCTGATTGGTCAAAACCATGGTATTTCCACTTATGAGGGTATATGTCCCATCCATCCACCTCTACCAATTCGCAATTTTCCAATGTTGTAGGTAGAAATGTTTGTCGCTGCATATTTAGTCGAAGTATATTGTTTTGTAGCTTATTTTACTCGCTTTGAGGCTGGCATTGTTCACATTATGGTGCTGAGATTCAAATAATTGCTTGTAGATTCAATTTATAAGCTCAAATCAATAATTCCGGCAGAACTTTAGTTTTGTTTACCCTTTTGTAAAGTCTTCGTCGCATTTCGTGTTACTATCTGTCACAAACGTAATCAATATTCAGGGAAATTAAATCTTTCATGTGTTTTGATTTGTAAATTTGAAATATTAATCCTGATTTTATGAATTGCGATTCTAATGCTTGCTGAATTAATATTCATTGAATTTTTTATTTCGACCTAGTTGGAAAGATCATTTTACTGGGAATGAGTTTAACGGATAATTTAAAAAATTTGAAATTACAAAATTACAGGCTAAAAAGTCATTAGATGAAGATTTAAATAAAACAGCCTAGGTTGTGAGGCTAATAAGGCCAAAAATCTAAAAATTATATATTCAAGATTTCAAATATACATTGTGAGGCTAAAAATCATTAGTTCAAGATTTTGAATATGACAGCCTATACATTGTGAGGCTAAAACGGCCAAAAATCTAAAAATCATTACTTCAGGATTTTGAATATGATAGCCTGATAGCCTAGGATACATTAGAGAGATAATGTATCAGAGATATTCTACGGCTACAGTTGCGGGGCTGCCCATGCGGGTCGTCACCAAAGGCGACGTGTCGTTATCTACTTTGCTCTGTATGGGAAAAACATCAAAACGCCGTATAAGCAAAGTCGACAAAATGCCGTACGTCAAATATCGAACTTGCATTCACCCGCCATTACTTGCCTTACTCGCCATTTCTCTCGCCACTTTAACCGTAGCCGTAGAGAATTCCAGATACAAAATCTCGCTATTGTGAGGCTAAAATAGCCAAAAATCTAAAAATCATTTGTTCAAGATTATAAATATTACAGCCTAGATACATTGTGAGGCTAAAAAACTGTGACCTAACGTTCCAAAATCCACCTACCTTACGTGGCCGAGCGTCCGCGTCCATGTAAAAAGCCCCTAAAAAGAAAAAATATGCTTACATGTGAAACTTTAATTCAAAGAGGTACATTCTGTTCAATTATTTTCTTTACATTATAACAATTAACAAAACATATATATTATTAGAAATTAAAATAAACACATTTTTTACAATTAAGGCTATCCTACATTCGCATTAATAGTATACTTGTAGAATTGAATTTCTTTCACCCACTGTGCTAGTCTGAGTCGTTGACCTCTACAAAACCGCAGGTAGTATAGTCTACAGTGCCGTAGGAAGCATTTTCATATTGGGGGGGGGGCTGAAGTTTAGTGACACCGTGAGGGCCAACCATGGTTTGGCCCGAGGGGGGGAATTTTGAAAATTTGAGCTCTAGATTGCTTAAAAATACACTCAAAACATGCACATAACGACAATTATGACGAATTAAAAAAGAAACACTTTGCATTTTGCAAAATAACCATTTTTGAAAAAATTATTGGGGGGGGGGGCATAACCCCCCCCCCTTGCCCCCCCCCCAGTTGCTACGGCACTGTAAGTCTATAAGGCGCACGAATCTGTTAGTGGATTCCAACAGCCTACACCGTGCGGGTTGTGGAATATGCAAACTGATCTACTCGCAGCTCATCCATACCCATTATTAAACTGAAAAAATGGATTGATGTTTATTACTCTGCGTTTCAGTACATCTATAAGTCTCAGCGAGTCGAGTCTTCTCGAAAGACAATGTTGTTTTATAAGTTGTATCGCATACTCTTCTTCCATGAATTGGAGTAGATTTAGATAGAAGTACAAACTCCCCAATGTTAGCCAAGCTAAAATCGACTTTTGAGAACGCTTTTTCCATCTTTTTTGAGGTCACTAATTCGCCTGTTCCAATATCGATAATGAAGAGATCAGTGCCCGAAACAACATGATATTTAACTGGATCATCATAATAATCTTCCCGATTGTATCCAGGAATCTTTTTCAGTGTTTTGATAATTAAACCAAGACATTCTTGATTCTCTGATTTCCTCAATAGTTGGAATTCAGCTTGGAAGCTGTCGGGTAGAGGATTGTTTATGGGTAATCGGAATTCCCTTATGAATTCTAACCCTTTCGGAGTAACTGTCAACACCTTAGCAACCATATCCTCCGATACGGCAAGGAAAGTTGATCCACAAATTTGCGTCAAATATCGATACGATTTACTACTGTTTTCGTCCGTCACATTATACGTAAACATTAGATTCCCAGAGAAATCAAAGCAACTCAATCCAACTTTTCCATTAGGGTAATATTCTCCTCTTTCTCCATCAGACACCAAATACATACTTTCTGATTGGGTATCAAGAAAAATATCCAGGCTGACACTCAAATACCAATGGCGGCCAAACGATTTGAACGTTCTCATTTTCCGGCATTCACTTCGTTTCAACAAAACGCGTTTGAAAAGATTCATCCCTTTATCGCTATAAACTGTCATCAAATCTAACATTAAATGCGCGGTACTTAGCCTATGAATCAAGTAAAGAATACTTCCTTTTTCCTCATTCTGTTTTTCTAGTTTTGAGTAAATAAGAACCGATGAATTTGGAAAAGTTAGCTGTATAGTGTCTTTGTCGCTCTCAGCTACGTCCATGTCTACAGTGGAAATAATGTCACCACCATCACCACCATTGGTATCAACACTCTGTAAAAAGCTGGATAAGTTTCCACAGTTGATGGTAACGGTTGCCTTATCTTCAAAACTCACTGGTGGATATATAATGTGAAACCAATGAGTTGTTAACGGGTCATATATAATATTATCTGTTGTGTCAATACGTGTAGTTTTGGTCTTCAAAATGATTGACTGTCTTTTGATTTTCCCAACATCGACATCGTGAGATAAAACAAAAACTGAATTTTTCTTGTTGTCTGACCGCTCAAATATGGTGTAATATTTCCCAGTGTAGTCAAAGCCATGGTATTTCCATTTGTTGGAGCTGCGAGTTGAGACATAATCGTCTTCTTTCAAAACATAGTTTTCTGTTTCATTTTGAAGGAAAGATTGTGACGTTTGTTCTTTTGCTGCCATCTTGTTTGTTTTGCAAGAGATTCTTGTTGATGCTTACTACCCTACTACTTTTTTACTTAAAGTATACAAAATAAGAATAACTTAATAATGATTAAGCAGTACTATAGAAGGAAGTATTGAAACCTTTAATGTATACATGCTAAATAGCAACGGCTATAACTATAAGCATATTAAGAGTCACATTTTGGAAAATCTTAAAATCATTGTCAATGCATATGCTGAGGTTTAGTTCATAAAATTAATTTTAAGATATTAAACTTCCCAAAATGCAATTTAACCCATTATGCACAAAAATTCACCCTGTGCTTAAAACCATAAAACCATACCTTAATAATTAATACCATTCGTATTGCACCATGGTAACTATTCCCATAAGGGTGAATAGTAATTAAATAGTATTTTAAATTTAATTATTCAAATCTGACGTCATAAATATAAAATGCAATGGTCAGCTGTTTTTTGCTTGTTTACAATTTTTGTTTTGATTATTATAATCATTCCTAAATCAAATAAAAATATGATAAAAGGTTTTATTTTTTACGTAGGATTCCCGTTTCATATATTAGACACATATTTCATATCAGGACAGTGTCTGCCTATTGTTATATTATGCTGATATAAACAAAAAGCTGTCGTTCTTTTCCTCTTTCTGACCAATCTTGCTCCACATCCGTGTCAGTTCAATGTGAAAAGGCTTGTGAATTAAAATTGACGAGTAAGCATACGATATCACTCTTATTTTTAAAAACAAAACTTTTAAATTACCTGAATCGTCAGTCAACTCTCTCTGTTACGAACCTCTATTATTCGAATCTTTCTGTAATTCGAACTGAAATATTGGTCCCCTTAGCTGGAAAGTATAGTTAAAATTACTCTCCGTAATTCGAATCTTTCTCTAATTCAAAGAAAAAAGCTTTTTGTCATATGAAGATTGAATTAGAGAGAGTCAACTATATGTAACATATAATTAATACACAGTGTGTCCGTGGAATAGAGCGGAAAATAAATAAAGCGGAATTATCTTACAATAAATCCTTCTTTTTTTCAAAATGTCACTTGAAAGGATTTGGATATCTATTGAGTAAAAATGAATTCCATCCTATCCAAATACACCTTTTCGACCGTAGCCGCCAATTACCGCGCGGGCTTTTTTTGTCCGTTTTACCACGGTGTTTCTAATCCGCGGATACATCCATAATCACCCATAATCACCCATAATCACCCATAACCACCCATAATCAGCAAACGGCTACCTCATTGGCTGTTTTTCGTATATAAAGGAATGCACTCGCTTGTAAAATCTTTCTAATACACCATTCCCGGGGTGTTGTTTGGGATTTTATGTTTGAGTGTTTCCCTTAGATATAGATTATTTCCTTAGAAATAACTAAGATAGAACTAGATTAATTATACCTCACGGAAAATTTGACCGGCTAAAAACGCCGTACTGCCCGGCAATCGTCCGTACGGGGACGTCCTGCAGCATACCTTGTGCGGCCCATAGCCCGGCGACGGCGGAGTGATGAAATTTGGCATGCTTTACCCCTTTGATATGCTTGACGTTTCCAGAAAGTTTCAAGTCGTGAGACCTACCCAGTCCGGCGCTAGGGGAGGGGTCATTTACTGTCCCGTACGGATCCTGTACGGTCCCGTAGCGCCCTTCCATCAACTTTTCAGGAGTTCAAGTGCGTGAACCCAACTCCTTATACCACTGGGCCAACTGCTGACCGTTCGCTGATAAAATTTTTCATGGATGTCATACCTTCGCTAGATTGGCTTGGCCCAGAGCTCAATAGGGACCCCTCAGAGTATTTTTTAGACTTGGCTGAAGGTGTACGTCAGCACCAAGTGGTTCACGAATTGTAGAAAGGTCTCACTGCTTTCCATCCCACCGGGGACTGCAAGCTGGTCTTGTACGAGTTCTAAAGGACTTTTTAGGACTTCGAACCACTTGTTTCGGAATCTACACCCAAAAAAAACATAAATATCAAAACCTGGTCAAAAATTGGGACTTTGACCCGAACCCTGGACGTGGAGCATGCCTGGAGTGCTTTTTCTGGCTATTTATGCCTTGCCCAAGGCCCGACTAAGCAGTTAGGCAAAGTTCCCCAGTGGGACCAATTGAGGCCTCTACAGCCCTCCATACAGCCAGGCCTTGTTTTCATGTAATTCTATTTCTAGTTCTATCTTAGTTATATTTAAGGGAAACACTCAAACGTAATATCTCAAACAACACCCCGGGAAAGGTGTATTAGAATGATTTTACAAGTGCATTCCTTTATATACGAAAAAACAGCCAATGGGGTAGCCGATTGCTGATTATAGGTGGTTATGGGTGATTATGGATGATTATGGGTGATTATGGCTGTATCCGTGGATTAGAAACACCGGTTTTACCACCCTAAACCGTCCCAGCCTTTTTTTCGCATCTAGAGACAATAGAAAAAAGTGTAAAAAAAGGATTGGATTCGAGTTTAGGGTGGTAAATTAAATAATAAAGTGGCACGTGCCTGATTGCGTTGTCTGTAAACAAACCCAATATCTACGGCTAATTTCAAAATTCATTGCCGTACTACGCTACGATAATCGTGAGATACACTCTGGTACACAGTACTGATTGCGCGACTACAGTCAAAAAGGTGTATTACCTTATCGACCAAAACTTAGTCGGCCCTAAGTGACTGAATTTTGGCTTGGTGACTAAAATTAGGGCCGACTAAAAATTGGGGCCGACAAAAAATTTAGAAATGGCCAAAACTTGGTTATTAGTCGGCCCTTAGTGACAAAATTTCGACGAGGTGACTAAAATTAGGGCCGACTAATAATTGAGGCCGACTAAAATTAAGGCCGACTAAAATTAAGGCCGACTAAGTTTTGGCCGATAAGCTATTCTAAATCAACTCTTTAGTGAGATTAGGTTTTAGGATTTCACTATAAATAATAATCTCTTCTGTTTTTCCGGACAGACTGTAGTTGGTTTCTCATCTTTGTCAGAGTAGATAAATTAATTCATTGTTTGGTAGCAGATTTGATATTCCAATGAATTCAATCCATTATTTAGAAGGTTATATCAAGATATTCTGAAAGACATTTTGGTAGCTTGGAACTCAAATATTCACTCGTGAAATGAGTCAAACATGCACGTCTAGCTTGGTGTTTCAAGCTTATGTTCTTATTGATATTGGTTTTTCGAAAATTAACGAATAGATCAAAACCTTCGCTTCCTCTAAACATTAATTCACTCATATCCCAATTGAACCTAAAACCTTCAATACGATGACCATCGGCGACATACTCGTATATGTTTTTACCAGTAAAGATATCATAGACGAAAAGTTGCGCATCTGGAAAGATTTTATCATTGTGGTTTAGATAATCTTCATAGTGAATGTTTACACACAGGACATGTCCCTGGAGCTGCCTATTGATTTCAAAAAGTATAACATAGTCAGCATCTGGTAAAGGTAGTTGGTGCTTTTTTAACTCGACTAATCCATTTTCAGTTACTCTCCACAGTTGAAGAATCATTTTCCTGGACACTGAAAGAAACACTGAATTTTGGACTTGTGAGAAAAAGCGATAAGATTTTCCAATTGTCTCGTCTTCAATTTGAAATGAAAACAAGAGCTTTCCTGAGAATGCAAAACAGTTGAGAGTTACAGGAAAGTATTTATGATTGTAAGGGTCGTTATTGGTAAAATAAATTCTTTCCGATTCAAAATCAAGGAATATATTGGGTGTATTTTCTCCTTCACGCCATTCATAATTGTCCAACTGGTAAATCAAAGATTTCTGATATTCCCCTGTCGGTATGGCTATTCGTCTGTATACAGTAACCCCTTGTTCATTAAATTTGACCAGATATATAAAGAACCCACAGTATTCTTTCATATTAGAACCTTCCTCTCCAAAACAAAGTAGCAGATAATCCCCAATGCTCTTATTTTTCTTAATTGTTGAAAACAACAGCGCTAGATGTGAAGGAAAACACAGCTTGTTGTTATGTCCCTGCACCTCTGATATATCGATTGGAAGATGTTTTGGGTCAGTAGCACCGGCCATATTGTAAATTAAATGACTCACAGTTCCAGAGTATAAGCAAGTCGTGTCAGCGTTATTTTCAAATCTCTTTTCAATATTAAACCAGCGGTACGATTTAGAATCATACAAAACTTCACTTTTCTGTGGTATATCTTCCATGGAAAGATTAATACACCGTCTCTTGACAATTTTCTTTTTAACTTGGTCATAATATAAAACAGCTATTGTGGCGTTTGCCCATGTAAATTCCTCTAATATTGTGTAGTATTTACCAGTGAGATTGAACCCGTGAAACTGCCACTCATCGAGTAGCGAATCCCACCTATCAGAGTTCTCATCATTATTGGGGTCATTATCTATTCGCTTTATTTCTTTAACTTCCGATGGGAGAAAAGATGTTCTTTTATTTGCTAGCATATTGAGTTGTTCAATTTATTAATATAATTTTGGTGGGATTGAATTCGGCGGATTTTGCGGTTTTTGGTAAACTCCGTCAAATTAAATACCTCCACATTTAATAATACCTTTTTAGAATAGAAATTCAATCTCATAGCAGCATGTTTGAGTGAAAACTAATAAAATACCAAGTAATCTTTGATTTAAAAATTCCTAAAATTTTTCTACCCGCCAAATTAAATTTTTACCGAATTTTACAAATACAATACTGCCAAGTTTAATATCCGCCAAAAGCGTATTTGGGTCAACGCCCAAATTAAATACACTCCAAAATTAATACACTTAAGGTATTATCCCAAATTGCTTTTTTTCTCTTAAAATTTAAAATCTGTTTTACTTTAACTAAAATATTGAAATAGCCTCAAGTTCAATCTGAAATTAAATGGTAAATTATTTAAAAGGATTCATATCAAACATTTTCAATGTAAAACCATTGTCCGGTTGATGAATTATTGAAGATTCTTAAAAATAACCTAAATTGCTGTTCAAAAATGTATGGGAAAGCTTCAATAGACCCTAAGGTTAGAGAATAACATAATTTGGATTGAAACTATCGGCTATTTTGCTCTATTACGTGATTCATAAAAAACTAGTGATAAATTTTTTCCTGAAATCCCCCGTCCCTTTAGTTGCTGATGTGTTAAAGCCCTGACCAAATGAAAAACTGGAAAACTAAAATTTGACTCCTGTATGGATATTTTTAACAGACAGAGGTCAAAGTCCAGCTTATTTAAGTGTCTTCGATTGAGATAAAAAATGACGTAATCTCAATTTAAGGGCTACTTAGACTACGCAATATATTGACGAACAATATTCAACGTACCGTAATGTACGGAGTAAACAACAGGTACTCTATTATAAAAAGGAATTTTCTTTCTTTATAAATCCCCCTATATTGTTGGAATATTGTAAATCTAGCTGACAATAATTGCTAG
Source organism: Clytia hemisphaerica (assembly GCF_902728285.1). Lineage (NCBI taxonomy): Eukaryota > Metazoa > Cnidaria > Hydrozoa > Leptothecata > Clytiidae > Clytia > Clytia hemisphaerica. Next base: position 1,602,676 of record NW_027103962.1, on the reverse strand, counting down.
CACTCAGCAATATATCGTCGATATATTGCCAATAATTGCCTGACAATTGCCTGACAATATATTGTGTAGTGTATGTAGCCCTTTACGCCTATCAAGTTTCAAGTTTCTTCATTTTTCTTCCACACAGCTAATTTCTCCTGGACCACGTTTAAACAAGACATCCATCAATCTAACCTACAAATTCTACATTCCGATTGGATTAAATTTGACTAATGATGTGTACTCTTGGATCATGAAAGGATGGACAGAATGTTCTGCACCCTGCAATGGCGGTAGGTCGATTTATTTTCATTGTAAAATTTCCCTATCAACCCTTGCGAAAAATTTTTTTCCAACTTATATTAGAACGCTATGTCTACAACTCGAAAAGTTGTTATTATCTTAACCTCTCCTTTGGAACCCGTATACTTGCTCATTCTTTATTTTCAAATCGCTCTGCAAATACAGGTTCTCTTTTGACAGCCCCATTCTTTTTAAAGCCAGTTCACGTGCTACGGTTCCGTTTCCCTCCGAAACGAAATGAAGCCATTAATTGGTTAAATTCATTTTTTATGTAACTTCTAACCAATAGAATCACGGAACCATAGCTTGTGAACATGGTCTTAAGCTCTGAATGAAGTAGATATGTCGTAGCCTAGCCGTCCCCATGAAGGTATCCATCAAAGAGCAATTTTCGTCTCAAAGTTAAGCATAATTCAATCAAGTATTAAATAAGAATGTGAACTTTTCCCTTTGAAACGAAATACATTGCTTTGACCACTCAGTCCAATCGCTTTAAGCCGTGAGCACAAATTTTCCTACCATCATGTGGAAACCATGGTAGCGTAGTAAGACTAATTCCCTAAAGAGTGGTTTCTACATGAAAACACACTGAAAACAAAATGGACTTTAGTATTGATCCTTACATTCCAGGTACGAAGGAAGCACAATATCATTGCTTGAACTTGCGAACGAATGAAGAAGTTGCTTCTGGAAATTGCTCCTCAGAATCGGTCAAATTATTACCAAAGCTGATGGCCTGTAACATACATAAATGTGTCACAAAGTGAGTTTAGTAATCGTTTATTATAATAGACGATATCGGCTTTCCGAATTATCCCCGAATGATTACCCATGATGCATTGCGCAAAAAAATTCACGGACGATATTGACTTTCCGTGATTTTTTTGCGCAATGCATCATGGGTAATCATTCGGGAGAATTCCGAAAGCCGATATCGTCTATTATTACTGTTTCTCCACTTATTTTGGGACTGTGTTTTGAAGGCATTTTAGAAATTGCGACCGAAGCCTGATTTTCAGGCTGAAAAATTCACTAAAATCTTCTTACCATGCTCATTTTCTCGCTTCTGACTTGAATGACATCATACAAATCGACTATGTTGGTCATTAGCGTAGCCAGGGGGGGGGATTTGTGTAGGAAAGCAGATTTTTATTACACTGTTCATACTTTATATAAAAAGATAATTACAGTGCCATAAAAATCTGCTCTCCTACACAAATTTTGCGCCTCCCTTGGCTACGCTACTGGTTGGTCATGGTTACCTATCGCCTCGCTAATCACTTCCTAAAGATATCCGTATTAATGATAAAGCGAGGAGGCGCCCCTCTTATGCTACATGACAAAGCAAAATATTTCTCGCACAGCGCTGAAAGGAAGAAAGTTGCTTTTTCTGTAGGCAAATGGCAGGAGATAAGTTTATGTCCTTCTTTCTACAGATATGAATACGGGTACACCCGTTGGGGTCGTTGCGATAGATGCGGACAAATAGGCTCCAAAAGCCGGACAGTGTTTTGTCTGAAGAAGAAGGAAGGTGAAAAATCAATCAAAGTGAATGATACGTTGTGCAGTAAGGTTGCCAAGCCATCAACTCAAATGAAATGCTTCCGTTATTGTCCAAGTAAGTCAAAAAATCTACAAATACATCATGTGCGTAATTCATGTTTACGTCATTTTTCGTCACCTGATAACGTCATCATCTTTTGAAAATGCCGAAAAGTAACCCTTCCTACTTTTTTTCATTTTTTTCAAATGACTGATATCTACCACTGGTCAAAATTTCAAAGTTACAGCACTTGTCAATCTTCAGATATTAAGGGGCCTTCCCTATTAAGAAATAGATTGAGATGCTTTAGATGTTAACTGAAGCATAAAAACATTTTTAAAATTACAGTGGAACCTCTAATTAGCGGACACCATCGGGGAAAGGGGTTAGTGTCCGCTAATTAGAAGTGTCCGCCTTTTAGAAACTTTTGATCTCGGAGCTCCAATTTTGAAATTAGGCCATCCCAGGGTGTCGAAAATACAAAATTGGGGTCTAAAGTACTTATCTGCAGACACTAGGCCATGGAAGAGCTCGAGTGACTGGAAAGAAGAGGATAAATCGAGGTGGTGGGTACGGACTTGAATACCAGTGATTTATAATTTCTTTGGCCTACCTAAATTCGTTGAATGGGTCAACGGAAAACTGGAAATTTGTAGAAATAATTTGAATAATAAGACTAATAAGTGCTTGAAATAAAAATATCTAAAATTTTTTTTTTTGGCATTTTGGACGTCTGTGACCCGTTTGATACTCAATGTCCACTAATTGGAGTGCTAAAATAGGGGTTTTAGCCATTTCGTGCGAAAAAATTTGTCTTCTAATCAGAGGGTCCGCTAATTGAGTGTCCGCCTTTTAGAAACTTTTTTATGAGGATTTGACTAGGAAACGGCCGGGGAAAATGAGATTGTCCGCTAATCAGAGGTGTCCGCCTTTTAGAGTGTCCGTTAATTAGAGGTTTTACTGTACACGATTCTCTATGAGGTTTCACTTTTGTGTTTTCGAGTATAAAAAACAAGCCCGGGAATAGCGAATTTACGTACTTGCACTTTTGAGGACGGTAAAGTGACTGAAGCGATTTGGAATAACCCGCAGTTCTGACCAGCAAAATCGAGGATGGTAAAAGTGCTCATTTACCGTCATCCTCAGCATGTCAGGATGTAGATAAATTAGAACCTTACCGTATCCGCCGCAGAAAAACACACATACGTAAACTCGGTAATAGTGAGGTTATAAGTAAATCGGTAAAATCACGACGACGAACAAAAATTTAACAGGCTAGTGAGTTTCAACTAATCAAATTTCGTATTTTCACTAGCCTCATACCTTTTTCGTCCGTCTTCGTGATTATCCTTGTATGCTTAACCTCAGTAATATGTTCCCTACTCAAACTAGTACAAATATGTTTTCTCTTCTTCTTCAGAAATCCGAAAATGTATCGAAAAATCCAGAATGTGTCCTAGATTGTTCAAGCAAGGTTATTGTTCTTATCGGACAGTTCAAACGTTGTGCTGTAAAACTTGTATTCCACAGACCAGCAATGAACTTGGTTCAAGAAAATCAAAGTCAAGATCGAAGTCGAGATCAAGGAATTGATCGTGTTACACAAGAAATGTTTTTTACTTTTTGGATGGAGGAACAGTCAACTGCTAAAATCTTTTGAAAAAGAAAAACTTCAGCTTATGGTGAATTATTGCAAGATTAGGCTATTCCAGAAAAATATCCGTACATGGGGGTGGAGGATATAGTGTCTGGGGGGGGGTAGTGAAAAATCTACCAAATTTGCCTTCCCTTTGCCTTGTAAACTTGCTCTGTTTGGGGGTAATTTTGCTCTGTTCGAGTGTCCAGGTTAGGCAGATTAGACCTGCTGTCTGGGGGGTAAATTTCCAAAAAAATGTTGTATCCTCCACCCCCCATATTAAAATTTTTTCTGGAAAAGCCCATTGCAGCTTTTTACTGCGAATTCAATCCCCCAAGCAGATTATCTCATTAATTTTTTTATGTAATGAGATAATAGTGTCTGAAATTAATGAAATGCTTGAACTTTTAACGTTGTTCCTATGTATGAATTAGTAGAGGTGCCTGTTTAACAACTCTGACTGCTCTCCATTACCTGCCCTCTATTTAACCAGTTGCATTGCCCACCCTCTATTATCCGCCCTCTATTTAACCAGTTGCATGCCCACCCTCTATTACGCCCCTATTAACCAGTTGCATGCCCACCCTCCTGCCCTCTATTTAACCAGTTGCATTGCCCACCCTCTATTAACCGCCCTCTATTTAACCAGTTGCATTGCCCACCCTCTATTATCCGCCCTCTATTTAACCAGTTGCATTGCCCACCCTCTATTTCCGCCTCATTTAACCAGTTGCATTGCCCACCCTCTATTATCCGCCCTCTATTTAACCAGTTGCATTGCCCACCCTCTATTAACCGCCCTCTATTTAACCAGTTGCATTGCCCACCCTCTATTATCCGCCCTCTATTTAACCAGTTGCATTGTAAAACTTTTTAATATTTCTGTTTTGCATGGACAAACGTAGTAGTGGTTTATATTTTTAACCTGTAATTTTTTATACTTTTATTATTGCAAGAAAGATTTCGTAGCTAGTAGAATTGGTCTTTATGAAGTGTACATATTGTTACTACCGTCCCTCACTCACAACCCTAGATAATACCATTTTTTGCTAAAATGACTCACTGAAATAAGGTTTTGACTTTGACCCTATATTTCAACACAGGAGTGTATTTTTAAGATCTAGAATTTTAAATGATTGATTGACAAAATTTTAGACCCTCAAATCTAACAGCGTAAAACTAATTGGCCTTTTTAAAAAGCCTAAAACTTTATACGATGAACTGGGTAAAGAAATGACTTGATATGGTACACATCTGCCATGTTTTCAAGCTGATTGAATTGAATAACTCTACTCATATTTTGCTGGAAATATATTAGAAATTGTCAATTTTGACTTGAACGTCCAAACGTTAGATTCGTCTTTTGTTTATCCCTTTCATCACCAGGGTTTCTTTATTGGTGCTGATATTATAATTTCTAATCGTATATGTGTTTCAAAGTTTCACTATAACTGTTTGGAATTTAGCCCTCGAAGGTTAAATGCATTTGAGGTTTCACCTAAAATTACAATAGAAAAATGCTGACTCAATAGAAATTACAATAGCAAAACGCTGAAAATGCATAACAGCCAAGTACCAAAAATACCCTGTTCAGTCGAACCTTTTGGTTTCGTTCTCAGATCTAAGGTTATAAAGAATGCATTTGGATATGGGCCCGATATCGGACAGAAAAGTTGTGAGGTCAATCGGGGTGCTGAGTTTAGACGATTTTTTTTGTTGTCGGGTAATGCTCTATCTGAAAAAAAATTTCAATGGACCATCTGGTAATTATTTGAAAAGAGTCAAAATATGAATTCTCATTGTCCAGAAAACAGCTCGTTTAGCTCATTTCATCCATGTTTACCTGGTGTTTTATTGATGTACAAAACCCTTAGGAATCACTTGAAATCCTCAAACTTTCATAAACCTTTTGTTTCGGTCCTATAAGTTCCCATTTGAAGTCAACACAAATAACCTGTTGTCTCAATAGTGGAATTTTAAAATGTTTAAAAATAGATAAACACACCAGGACGTGAAAAAGTCTTTTAGTTTCGCCCTCTAAAAATAATAGTTTTAATTAGAAAACTGTTGATGAATTTACTCCGTGAGATACTAATTCATTATTTAAAATGGACACCTTACGAGCCCGAATTAAGGCCTCAATTTCACTCGAAGTTGTGATTTCAAACTGTTAAACTTCAGTGAAAATTGTCAAATTTGTCGCAAGTTGAGCAAACGCTGTACACGTTTTTTTTTATAAGAACATCCAAAATTTTTGAAGCCTTCAGATGCTCTTAACTTTTTGAGTGAGTTTTAAGCCTAAAAATGTTTTTAACATGTTCTTATTTTCACCATTTTCTGAATATTGCTGTCCAATTTCCTTAGAGATAGGGTGTTTTTGAGTCCACAAAGCCTTAAAATGTTCTTAACTTGTTCTTAACATTTTGGTCATCGAGGCCTTAAGTTCTTATATAGTTTGTTCTTATAAAAAAGCGGGTGTATTGTTTAAACCAAGCTTGACTCCTCTCTAGATTATTAATAACAACACCTTGGAAATTTCACACCAAAGAAGATTGTCAACTATAAATCTTTGTTTTACACAAAAAGTAGTCTTTGACTATTTATTAATTACAGAAAGTTGAATCGGTACAAGTTGAGTCATTTCAGATCAAGTCTTGCTTAGCTGAGGGTTAGGACGTTTTTTCAAAGAAATCTGTCGACGTATAAATCTTGAATTGCTGGAAGTTGTATCCAGTAATATACAACAAAATACAGCGAATTAGGCTTTATCATCCAAACACCTTACAAGAAGTATCACCCAAAAATATAGAACATGAGGAATTTATCATTATGTGTTTTTTTCCTATTGGCTGTAACCATGGTAGCATCACGACCAATCGAAGATAGTTCTGGTAAGTCTTCACATTATTACTGATATAAACCTCCGACTAACTAAATACAGAAGTTTTCTTCCCCGGTAAACAAAACTCTTCCTTAGATTTTCAACATCGTATTTTAGCTCGTGGTTTTGTGGGAAATCTTTAAGCGGTAATGAAACGTTCTTAATCGAATACCAACCCCCTCAAAATTTAACCCTGATGATTCCTCTTGATTTATTCTAATCTATTTTTTTTGAAAAACCTTTTTAGAGCAAGGCTACCATTCGGAAAGTTTTCAGTAATACTCCCGAAAGTGTAATTTGTAATTTCCTCTATAGCGTCCCTTTAAAAGAATACTCCACTGTCACAACACTACTGGTTTAAGGTCACCATAACTTTGAAGATATCGATAATAGTATATCTTTAAATATTGAAATAAAAGAAAATCAACGCCAAAAAATCTTAGCCCGTTTATCAGTCTTTCCCTCTTTTGGCGTTGAATCTTTCCTTCCTAGCATGCCTCTTTCTTCAATACATCAGGCCACACTCAAAGAACGATTTTGTTATAAGCTCATCATAGACCTACAACATAATTATTTTCACAATATTGATTTTCAGCTCAAGGTGACGTCATAATGTCAGATGACGCTTTACAAGTCGTTTACAATGATATCTTAAATACAGCCAATCAAGTAAACTCAGCTACCAGCGAACTGAAACGTGCCGTAGGGAACCGGTACTCGTCTTGTAATCCGGATGTCGAAGATTGCGGAAGTGAGAAAAACAAACCACACATCAGTCAAATAAATGCTGACGCTGATAAACGAGAAGGTTATGGAAACGGATTCAGCCCTTGGCTTCACCGTTACAAAGATACCGCATCTGAGAGGGTCCCTATCTACCATTTTGATTCTAGGGCTGCCAAGAGAGTTCCAATGTATCACTTCAAGGATGGAGCGTCGCCAGAGAAGAGAGCTCACAAAGTTCCAATGTACCACTTTAAGGATGTAGCGTCGCCAGAGAAGAGAGCTCACAAAGTTCCAATGTACCATTTTAAGGATGCAGTATCGTCTAGGAAGAGATCGCGCAATGTACCAATGTACCACTTTAAGGATGTAGCGTCGCCTGAGAAGAGAGCTCGAGTAGTTCCAATGTACCACTTTAAGGATGTAGCATCGCCTGAAAAGAGAGCTCGAGTAGTTCCAATGTACCATTTCAAGGATGTAGCGTCGCCTGAGAAGAGAGCTCGAGTAGTTCCAATGTACCATTTTAAAGACACTAAAGCTGAAAAGTTCTCGTTTTACCATTGATGAATTTTAGCCCAGCCGATGAATTTCTGCACAATTTTATCATGTACTCACTCTGGTCAAAATGACCTAAAACTTAACGGTTGATTTAAAGGTTTTGTTTTTAAATAAGAGTAATATCGTTTGCTTACTCATCAGCTTTGATTTCAAAACTTTTTCACATTTGATTGACACGGATGTGGAGCAAGCTTTGTCAGAGAAAGGAAAAGAAAAACATTTTTTGCTTATATCAGAACGTGCATTTAACGAAATTTAATAAAAGAATTTGTTTACATAATGTTTTGTAGAACCAGGCATGCAAACGTCTGTCATCCATCCGGAATCCGGGGGAGGGGGCACTCATATGGTCCAACCCACGGCATTTGCCGTCCTTAAGGGTAGGTTTTTCGAGACCCTCGAAATACACTGTAAGGGTGTACTTTTGATAGAGTACACTATAAAGTTCTAGAAGGTTTAGAAATTCAGTGCACCCTCCCCCCCCCCGGGTCCGGAATACATGCTTGTCGTAGACTATCACAGGAAAGACACTAGCCTGTACAGTGTTTCGAATGATGTATGGGATGTTGTCTTATATCTAATTGTAGCAAATAGTAAGCATTTCTTCACAATTTTATTTAATATTATACTAATTAATGATTTTACGGGTCTTATTTTTACAAAATGATTTCTAAATGTAACAAATTAACCCGTCTTCAATATTCTGTAAATAGCACGAAGAAAAACAAGTTATTATGCGTACCTTTTCGTGCAAAAATTTCAAACTCTTTCTATTCCCGCCTCTTACCTTTATCCCGCACACAGCATACAAAGCTCTTATGTCTGTCTCCGCGAATCACAAAGAGAGGATCTCCAAATTCAGCAATATAGAAAGTACTGCAAAATTTGAAGAATCCTTCCATTTCAGTCTGTGAAAAAAAAATTCGACACTTCTCTATAAAAAATCATGAATCACTTACTCTAAATGTACCAAATTTACATAACCCGCCAAAGTTTTTTTTGAATCTCACCCGGATTTCACCGATATAAAAAATATACACAATAGCGTCAGACGCCAAAGCTGTAGCTATCAACAATCGAGTAATAATACTGAAGACACGCGGTGGCGATGCCTCCATTACAGCGTACACAAAATCGATTAAATCTGGAACGAGCCACAAAGCGATAAAACTACCGACAAGTAACACAGGTAGATATAACGAACGTCTTCTAGCTTTTGACCTTTCCGTATTTGCTTCAGCCTCAATATTACGGTCGGTCCTTGTTATATTGTCTCTATTACTCCCGGTGTCGTCCTTATTCCTACCATTATTATTAATATCGTGTTGGCTTTTGAACTCTATTCTTGGAGTCCTTTCTTCAATATCTTTTGCTATTTGTCGCTTATCTGGAAGCTTGACAGTTATTGAGGCTATTACTGCTTTACGTTCCCGTCTGTTCCTACGTATTAATGAAAATAAGTAACCGTAAATAATGACGGCGATCAGAAGGAACGTAATTTCTTCTGACGGCCAAATATATAGAATTGTAATTCGTTGAATACAGCTCGAGTCGCATACGTGGCGAGTTAAGTAGAAAACTAATTGAAATAGTATTGACACCAACCATGCTATGGCGATCGCGAATTTAGTTTTACGGGCACTGACTAATAACGGGTACTTGATGTTAAAATGGATTTCCAGAAAGCGGTCTATAGTCAACAAACACATGATTAATATGTAGCAAAGATAGGTGCCGTGTGCGTCCACCAGCCGTATCTGTAATGCCGTATCCTTCAAATGGAAAAGATAAACGATCCTATACATGATTTTCAATAAGCATTTAATAATAGCGATAATACTTAAGTTGATTAAATAATACTTCTGATTGGTGGAGATACTATTGATGCGTGTGGTGAGTAGGAGGTGTAATCCAATAACATGTATTGTACAAGGTATAGTGTAAATGACGATGAATGTGATTTGTTCTTCCCTAGGTGCTTCAAAGATGGTTGGACCACTAGCACTACTCATACTTCATGCAACATTTGAGACATTATATTGCGTATGTGAAGTTCTACAATTCCACAAGGTATGTGTCTTTGTTTTTCTTATCCACCTGATTAAAGATACAAAATTGTAATTTCCTTAATGTTCATATGAGTCATCCATATTCATGATATGCACCATTGCAATGTCTTCCACAGACCCAACAGCTGATTGGTTGCAAGTGACGTATTGACTGATTTTACGTCACTTACAACAAATCAGCTGTTGGGTCCGTGATGTAATGTTAGAATGGTGCATATCATGAATACTGTACGTATGCAGCAAAAGAGCTAAAGGGGGACGTCATTTCTTTATTGTTTTCTGCGTACAGGGGGGAAGTTAAACATTTGAAGTTTTCCGTACGTGCTATATGGTTGACCCCACGTACAGGAAGATGAGCCTTCCTTGTAACAAAACAGACTCAAGTCCCAGGACAGCGTCCGCTATCGTGAGCTTGGAAAATTTGCTCTTCCCCGTGTGCTTCAAAGATGGTTCATATACAGCGAGATAAACCTTCCTTGTAATAGAACAGGACCAATCCAAGGAAAACCTCCGCTTGGCTTTACCAGTCTTGGACGAGTTTTTGCTCAGGACACATAGTGCTAATGACGTATAAAACCGACACTCTAAACGTTGCGTTGCTCGCAAGATCGGACCTGATAAGTGTCGATAACATGATGTTCGAATAATTTCATATGCACGTTTTTTTTTATAAGAACGTCGAAAATTTTTGAAGCCTTCCGATGTTCTAAACTTTTTGAGTTTTAAGCCTAACAATGTTCTTAAAATGTTCTTATTTTCACCATTTTGTGAGTATTTTTGTGCAATTTCCTAAGAAATTGTGTGTTTTCGAGTCCACAAAGCCTTAAAATGTTCTTAACATGTTCTTAATATTTCGGGCATCGAAGCCTTATGTTCTTATATACTTTGTTCTTATAAAAAAAAACGTGTAAATCACACCCCGTATCATTGCCTCTTACTCTCCTCCAAGAATGAACATGAAAATGTCTCAAAAAAAATTAACCAAAACTTTTCCCTCTTCAAAGTAAGTGAAGTTGACTATCAGTGAATCGTGACACAAACGGGGAAGGCCGACACAATAAAATCACATTCAATAAGAACTTGGTCAATTAATCTAGAAAATAATTTTCTTCCCTGCTTGAATTATTGGAAGAAAACATGACCAATCGCAATTGTAGATTTGATTTCTATAAAGAACTTTCAATGGAGTCAATCAGAAATTAAGCCTTTTTTGGGTGATTTTTCAAGATTTTTCTCAATCACCTTTCTTTGAAAGTTCTTTTAGAAAGAATTATCCCATAATCCTTTTCAAAGTGTGAGCAACAATAGCTTTTTGAAGTTTTCATTTCCGTAAAAGCGAGTTCCCCTTCACACAGAGTTGACACCTAAAAACTCTGTTATGTTTTTCACACTTTTGATTGACCTATTTGAGATTCTCTAGATCATGAAAAGTAAACAACGAAGCTAAAAATGTCCTACACTCGAACACCACGGGAAAAACTATGAATCATTTGAATTACGGGATAAAAATAGGCTAAGATTCTCTTGAAGGACGCAGTTCGAGTCAATATAACAATTCCATTACAATTTTTAGTCCCGTCAGTCCTTAACCGAATAAAGTTTTCTACTTGAATTCTAACAAGAGTCAATACCACTTGCCTTTCCCTGCCAAGTATATGAGTAACCTTATGAAAGTGAATTTTAAAAACCTCTGCATTGATTCAGCAAAACAATCAGGAACAAAGATGAATACCACTCATTCACTATAAGCCTCTCTATAAAAGGAAGTACATCTCAGCAGGGTACCTGTTACGTTTCTCCAGGAGAGTTATTATGGTCATTCCGAACTGTGAATTCCTGGGGTATGTTCAATTAATACCCAACAGTGACATTTTTTTATCAAATATAGAAAGGCTGTCGTTTTAATTACAATCTCTTCTCTCTCTCTCTCTCTCTCTCTCTCTCTCTCTCTTGCTAAGATGACTGTATTCACTTTGTATTCATGATATGCACCATTACAATGTCTTCCACGGACCGAACAACTGATTGGTTGTAAATGACGTATTGACTGATTTTACGTCATATACAACCAATCAGCTATTGGGTCCGTGATGTAATCTCAGAAGACATATCATGTATGTACTGCATATCATGAATAGCTTGAATTGAATTAATTCACTTTAAAGTACTGGTATTCATTTTGAGTAAAGATTACTTCACTTTTCATAGTGAATACCTTATCACCTGAAATTTGCTTTCGTTATTACAAACACACGGAACCAATATGAAATTCGGGAGTCTCTGGTGCCTCTATACTAAAATAATCATGGAGTCATAAAAGTTACGAAATAAACCAAAAACGATTTCATATCTGTACTAGCCGCAGAAATATTTGGTACTAATTGGCTTGAACACACCACTGCTACTAGGCTCAAAGGTTTTCGGATTTCTCGGGTGCTTCCTTTAGTAAGAATATTACGAAGTCATCAAATTTATTATCCAAAAATTTCTAACTAACTAGCTGTAAGCTCCAGAAATCATGATACTAAAAAATAACTAAACTGCAACTCGTCTCAAAAGAGTTAAGTTGAAGTGAAGTTTGAGTTGAAAACAATTCGAGTTTTGAACTTTCCTGAGATTTATAGTCGACTCTTTCATACGGAAACTCCTTAAAAGACCGGAACTCAGCGCCATTTAACATGGAAATCTAGTCGTTAGTTCCGACTTCATTGGGTGTTTCCGTGTAAAAGATGATGTCATGAATATCAATATATACTATTATATTGATCATATATAAGGAATGTTTTTTCTTCATTTTCATGTAAATATATTGGTTAAGTATTTTTTCTCAAAGTAAATGCCAATATTTTTTGTTATCTTCACTGATTTCTTCCATTTTTGAACGTCTCTAAGGAAAAATGGGAGGCCTAAGTAGAATTAGTGTCAATTTAACATGATAAAATATTTTGAAGAATTATTTATCGAAAAAATCAAATTTGATTCGAATCCCAGTGATTTTCTCGGGATTTAATTCGATTTATAATTCCCGATTCATTATAGGTAAAATTCTTCCTAGATGCTGAATCTAGCGTTCTAGATTGTGCGTGTATCGTCATAGTTTTTACCCCCCTACATTCAGGGGGATCTTGGGTTTTGATGAACCAAAAGCAAGGGGGGGGTGTTAAGTATGACTTTCCTAAGGGGGGTTGCCAGTTAAGGGGGGTTTCTTAGATAAGGGGGGATCTTCCTTGAATTATGCAAAATTTCAATTTTTCATTTATACTGATTTTCAAAGGGGGAGGGGTGTGAAATTTAAATGAATTTCCTAAGGGGGGGGTAGCACTTAAGGGGGGTCCTCTTACCTAAGGGGGGGTCTTGACCCTTCTAGAAACTATGATCGTAGGACATTTATCGTTCACCATTCTTCCACGTTCTAAAAAGGGTTCCCGAAAAAAAAAAAACTACAAGGGAGATTTGTGTTGATCCAAAGAAAGAATTTACCATCAGAACAATTATAACGATCATTCTACAGTCAAACTTTCTAGAATACATACCGAAAAGCTGAAAGCAACAAAAGGTGAATTTGAAACTGTTAAATTTATTTTATTCCCATTGTTGTTGAGCTATATGACGCTCGCCTCGCTACTTTGTTTATATTTAAAGCCGCTATATGTGTTTACTTCGGAACATTACGTCATTTTGTTAGAACTTAGTCTTTTTACACCACGCTTTTCTTTATCTAATATGGTAGACGTTTTTTATGCTAGTTACTGAAGATTTCTTAAAACTGAAGTTCGCTTCTACGTATTCACTTTTACTGTGTTTCCTGGAATTCCTTCATCATGAGTATACAAGATTCAACAATTGTGTCCTGTAGGTTTGCTTCTAATTTGAGAGCCAAACTTATTTATTGTCTTCAACGCAGTTACCCGAACAACCTACCTTCAACCCCAATTTAGATATCTCCTGTTCCCTTAGCCCAAAAGTGAGTTTACGTATCTATCCTTTGTTGCCAGTGGAGTACTGAGTGAGTGTATCTCCCGTTATCGCTCTGTAGTACACTCTGAAAACACAAGATACATAAACCCGCTAAAAGATCACGACTGCACAATTTTTTTTGATACTTTCGTTTTGAATCACCAAAATCAAACCATTCATTTTCTACCATTCGGCTTCAACGATCTCTCTCATACTTTTCCTTTCCCAAAAACATTTTTCTCCGAACGGGAAACAAAAACAAAGGGTACAAGATATTTTAACAACCTACTGGTTATTTATGTACCAAAATACATATTAATTAAGCGTGATTAGTATCACTTTATTTCCCCTCTCTCTCTATGTTTAACTATGGACCATTTTATTTTCATTCATCATTAACTCTTGAAAGAAGAGACATTAAGGAAAAAGAGTTTTTCTAAATTTTTCCTGTTTTATCTTCCCAAACTCTTGTGTACCTTTATATTTCCCTTTTCTTATTAGCTCTTGACAATTGTCTTTTCACTAGAAGAAAATGCGTATCTCAAGTTAGGCCAAAATCATTGAGTTTGAAGCCCCGAAGACACCGAAGGGGCTAGAGAGGAATCTTCAACCTTTCTCAAGTAAGAAAAGGTGAAGCTTCAAGATTAGCGCCAATTTCGGGATAACGGATTGGATCAAGCAATATCTTTGTTTGAACGCGGTATATTTTTCGAAACTCGGCGAAAGACTTTATTTTTAATCCTTTATTTGTGCGAAAACCTCGCTGGTCAGGCGTTTTTGGACGGAAAAAAAGTGGCTTCATTTGGCTTTAAACTCAATGTCAAAAATTATTTCAGCCTCCAGATGTCAGAAATAATGGCTAAGAAAAAGAAAATTTGAAGATTGAAAAACATCTTTAGAAGAAACTTTATTTTGCAGCTCACATTTGTTCTCGTAAAGCGGTCACTGTTTTACATGAAGAAGTACTGAACGTTCATAGTAGTCATAACATAGTATTTTTACGTTTGAAAGTAGAATATCTCTTTAGTACTTTTCACAACATGGAAATTTCCTGGAACGTTTCATGAATTTCAAATATTCTTTTGACCATCTTGAACTTGAAAAACTTGTTCTAATCGATTTCAAAACTGCAACTTTGATTTATCATTCGGTTGTATTTTTTCTTAACCCTTCAAATCCGGGGACTTATTTATACACGTTCCAAATTTGCCAATATACCAAGTCCCAGACTTAAGGTTTTAACTCCTGACCACTTGATCTATAAGGGCATTAACAGAATGCATTTAGAACGAGTATAAAAAATCTTTCTTTTGATACCAAAACCATGACTAACTCTCAAGATACAAGCTTTTATGCTAATTTGAAATTTTGGATTTCAAAAGAAAAACTTGCAAATTTTAACATTTTTCAAAAAAAGTTGCGCGTTGGAAAGTTTAAACTGAGAATAAACGGAGTCTTGGGATTTTACTCTCCAGAGGGTCTCGCAAGCAAAGGTCTTCACCAAAGAAAAATAACTTGTTGATAAAGGGTTATTCTAAAATGCCTGAATATTATGCAAACTTTAAAGTTTAAATTTTAAAATTAGCTATTGGAATTACCAGCTACCTCTCACCTTTCTTCGAATTAGAGAAATAATCAAATTATAATTACTTGAAAAATTATCAGCTGAGGGAATCAATATTTTAGTTCGAACTACAGAAATATTCGAATTATATAGGTTCGTATTAGAGAGAGAGTTAACAATACCTATAAATCCGTATGAGTAGCAAAATGCTGAAAAAACGAAGATCTTTTGAGCATCAACAATTGACAGGTTCTGATCATAAAATGGTGTAAAACAAAAACTGTACCAGCTTAATTTTATTTTTGCACACTCCTTCAAACGATTTGAATGTTTTTTTAAATGTCAGCGACCATATCATTTCTTATACTATACCATTTCTTATACCATTCCTTTTGCTGGGAAACGAAGAAATTAAGCCACTGGTTGTTTTAAAAGACACTACACTACGACGTGTTTTTAATCAAAATATAAAGGTTATTCTTACATTTCTTCATGTTTTTAATGAAATAATCTATCACTGTACAAAACTTCTCGTTGCCTAGTGCATTGGATACCCTTGGCTTATTTTAGAGGATTTAAGTCCATTCGCTTTGAGTGTGCACTATTTTTTGCTACAATGTGAAAACCACTCTCAAGCGAATTCTTGAATTCTTTTTGAATTTTCCCAACAAGATCTTTATGGGCCATTTCAAAATCGAAGTGAATCATGGCTAATCAGGACTGGTTGTATCCCTGCCGTAACGGTCATACACGCTTTTTTTATAAGAATGGTGTAAATCCATTTCATCGTGGATATTTTTAACTTTTTTGGGAAAATCATCCTAAAATATTCTTATAGCATTCTTAGGTTAGGATCCTAATTCAGACTAGATTTAACATTTAGAACATACGTCTCGAGCATAAAATGACATTTTTATGAAAGGAGTGAGCCTTACTCGAGGGTAATAGACAATTTATAATTGAAAATGCTCTAAAATGGCATTCTTAGCTTGAGTAGCAAAATTCCATGATGGTGATATTCTTAGCATTATTCTTAATTTTTTGGCCATTTTCATCATGAACATTCTTATAAAGTGTATTCTTATTAAAAAACAGCGTGTATTGCTGAGACACAAAAACATTCAAAATTTTAGACCAACGGTGCACTGGAAAAAAATGAGCACACCTGGGTGTTAAAAGTGCATTTCACACCTTGGAACTTGCAAGAAATTCACCCGGGGTGGGGAAATCGTTCACGTTCAAAGGTGTGAAATGTACTTTTTACACCCAGGCGATCTGGTCTTTTTTCCTGTTGCTCCTCATTGCCCAAGATTCCTTTCAACCATGATCTGGTCAATAATAATTTCCAACAACTACAAGTGTGAACGACTCAAATATTTTCTTGTTGTTGTACTACAGTAAAGTTGGTTTGATGATACCTAAGCAAATCCCCAAGTTTTCATGTATGTGTTAATCAAGATCACATTGAAAACACGATTTGAGAAAAATATGAATTCTATATTTAGACCATCATACAGTACCACATTTCTTCCTTTTTCGAAATTCCGTTAAAAAAGATTCTTCTTTTACTATTCATATTTTTTAATATGCTTATTTTGTGATTGGGAAATAGATTGTCCGGATTGTCTGAATATCTTTTGATTTTTGTTTTTATCGGATATAAATATCAAAAAGTTCAACTTCATTAAATTTATGGCAATATTCATTGCGATCGAAAACTGTACGATTATCTTTATTCCGGCTTTATTATAATTTTGGTTGAAGATTAGCATTCTTATCACAAAATCTTAAGATAATCTCGTCCCCATTCTCTCTTTCTCGTCTTTAATAATGTATAAGCTTTCTTGTTGAGAACAATTGGAAATCATTCTTATCACAAAATCTTAAGATAATCTCGTCCCCATTCTCTCTTTCTCGTCTTTAATAATGTATAAGCTTTCTTGTTGAGAACAATTGAAATTCGTCTTTTATAATGAATCTCTCTCTTTAAATCTGTGAGGATCCCATATGGCTTTGCTGTGATTTTTAACTCCGTATTTCTTGCAAATCAAAGGAGATCTGCCTACAAATAGTTTTCTTCACAGTTATGAGTTATGAGAGGAAAACACTAAAATTTCTCTTTCAAAAATACGTAGCTGAAGACTATTCCTCGCATATCCCGAAGAGTAGGAGTTTTACGCTCGAAACGGAGGCAGATATGGCGTAGCTGAAGATTGTTCCTCACATGACGGGGTATGAAAACTCCCTGTAACAGAAAAGAAAGCGAGAATATCGTTTTTCTTTTAGTCCGAACCATTGAGCTTAAAGCCCTTAAAAGCACTAGCAACAGAATTTTAAAAACACTATTCCAGGACCTTTCATGGCTCAATGTGCCCAAAAGTACCTTTTTTGCTTTCTTAAAATACGTCTTAACACAAGTTTAGGCGGCGGACTTTCTGCCCTGTCTATTCTAATTGTTAGAGTAGATGCATTGACTTTAGACAGCCAACTTTCTGCCAACTTTAATTCTCGATAGGATGTGTTTTCTGTTTTTCTTGTGTTGCTGGTGCTTCCACACACTTACATTCAATTTTCCCGCTAAAATCATGTCAGAGTGGATTTCCAAAAACCCGGCAATATTATCTGGACCAATCAGATTTCTTTCAGCGGTTCAGAATGTTTTAAATTCAATTTTAAAGTCATCGCATTGCCTCGTCAACTCCAAATTGAACGAAATTGAACCAATTCAAATCCAACCATATTATTTCGGGATCACCTGTATTTTTTAAATGTTTCAAAGCCATTATAAGGGCCAATACTGTTCTGTCATTTTCTTAAAGTCTCATTTTTAGATTGATGTACCGAAAATCACACTGCTTGAAAGGAGCTGTAGCAAAAGGTTAGTTTTAAGGTCAGGGGAAACCACCTTAAATCGTAGAACTCTTGGTAGATAATTTGGTCAATTTCATCAAATCCTTCTTCTGTATATTATATTTGAATTTTTTGCCAACAAAATTTTCAAAAATAGCTCAGATATTCGAAATTTTTTGGTCATCGTATTACAAACAATGCAACGTGCTTTTCTATCACCAGGTACTTTCCAACCGAACGAGTTGACGTTTATTTATACATTTACAATTTCCCAGGAGAACGATTTTTCTTAAAGTCTAAATTTCTAGGAAATTTAATTTCTTTGATAATATCCGTTTCAACGGTTTAGTAAAAGACATATCCTTCAGGAAATGATGTCATCTCCAGGAGTTGGGATTTCATCGGTAACAGACGTGTGTTTCTTGCTTCATCTTTGGGAACTGATGAAAATTTCCAGGAAAAGGGGAGAAGTTATGGACAACTCCGTTTGGAACTGATCAAATTTTCCATAGAAAGGGAAAGAAATGGGCAACTCTTTATAAGCTCTAGGAACAGACCAAAGTTTTTAATAGGGAACAAATAACGAATCTCTTGCTACTTCGTTGGGACTGGTCAGCGACATTGTTGGAAAGATCAAAATTTCCAGAAAAAATGGGAAGAGATGGACAACTCTTTATAAGCTCTAGAAACAGATCAAAAAAACTTATACGTCATGTCATATTAAAAACGTACGGTGGAGCTCCTGGAAATGCTACAAAATGGCGAATTCCAATGAAAAATCCAGCAACCAAATTCAACAAAAAATAGTACCTGCACCGACGAAAATTGCTTCATAAATTAAATAATACGGGACAACGACATATTGCAGTGTAGGAAATGCCAATTATTCGTCCATTATGCATGCACAAAGCTTCCTGCTTACCAAATACAGATTTGCCTCCAGTTCAAAACAAGGAGATTGGAATGTGTCAAATATGTTACAGTAACATGTGTAACAGCAATTTTACTAGAGAAGATCAAAACAAGCAAACAAAGAGTTAGAAACAACAAAGGAACAAATACTGAAGATAAAGATGTACAAGGATTTCAATCTGTTACCGCAAGATTGGATAGTCTGGAGAAGAAGATCGAGAAGCTCGTTAACAAAGAGGACGTCGCTAAAGAAACAAAGCAAATGCATGGCCCCCGTCACCGGGGGGGCCAGGGGGGCATGGCCCCCCCCAATATTTTACAAAGTAATGTTTTTACTTTAAAAAATCTTATATATATACCGTTAAGAGGGGTGAAATAAGGGTGAAAAGTTGAAAATTTTCTTCGTCGCCCAACCATGGTGGGCGACATATTTTTTTGGCCCCCTCAATTCGATTAGCATGCCGGGGGCCATGAAATGTCGTACGACACACAGACATTGCTAAAAATGAATTAACGAAGCAAGAGGTGACCATCAAGAACTTTCCTAAAGAGGAGGAAAAAGAACGCTGGATTAACGCAACAAGGTGCAACATCATCGTTCATAACTTAGGTGAAATAAAACATGAAAACAAAGAAGAACAACGAAAGGGTGATAAAGATTACGTGGAAGAAATTGTAAGAAATCGAATGGGATTGAAAGTAAATATTGTCTCTGCAGAACGAATAGATATACGAAAAGAGGAAATATGGCGACCCTTAAAAGTCATTTTGAAGAATGAAGAAGAAAAAAATGACATCGTGACATTGGTTCATAAACTAAAGTGAGTGGAATTTTAGAGTTACTGAAGATTTCTCGACTAAGGAACGTCAAACCATCAAAGAATGGCACCGAAAGCGAAGGGGAAAACAAATATGGAAAAGAACAAACGCTACGTATGGAAGGTTAGAGGCAGTCCTCGTACTAAGCTCTAC
Source organism: Clytia hemisphaerica (assembly GCF_902728285.1). Lineage (NCBI taxonomy): Eukaryota > Metazoa > Cnidaria > Hydrozoa > Leptothecata > Clytiidae > Clytia > Clytia hemisphaerica. The sequence goes on along the minus strand of NW_027103962.1, from coordinate 1,582,729 downwards.
TTCAAAAAAAATCTTTAACAAGGCAAATAACGAATCGTGATATTGTAAGCAGATCGGTTTAGAGGCCCACCTTGAGCCTATCTGTAAATTCTATTTAATAGTAATAATATCAAAACGGGGGAAGGAAAGCAACAAATCTCTTGCTACATCGTTGGGAACTGATAAAAATTTTCAACAAAATGGGAAGAGATGGATAACTCTTTATAATCTCTAGGAACATATCACAATTTCTAATGGAGGAAGAAAAGCAACAAATCTCTTGCTACATCGTTGGGATCTGAAAAGGCCTTAATTACACTTGGATGGGAAAATAATCCAAAATAGAAGATTGGAAATTTAAATAGGTCCAATTGGTCCAAATTAATTTGCCATCTAACACGTCAGGGATAAAGATGTTATTTATTTACATTATTCTGTTATTGGATTTTCTCTTTGAAAAGTTAGTGGGTAGATCCTTTTTTGAAAAGGTTTCCCTCAGTCAAATAATTTTTATATTCTATGTTTTCAATAGTACTTTTTTGGAGTTTCTCTGTTAGACGTCTTACAGGGATTTCGCTATTTTGTAGGGTGCTTTTATTAATGGGAATATGAAATTACCCAATGGATATTATTTTGATATTTGACCACGATCACTACAAAGTTTTAAAGGAAATCATCGAAAAGGAAAATTTGAGTTATGAGTTTTCAGATAAGTAACTTTTAACTCCCTATCTTACTGAACAAACTATCGTTGACGACTGGACGCTCTTATAATTGTTATTGATTAATTTGCATTCGGAAAATCGTCAATTTAGCGAGGGTAAATTCATTCGTATATTTTTGCTAAGCTTTAAAGCATAGGACCCACTTTGATGATCAAAACAAAGTGTGGTTTGGAATTGCAGACTTAACTAGTTTTCTGGGAACATTTTGGCTTGGAAGACTATCTGTAACTCGGAACTCCTGATTTTGGAAACTGTTTATCTTTTCATCGCCTGGCTATCAGTATCTCTTTTAAACGGTAGCCGAAAATTTTTGCATTATTTCGAAACCATGGCGATATTCAAATACTCTTCAATGAGCCTTATCGTGTTCGCAATCGTCTACACAATACCGTTAACTCTACACTCAGTTGGCCTCTATATGTTATTCTCAACTCGTATCACCAGAATGGCTATGAACCAGAAATGCTACTTGATTCAAATCAGTATCAGCGAGCTACTAATATGCGTTTGCAAAATCGTTCATCGTATATTAACATTACACGGGTTCCTTGAAACTTCTTTTAAGATTTGGACTTTCCAAACTTCTGGTTGTTTTATGGCTTACATCATTTTCATGATCTTATTAACGGTTGATCGATTCTTCGAGGTTTATTTGAATATTAAATATTCTCTATATTGGACTTGGAAGATGACTAAAATCACTATTTTGGTCGGTTGGTTGATTTCCTGTATATTTGCTGTCGTCATGTGCGCCCAAACGAATGAAAAAAGTGTCCGAGCACAGATTATTTTATTCTTCTGGCCGACATCCGAATTGGCTTTCCTCTTAGTTGCAATCATTGTGTACGTTTACCTTTTTCAAAAAATACGGCGAAACCGAAAGAGTCGGCCTACCATATCTACGGTCCATAACGTGTCAAGTGCCGGCCCAACAAAAACAACGGGTACTGGCCCTCAATCGTTGGCAAAAGGACGCCGTAAACGACTTTATCTACCGACACTATTAGTTGCTACTTTTATTCTACTATGGATCATACCCGACCAGACGGAGTTCATTTTCATCATGCGAAAACACCCACCACCGCCCTATTTTGCTTTCTTAATCAACGTTCTTATTACGTGTGCTTTATGTTCTGATGCCGTCATTTATATTTTTGGTATTGTCGAAATTAAACGAAGGATTTTGAAAGCATCTCCTTGGCGAAAATCCATCAGAATCAGTGCGATTTCTTAAAATTGACGACCAACAGCTCTTATTCGGATGTAAATATATACTCATGGTTTCTGCCTACTTTTTCAGTCCCCCCTTAAAATGCAATTTTACCCTTAAAGAAAACTCCCCCTTAAATCGAACAAAAATTACCGGTACCCCTTGTTAGAATGTCCCCCCTTAAGATGAAAAAAAAGGAGGAATCCCCCCTCCCCCCTATTTTTAGACTTTGACAATAACAAAGTACAACGATTGGTTTGATATCAATGCCATCAACATTATATTAGGTACATAATGATATCCAACTAAATAAAATTCAATAAAAAGAAATCATTGAAAATAAACTGGATCCTATAATCAAATGATACAAATAAAACTTTTTATGAATAAAATCAAAAAATGCAGTACCTGGTACAACAGTTGTGTTTTGTTCATATCTTAGGCCTTGGAAATTATCTATTAGATTTGAACTGGGAATGTTTTCTAATTGTAGTCCTAGTTTAAGTTAGGTCGAGTAAGTGGTCTTCCCAAGTAGAGAATTTAGGCAGTAAAACACAAGTAAGATTTCATGCTCATGACATTGATTTTGGATGACATCAGATTTTTACACCCTCAAAACAGCTTAAAACGTTATCTAATTGGGGAGAATAATAGTTTTTATGGTTTGATTTGGTCTGTTAAAGGTCATTCTAATGTACATAACTTTCAATATAGCATGGTCTGCAAAATAGTGGGCATGAGATTGTGAGCACAAAAACGGGAAAGAAGATATTATTAGACAAGAAAATTATTATCAATAAAACCAAATATTTTAGTCCCCCCTTTTTTCTTATTATGATAGATTCTTGCAGCCCTTGATAAAGAATCCCCCCTTATTTAAAAAAAATGACAAAAATCCCCCCTGTTTTAAAAGGCAATTTTTTTGACCCCCGCCCCTTATTTTAAGGGAGGGGGGCAGAAACCATGTACCCTTTTTCAAAATAACAAATTTCATCAAATTTGAAGTCTGTGACCGCAGTCGGATGCGACCCAAAGGCTCTTTCAATAACTATCTCTCTTTCGATAACTACCGAGTTTATGTATCGGAGGATATCGAGGGCGACGGTAAGAGAAATGATACAAAACAAAGTCGATAGTTGATGTACGGCTCTATGTCGCCTTTGCTCACTAAACAGACGACGGTATTTTGGTGTTTTTACCGTCGTCGAGCAAAGTGGACGGCGATTTCGACCCCATGTCAGCTTTGCTTTATACCGTCCCCCTCGATTTATCTCGAATACATAAACTCGCTACTATCTACCCGAAGGAAGGAGAGGGTGCACTCTTTCTCCCTGGACTGCTCCACGTACCCTTGATCCTGTGCTGAGCATGAAGCAGAGAGTCAAGTACCATTTTGGAAATCTTTGGTATGACCTGTCTAGAAGGTTCAAACCCACAACCTTGCGCACCGTAGCCGGATGCTATACCATGGCACTACGGTCGCCGCTTTTTGAAGAAAGTTGATTTTTGATCTATTTTTGTCCCTTCCTTTTGAGCCTAGAATATTATAATAATAATAATGGTATATTTCAATCTCCAAAATTTACATTTGGCTCTTCGGCTGAAAATATTATATAGTAAAGTGCAAAGTCTAGAAAAAATATTTATATTTATAAAATTATTATGTATACTAGTGAGATGCTCTGACCGGCTACACTAGCAAAGTAGAGTGTTAGTAATTATATGGGACTATTAGGTTCGAACCCCATGTTTGCAAATCTGTAAAAAATTATATCACTATTCAATCTTAGACTATTTTATTATTGAGTGGTATCAGATGTGGATATTGACTATTTTTGAATATGAGCCCTTTGATGCTCATAGAGAACGCAAAAACATGTAGGGCTTGGGACTTTTATGTATAATTTCTTGGAGAAAAAAGGAATAAAGTCTTTAAGGTTTTATTTTTACATAAGTGTTCCCGTTTCATATCAGACACATATTTCATATTAGGACAGTGTCTGCTCATTGTTATATTATGCTGATATATGCAAAAAAATGTTTTTCTTTTCCTCTTTCTGACCAATCTTACTCCACATCCGTGTCAATTCAATATCAAAAAGCTTGTAAATTAAATTTGATTTAAAAACAAAACCTTTGAAATAATAAGCAAAAATTTTTACTATAAAAGTATAAAGCTTGAAATGATAATTTGCTGGCCAGAATATAAAATCCATGAAATTCTGAACACGTTCGATTCATGTCTGAAAAAAAAACCATATCAGTTTAAGTCAACTTATTATTATAGAATTGGTCGTAACAACTTGTAACAACTTTCATAGAAATTTTTTTAGCCAGCCATTAAGAATACTTCTTTCGCAAAATATTATCTCTGATCTGTTCTTTATACGATTCCCAGTCTTGTTTCGTTTTGTAATTCATAAATGCTTCTTTCAGCGTCGGGTATTTCGTCATTTCATTCGTTCGCGCGTCCGGGAGAAACCGGTCTGATCCGTGCCGTATTAATTGAACAGTTGGGATTGAGAGTAGCTCGACCTGGAAAAAAGTATATCCGTGAATCGTTTTGTAAGGAGTGATGTAGAATTTGATTTAAAAACTCTAATGATGTGAAGTGTTTTTAGCACTTAATTATCAAAATTCTGGTCCATTTACATTCCGGTCCCAAACAGGGCTACGTCTTTCCTTTCGAAAAAGCAGCTAACCGAGCCACAATACATCATTTAAGCCTAAGTAATTTTTTTTCCACAATATTGATTGATAAACTTAAGTACTCATTGATTCGTTTTGATGTGATCTAATTTAACTTGCAAGGCCAAATCGAAATATACAGGTATTTCATAAAGCTAAATCTTTTGTTCGATTTAAAAAACAGTTCGAGATACAGAGAAACTTTGACAACAAATTGATATAGGACAAGAAGAGATAATTTTCTGAAACATTTACCTGCTTTTCACTGATAACGCTTGTGTCGGGTAGCTTTTCTCCAAATCCAAAACAATCGCCTTTCTCCAGTTTACGTATGACTAAAAAGATGATTTCTTTTTGCTCACATTTCTTAAGATCTCTCTTCTCGTTTGCCTAAAGTAAGAGAAAGACTTAAAAAGTTCTCTTATTTTTCCAAGATTCTTCCTCGCTCGTTTGTTTGCATATTTATGATACCACTGCATACATGCAATAACGTGGACTACAATCATGGTCGAAATATGTTGAGATTTTAGTGTATTTTAACGTTTTTCAGAATATAAAGTTCGGGCGAGAATTACTATTTTAGCCCTTCAACTTTCTTTTATTGAATATTTCGATTTTGTAGGGGTTCAGTGGCTTCTAGGCTAAATTCCAAGCCTTATTGGATCAAATTCGAGCTTTTAAATCCTGAGATCCTAAGGTCCTCAGTCTTATGTCAAAAATCAAAAATCAAGAATTAAAACTCCATTTTGCAACCGTAGTTTAATGTGCTTAAAAATCATTTGTGGTGTTTGGAATTTCGCAGGGAAATCCAAGGCTCAAATAATTTGTCCATGATTGTAGTTCGAATTCTAAAAATGGTGCATACCTCAGCAGGGATTCTAAAACGGAAAGAAGTGTTTAGTTTTTGCCTACCACCTGAAAGGGTTTTGTGAGGAGCCTCGACTGACCATTTGCAAGTTTCCGTCTAAATAAGTTGGCTTTTGACAGGTGTATTCACTTTGCAGTCCACTAATGCTTGCCCCAGCACCTATTTGGCTTGCCCTCTAAACACTTCCCTGTTAAAACAACCAAAATATTGAAACTACCTTATTACACGAAAAAAGTAGACATGTAATTAACACAAATTAAGAAATCTCGTATTAATCAAAACCCCTTTAATTAAAACCAGCCGTGGTGTTCTTGAAAAAGCAAATAAAATTCGTGTTAATTTTTTTGCGTGTTAATTTCAAGGCTGTTGATTATTTCTCGTGACGTGTATTTTACCATGGAGGTATAAAGAAACAGGAGAAGTATGCTATTGTAACCATGCTCGCCCTACGATTAAAAAAATTACGAGGTATGCATGCTCATAGTCTCATATATCGTGCATTTTTAATGAGCTCTTTTGTTGATAGGTGAAATCTTATTGGCTAACTTAAGTGTTGGAAATAAGATGAGACGAGATTCATTGTTTCTGACATTGGTGTAAGAAAATATTTGGACTAAAAAAGGACCTGTAAACTTTGCAATCCTTCATCAAATGACAAGATTTTTCGATCAACATTTTCTTCAAGGTGAACCCTATTGCTTAATACTTTCCTCCAAAATTCTCCAGCGACTTTTTGTCTACAAATTGGGTCTGAAATTGTGTGTGCTTATAAAGAACTTTTTATTTTCTGGCTAGAGAAAATATCTTTTCAAAACAAAATTTAATGGATGCCAAAATTGAACGCAAACTTATTTCGTGGAGCTAAATTTTTTTTTATTCTCGTATATTAGAAGGCTAGAAATCTTCGATGCTGATAGTGAGAATGTTCAGAACAGACTTGAGTTCTACTAAAAAGTCGTATTTCGTCGGGCGAGCGTAGAATTTCTTTTGATTTATTACATAAAAGAAATCAAAAGACTTTAACGACCAATTACCGACAAATTCATCTCCTGTCTTTCTTTATACCTCTATGATTTTACTAACCAAGCCTACTACCTCTGAATACTTCGGTTTTATAGTAAGAACGCTTGGAATAATTAAAACTGATCCATTTTCTCTTACTCACCCTGGCGCTAGAAATCATTCTCATCTTTCGCTGACCGTAAGGCGGTGATTCTCTCATGACGTGTATTTTACTGACCACCAGACACCGCCCACTTATGATAGCATAAACAATTCCTTCATGTTTTGACAAGTCTTTGATGATAACCTGTAAACATTATTCAATCTCTTAAAAGCTTCCAAAATCTTTTTCCTTTATAAACGAGAAAATCGAGCAATTTTTCCCAGAGAATATTCCGAAAACGTTGAAAAAATTGTGCTCTATTACTTTCGATTTCTAGCTGAAACATATCCGTCACCTTATAAACATAAGCGAGTTTATGTATTTGCACTTTTGATGACGGTAGAGTGCCTGAAGCGTTTTGGAATAACCCGCAGTTCTAACCCGCAATATCGAGGTCGGTAAAAGTGCTGATTTACCGTCGTCCTCACTTGTTCAGGATCTATTCAAATTAGAACCTTACTGTCTCCGTCGCAGAAAAACAAACACATACATAAACTTGGTATAGTACTCCTTTCGCCTGGCCCTGTCCCAATCTTTTTCCTCAAGCAGATATCAATATTAAACTACTGGAGGGAGTTCAATCGCTTATTGAATTTTAAATTTAAATCGCATCCGTCCTCTGGAGTTTGTGTACCAAACTTCGCTTTACTTATAGGAAGAGAACTTGAAGTAAGCTGGAAGTGCTGGATAGAGGTCAATCAACCACGGTATTCAACTGGGATGAAGGTAAGTCAACTTTGCTATGTTTTACTCAATAGGTTTTTCACGGTCGACTGATTGCGCTCCCCCGCTCCCATAACGGCTTCCCGTTGGTTAGAAAACCTTCGAAATTTAAAAAAAAACAGCGGTTTTACTTAGTGAGTAGTTTAGGTATAAACTTACTTCTTTTTTATGATTTTTCGTCAACAAAAATCATAAGAAAAGAAACAAGACGACTCAGAGTCGAAAATTTCGCAAAGTATTTGATTATTCATAGATGAAATAATCATATTAAAAACGACCGGGGAGTACTAGAGTTGGAGAATGTCAATCGGACCTGAGAAAAACTGGCTCTAACAGAGAATAAAGTTACCCTTACAGAGACAAGGCGAAAATGTGACTCGTAGAGCACATTTTCAAAAAAATTTCTAACCTTCTAGAGATTTTTATGACTTTTCAAGTTTTTCGTACCTTAAATAATTCAGAGACTTGGGAAGGTCAAAAACCAAACCTTAGCATCAGCACATACCTGGCACCTATTTATGCCTAAGTACCCCCCTGTCACCATTAATAGAATGCAATAAATGGAACGGGGCTAGAGCTTTATTGTCACCCAAATGTGAACTATCCCAGTGTGGCCAAGTTACATATCAATATCATACCAATATCTTTGACTATTTACAAAAATATTAAAATTTTTACACCTTGTAGATAAATCAAAAAATATACATGTTTTTTTTTTATAAGCATGTGTCTGCCCCTATACCAGGCTCGCATTATGCTTAGCATTCTATTGTTCTCAAACAAAAGAGCCATTGTTTAGGTGCCAAAAACTGAGCCTGCGTATGCTTATAAAAGAAAAAACATGTAGTTTTTCTCAATATTTCAAAATTATAGTCATATAGATTGTTCACCTCTAATATATCATTCCAATTCTAACGGTATATAACTTCCTACTTTAGCATAACTTGGTGCTGAGAATTTGTTTGAAAGGTAACTAAAGTATCTACATACTTTTGAGATGACAGACTTTAATGACAGATACATAATATATACTATCTCAATAAAACAAAATCAAACACAATCAACTTTGACGGGCATTTATTTTGCCGATGCCTTGAAAAATAAATATAAAAAGAATTTAATTTTGCCATTAAGGGCTATTTCTGGCAAAATATTGCTATTAGATAAAAAAAATAACTGTTTCAAGGCTCGAAAAGCACAAATTTGGAAAATGACATAAATATTTTAAATTTGATAGAAATTTTAAGGCCAATTTTTTTTCTGCAAAAATGTTTTTCAAATTTGATTGACTTCTATTTCTTTTTTTGATGAATAACCAATCAATTTGTTCCAATATTCGATAGGTAATGAAGCCTATTAGAAAATTTTGAATATTGATCATTAATTGGATTTGAATGATTAAACTTGCAACCATTAAATAATCAATCTGGATTGATAATCTTAGAGGCAATTATTGAATAATCGATCAACTAATGTAATCGAGCCTTCCTTAATGTCATAATTAGCATAACATTATCGAATACCTATCAATTACTGTACGTTGGTCTAATGTCAACATCCCCCTTTTAATTTTGACATCCTTCTTTAAAGATAGGGATAATTGTATCTCTAAAGAAGGGTGTCGGAATTAGAAGAGGGATGTCGACATTAGACCAACTTACGGTACCAGAACCAATTGATATCCAGTCAATTGATTGAAATGAATCAATTGTTTTGAGTGGGAGTCTGGCACTGTATACAAAAGTTTGTCTTTTGAGTTAAATATAGCTGATCAATCAAAACTCAAATCCATTGTACAGTATTCAATCAAAGTTGATACAAATTTTCCAGTAAGATTTTGATATAGACTTCAACGACAGTCTTGCCGTTTTCCCTCGCATCCATTTGGGTTGACCCGGGTGAAGGCTCATTCACTTTCCAAGTGAACCGCTGTGAGTGGGAATCCCAAACTTTGACGCCTGCTTAGCAACCAAGGTCCAATGACCACTATCCCACGTACAAAGCGCCAATCCAACATGCCAGACTCTCAATCGATACAATTGATAACTTTTTCCAATCAATGACTAATTGATAAATAATCGATGGATTGCATATTGTTTGATTTTGATAATTGATAGACAATCGATAATCAAGATTTTACAGGAAGCGCAATTGGCTATCAATTGTAATTGTGATAGATTTTCCAAAAAATTGTTGGTTTGCCGTCACCCGACCGACCCTACCTCGAAACCTGCCGACCCAAAAAAATTTAAAGAAGATTTTTTTTCCTTCAAAAACTTCAAACAATAAAAAATCAAAACTCGTATCTTGTTTGTCTCAAGCATAAGAATCGTAAATTCCCTGCTAGCACTTCTGTTTTTTGTTCAAAATTACCTAAATGTAAACAAACTGTTAACCCTTCCATGGACGAAAATTTCATAAATCGCCAAAATAAAAAAAATGCCGCCTGACCGACCCACCTCCAAAATCTAGGGTCGGGTGACGGCAAACCAACAATTTTTTAAGCCCAGCCTGGTATTATAAAGATGTTTGATTGATCACAATACTATCACAATTGACAGCCAATCGATTAAAAAACTAATCTATTATCAGTTAGAATAGTCTCGATTATCAAAATCAATCGACATCCAATCAATCGGTTGGTTATAAATTAGTCATCGATTGACATTGAGTCTGGAAAATGACAATTAACACATCGCACCTACCTAGTTAACAAAAGGTAACTTCTATCACTTATATATTGACACCCCCTACTGTGAATTCTTCTGTGAAATACTAAGTAAACGATAATCTTTCTTACAACACAACCTAATCAAATATCAACAAATAATTCTAGCTGTAAAAATGAAGATCATACCTCTCTGTTGTGTTTGTCTGTATTTGTTGTTGTGTGTAGTGATGTTCAAGAGCAACTCTTTAATTGTAAGATTCCTATCATTTTATTGGTGCATATTTACTAACTACACAAACATAAAATACTATACTAAAAGAAATATAAACCTCTTTAAGTACTCTAAAAACACCAAAAACATGATAAAAAGACAAAAATCCAGAGCAAGTGACAGCATGATCAAATTCGCCATTGTTTACGAATGCTTGGTTCCACCTACCTAGCACTTGCGGACTGGAATCATTAAATTTTATCTTAGCGAGTGAGCCCATATTTTAGACTTCGAGAATGTTCTAGAAGTTTCAACTACTTTCGTTTTCTAATTTTTTTTCCGCACCGCCGCCACCGCGAAAGCCTATTGTAATACTTTCGCTATGCGAAATTAATAAGTTTATACCTAAACTACTTACTTAGTGAGGGTCTTTCACGGGAAGAAAATTTGATCCATTGATATCTTACATTATTTTCTGGGAATTCACAAACGGTTGCGGTGGCACCAACGGCTTTTAATTCTCTCGGTAACCACTGTCCGAAAAGTGGACATTCTTTCATGAAAGACGTCTTTCGTTCCCATTCTTCTTGTAGCGAATGCAACAGAACCTGAAACGTGCATGATAACAATAATTATAACAATAAAAATCGTGGAAAAAAGTCGCACAACACTAGTGTAGACAGGCGTGAAGAACGATCTGCGTAGGAGAGCAGACTTTTACGACAAGACACTTACCTATTTGTGGTAGAAAAACATAATTACTGTGCCGTTTAAATCTGCTCTCCTAGGCGAATGTTCCTTCACCCCTGTCTACGCTACTGCACTTGTTTTGTTAAGCTACATAATCTCCACCATTGTGCACATGTAGAAGGAAACGTTCGATTTTCGTAAGGAATCGCCTGTACAGATTCAAACGTTTGTTTCCATAATGGGGGAAATTACGTAACTTATCAAGACTTCCCATACTCTTATTTACAGATTTTTTGATAAAATAATGTCCGGCAAATGGGCCTACCGGACATTATTTTATCAAAAAGTTTTGTTAGTCATGTGGGGAATTCATACGAATGGGACCTTCAACAATATTCGATAAGGTTTGTAGGTCTTACCTCAGATAGTGATCCCATATCTAGATTGGTATACCCTTCTTGTATTTTCTTCGTTTTCAATAACGACTTCGTTGCATTTTTCCATAATGTCTTTCCGTGAGAAATTGCGGTACTTTGAGATTTAACCAGCTCCATTTTTCGTTAATTTTCTACCAAAAACAAGTTACCAAAATTAGAGAGAACTTGTAGCAACCCGTGTCTCTATAATATTGAATAGTCTTCTAAACTGGACAAGTTGTTTGGTAACCTCCAGGTTATAGATCCTTATAAGTCTGTAAAACTCAACCCCGCGTGTGTTTCCAAGCTATAGAGACTTTCTTACAGTGAAATTTTATGTAAGCGGTTTGTAGATTGTTTGATATAAGATCCCTAACTATAAACAACGAGTAGAAAAACAGATTCAAGCTTAATGAGCGATAAGGCTCCCCGATTTTGACAGGGTCAAATCAATCGCTACTCAAAGTTCTTCACAAGAAACAATGAGCCGATATTATATTACATAAATTTTGATTATTCTAATCAACTTAAATGATGGTTATTTTCATTTGGGATTCAACGAATTATCATTTTGAGAAGAAGCCGATCGAGCCGGTTTTCTTTGGTTATCTTGGCGGTATGCTACTTTTTATAAAAAAATATTAATCTAGTACATGCTTTTTTATAAGAATATACTCTATAAGAATATTTATGATTAAATTGACCAGGTAATTAAGAGTATGCTAAGAATATCACCATCATGGATTTTGGCAACTGAAGATAACAATGCTATTTTAGACCATTTTTAATTGTAACATGTCCCCAAAAAGTAATACTGAAAATTTTCACAGAAATGCCATTTTATGCTTCATGTATGTATTACATGCTAAATTTAGGTTTGAATTTGAGTCTCTCAGAATAACGTAAGAATTCCTTAGGTTAAAAAGTTAAGAATATCCATGATGAAATTAAAAAATACTATTCTTATTAAAAAAGCGTAAACGGAGTAGGGAGTTTTTTAATGTTCCTCAAGCAATTTAAAGTACCTGAAAAATACTCCGGTCTTCAGACAATCGGTAAATGACCGTTAATATTTGCCAAAGGACTGCTACGGGCCCGGTTAACTAAGCGGTCATTTCGAAGCGTCTGTTTCTACGACTGGACCTAATTTAGACCAGGGGTCAAGAGCGGCTAAGACCTGTCGAAATCATATCTTTAATGGTCTGAAAGTCGCTTTGAAACAAAACTGAAAAGGTCTGATTGCTATTGGACCGCCAAAAAATACCTCGGCGTTGTTCTTAAATTGTTCTTATTTTTTGGCAATTTTGAGCCTCTTGCTCTTATAATTAATTATAAAAGTTCTTATTTAAAAAAAGTGCATATCCATAAAAACAGCAAAAGACCGAGGTTGATAAATTATTGGAACAAAAAACATATTTCAACATTTGCAATTTTCCATGACATCATGAGAGAGTTTGAACAAAATGACGTAATGATTTACTAATTACTTTAAAACTCCACACTAATGGTTCAAAGAGTTAATGTCGCACTTAAATGTTCATTAAATAAGGTCATTAGCAGGATTTATCGTTAGACCATCGTGATCTTCGGTAAGGCAAATCTGCTCCAGCGAATACGAGGGAATACAAATGAAATGGTTATTAAAGGAAAATGTCATTTCTGCAATTGGAACGATATTTTCTTTAATAATTTTTGATTTTAGGGGATTGCGTTAAAGGGACATAACAGTACTGACGAAGTTTGTAAACAAACTGTATGCAGCGGATACAAAATGAAAGCAAATGTCACATGTCAAAATAAAAAATCAAACCAAATTTGGCTAATTTTGATTGTTTCAATTGTTTTACAAGTTTGTTTTGGACACGTGATTTCAATTGTTCTCTTTAATGACACGTGATTCGCGCAATTTTACTACTGTTATGACTCTTTAAGGTAAGGTAATGCCACGAACGCTATGTCATAGGTAATTTGTTATTGTGGTCAAACATTGAGAGTAGCGATTCTTTTCCTCATTGCACGTGAGGAGACGGGGTTACCAATAATGAATATCATTAAAAAATGTCTGAAGTCGTTGCTTTCATTTTTTAGTATTCATGATAATGCACCACTGCAATGTCTTCTGACATCATATCACGGACCCAACAGCTGATTGGTTGTAAGTGACGTAAAATCAGTCAATACGTCATTTACAACCAATCAGCTGTTGGGCCCGTGGATGGCATTGCAATGTTGCATATCATGAATACAAAAAATTTGACGTCATTCTTTCCTGGTAAACTCGAACCAGCCCCTTTTTCGCGTTTATGGTTGAACGTTGTATTCCAACATCATTACTGAAAGGAAACTGTTGAACCCGTATTAATTTCATACAAGGTCATATACACACGTTTTTTTATAAGAACATCCAAAATTTTTGAAGCCTTCTGATGTTCTGAACTTTTTGACATGTTCTTTTTTCACCCTTTTGTGAGCTTTTTTGGCCATTTTCATAAGAAGAGATGAAAGCCTTAGAATGTTCTTTACATTTTGGCTATCGAAGCCTTATGTTCTTATATATTTGTTCGTATAAAAAAACGTGTATTTCTGTTCAGGAAGATTTGAGAAAGTGGGAGACTTGCCCTCAGATCACGGAATCGTGTAGGATATCAATGTTATGCTAGGGTGGTATGTAGTAATTCTGTCTTCATTTTGTGGTTTTCCAAAACTCTTCCTCGTAAATTATCTTTAGTTTAGTTCCTATAGAAATGAACCAATTTTCCTCTTGTTTGATTGGTTGGTTACCATGACAACTTGTGGAGCTTGCATACCTTTGCTTTTGAGTAGTGTTTTTTTACACAAAATAAAAAATGTTACTCCGTTTGAAGTTATCTTTGCTTGAAGTTGAAATGGATGAAGTGAAAATGTTATTTTACTGGCCCTTGATGTAAAAAATTTCCTTTGACACGCTAAAGCTCTGAAGGTTGGGAAAGTTTTCAACATCTGAAAAGTTTAGATTTTCTCAGAATACGGAATTCCGCGTCAAAGATTTTTTAGTGTGAGGCCTGAACCTCGACCTCGTTTTCGGGGACCGTCGGGTCCAACCAAAATATTTTCAGGCAAACGCGCAAGGGTTGTTGAACCCGACTAGGGATATGGCACATCAAAAGCTGACTACCATTCCTCTCTGTCGGGAAATTGACTAGTCTACACAATAGACAGCTCCAGGCTTTTAGGCCTTACGAAGAGTAGGAGTTTTTAGCTCGAAACGAAGGAAGATATGACGCAGCCTAGAAATTGACCTGCTCCTTTAGAGCTTTGGCGTGGGCGGCCGCCAATCCGGATCGGATTATCAGATATGTTTTCGTGCACATAGCTCAGGTATTTGGAGTTTAATATTTTTCAGGAAAAGAGGCGGAGAAGATTTTTTGTTTTTGTGTACAATTTGTGTTTGTAGCTGCCGCAAACTTCGGTTTCTTGTTTAGTTGTAATTTACCGGTTCCGCAATTTTCGAATATATGTTTTTTTTATTAAAGCCCGTAATGCTTATGATGCTTTTAATTCAGTTTGAATCACAACTACATAAGATCGTGGTTGGCGTGGCATTATACACGTTTAAGCCTTCAAATGTTCTTAACGTTTTGAGTTTTTAGCATTAAATTGTTCTTAACATGTTCTTATTTTGACCATTTTGTGAATATGACCATTTTTCTAAGAAATAGGTTGTTTTTGAGTCCACAAAGCCTTAAAATGTTCTTAACTTATTGTTCTTAACATTTTGGCCATCGAAGCCTTTTGTTCTTATATAGTTTGCTCTTATAAAAAACGTATAAACCAAAGAATTGCTGCTAGCTATCTGAATTTTCCCATGGCAATCATATGACCCTAAACAACATGTTTCATTAGTCAATTTTTTGTCAACGAAATTGACATTTTTTCATTGGTTTCTTCAAGTCCGTGGTTTCTTATTGATGACAAAGATTTTGAATATTAAAATACTAAATTTTGGAAATTCCAAAGTTAGAAATAGATGCTAATAGCCATTAAAGCCAAAAAACTCAAGTCATTGAAGGTACAGAAGGTACTCTTTGTCCTTGGCTTGTAAACTTTAGCACAGTAGATCGTTTGTCTCGGACTCTTTGAAGAAACCTATAGAGTATTATTATTGTTATTTGAAACTTTTACAAACCTTTATATGGCATAAAAATTGAAACTTTTCAGATATGTTAATTGATCACTCTAATTGACATGTGAAAAGCAGTAACAAACTTAATAACATGCGTGGAGAAGTGTAAACATTTCCCTTATTTGCTTCATTCAATCGTTACTACACGCTCCTTCATGGTGTCGTTATGGTAATGTTCTGTTTTAAATGGGTATCTTGACATCACTTTATGAAACGTTACAGCAGTTTAAAATTTCTTTACAATGAGTGTTAGGTTTCTGTATGGTTCTTACTGATCCGACGTGCTCATAAACTACAATGACGGTCGAAATATATTGTGATTTTAGTGTATTTTAACGTTTTTCAGAATTTAAAGTTCGGGCGAGAATTGCTATTTTAGCACTTCAACTTTCTTTCATTGAATATTTCGATTTTGGAGGGGTTCGGTGGCTTCTAGGCTATATTCCAAGCCTTATTGGAGAAATTTTGAGCTTTTGAATCCTGAGATCCTAAGGTCCTAAATGTTAAGACTTCGCAGGGAAATCTCCTCTGTCCCAAATATTTTGTCCATGATTGTATTGTAGTTTGCAATATTAGAGGAATGGAAAGCACAATACGGTAGCAGCAGATAAACGTATGGAAGTGTAAAATGGTGAACGTTATACACCCTGACGTCTCAAAGACTCTCAAAGACGTCTCAAATACTTTTTGGTATATTTGATCAATCTCGTTTACGTAGCTTTTGATGCAAAGGTTATTGTCTGTGACTGCGGTGTCTTTATTTGGCGTTTGTAACGAGTTTGATTTTTATGAGGAGTTATATAGATTTATGTATCAATATTTGTAGTAAAACTACTAAGAGTGCTTGGTGGTTATAAAAATTTCTTAAAATTTTTTTATGCAGGCTTTTATTGGCATTGTCTTAGGACCGGCCTTAGTTGGGTCGAAAGTTTTCGCCTAAGCACAAAAAGGCATAAGCTCAAAATTGGACAGTGGAAAATAAAGGGTCGGCCTTTGCTTTGGGCCGCAGTAAAAAAGCGCCAATATATTTTAGGTTAAAGACGAAGGACTAGAGAGAAATCTTCAAACTTACTCAAGCAAGAAAAAGTGAAGCCGCGAGCTTTGCACCGATTTTAGGATGGCAGATTTTTCTTTCAATCTGACGTTTCGATCTGGTTACGCGTTGTACATGGAAAATAAGTGGCTTCATTTTTCATCAAAGAGTTTCAACAGTAGCGCCCCTGCAAATTTTTTCCCGTCAGCGGACGCAGACCTGAATTAGCGGTCGTAGACCTGATTTAGCGGCCAAAGACCTGAATTAAAAACCGAACACTTGATGCAGCGGTCGAGTACTTTTTCTAACGCCCGAAGACCTGGAGAAAATGAATTGTATTATGTAAATGGGAAATAGTATTGAAAACATGGGAAATAGTATTGAAAAAAAATCAAGTTAAAAGTTTTTAAACTAGAAAAATGAAAATTAATGCTAAAAACTCGTCTCGAACTACTCATCTTTCGTCTTCGATACCACTGCACTAACCACTGGACCATTGCAACTGATGCCTTGCCGAGTGGTTCAAGCTAGTTTAACTGACCCTAACTTATCCATCAGGTATTCGGCCGGTGACTTGCTAAATCAGGTCTTCGGCCGCTAAATCAGGTCTTCGGCGTTGATTCAGGTCTTCGACCGTTAATTCAGGTCTTCGGCCGCAAAATCAGGTCTGCGTCCGCTGATGGAAAAAAAATTTGCAGCGCCCCTTCCAGGCCTTGAACTTAATTGCTAATACAGTAGATGTTTGAAAACTAACCCAAGAGGTAGTTGAAATTGATGATCTTTGCTCCAAATTTAACGTGTTACATACACGTATGACGTAACAAAGTCATAAACATTCTCATCTTGGTCCATCTTGTGGTTTTCTAATTATCATATCCATGATGAGAACATGGCCGTCAAAATTTCTTGAATTTTTCTTTTAGCTATGATGTATTTTCCATGAGCCCCAGAGCCTTTTTCAGGCACGACGCAACGGGTACGGTAGGTACGGCGGTCGCCAGATTTTCACAAAAAGCAACAAAATTTTTCTCTTCGTCGGTAAAATCGCTATAAAATCGCTTAAATTTCCTCATTCGCCGTACTAGATATAAAAAGCTTCCGTCCTGTTCCGTCGTGCCTGTTTTTTTGGAATTATGGCCTGGGTTGATTGTAATAGCTTTGATTTTGATTCTTTGATTCTGTGCAAGCCCCCGAAGCTAGAGAGTGCTGTTTTACACACGGCTTTTTACCTCTCCCGTCACGTTTCGATTTCCGTTTTCCATTGACGGGCGCTCTGCTTTACAGAAGGGGTTCCTCAGAATTTTAAATTTCTATCATTTTGTTTTTAGCATGATTTGTTTTGATATCTCTCTATCGACATAGTATAATATACTGCCATTATTATAAGATACCATTGATAAGTTTCGTTCTTCCGTTAAGAGTACAATCATAAATAATACCTCCTTATGCACATTCAAGTTTTCAATGATGTTTTTTCCTTCGAACTTTCTCACACTGAGCTCAAACAGCTTTCCGGTCTTTTAAATGTAAAGATCCATGATGTTGCTATTAGCTACCGTCTACCCTATCGAATGATAAAGTCCCTTTTTATGAGAAGATTTATTCAAAATCTATTCCTAGTGTCGAATTCTTTGATTGCAATAAAGATTTATTTTGAATTTAATCATACCATACTCGAATGACGTCCTGTTTTTATTTCCGGATCAAATTTTTCGTACGGGGATTGCCTCAAAACTGGTCTCGACTCTATGCGCTTGTTAAAAAATTAAATTGGTCTGTGAAAAAAGGAGATTATATCATTCATGATTAAGTTACTTCGATGACTAGTCTAACCGATAAGGGGGAGTCTTCGCTTTGTATTAAAATAGAGACTTTGAACTCCCTACCGTGTTTTCTCTATTAAGCGCCGCACCTAAATTCTTGAATTGTAAAGAGTGATAATCAATATCACATTTTCGATGGTCTCTCCGTAAGCGACAGCGTCTATGGAAGAAAATCCTAACTCCAATAGCGAGCACCTCACCAAAAACCGGGATTTTTCATCTCGTTTTTTAGTGAGTTCCACTTTGACAATTTTTGAAAAATAGAAGCCTTTCAAGTGTTTTGACGCAAATTCGATTTTTTGCTACTGCAGGAGCTTCGAAAGTTAAAAGTGACGTCAAAAAATCGAATCTTTAGAGCCCGAAAACCCGGGCTCAAAACATTCGAAAAAGTCGCAAAGTGGAATAGACGTTAATTTTTGTATCCTCGATTTTTTTTAAATTAGATGAGACTATTTTAAAATTTGGAGAAATAAACTATAGACAATCAAAAACAAAAATAATAAACTGACAATAAATATAAAGATACTCGTATAAATAGATATATAGATAAATAAAAGCAAATTAGATTCTTGAAAAACTCTCAGAAACTATGTCCTGTTCTGGAGTTCGTACGGGACTCACAGTACGCGAACCCCGAAAATAGACGTTAATTGCGTAGAAAACGCGGGTGACGTCTAGTATAGGCTATAACTCCAAGTCAAGTAGGCTTGTATCGGGTGACGTCTAGTATAGGCTATAACTCCAAGTCAAGTGAAAGGGCAAGCCTCAAATAAACAATTGACTTGTACGCGCTATATCCTTCTTTCAGATTTCAATATAGACTTTATATATCTACCATACTTACGGCCTTAACTATCCAAAAGTTCGCTCCTCAACAATCAAATAAATCTGATTGGTTAAATCTTAGAATTATGATGTAACCAAACCAAATAAACCAATCAGTGCTCAGAAAGTGATTTGATTTTTGAGCGTACTTTTTGATAGTTAACCGTTGTTGCGATACGCTTTTGACTGGCTAAAATGATTCGAAACAACCTGTTTGTGACTCAAACAATAAAATATTCACTATGATCAGAGCCCTTGAACTTGCTAAGTTCCTTTTTAACGGTAAATGTGAAATCTGGGGGCTTTGTCCGGAACTTTGACCAGTTAAGGGCCACTCAGGTGAATGACATGGTTAATGTAGCGAGCACCTTATCAAAAAAATGGGATTTTTCATTCAGTTTCTTAGTGAGTTCCAAGATTTTTGAAAAATATAAGTGCTTTGACGCAAACTCGATTTTTTCGCTACTGCTACTTTTCGAAAGCTAAAAGTGACGTTAAAAGTCGAATGTTTAGAGCTCAAGAACCCGGGCTAAGTGGAATAGACGTTAATTTTTTTTTATCTGTCAATAAAGTTTTTTTTTAACTATAATCATACATATTAATACAATATTTCAAATATAAGTATCAGCCTAATACAATATTCAATAACTCCGGAGGCTTTCCCGGCATGCAATAAAACAAATCTAAATTGCTCTAGAATATATATATTTTTTATCATTACTATTATTATTTAAATTTCATCTTGAGGGAGTCGCACTCTACCTCTTGATCCACGAATGCATCTCACCGTCAATCTTAAAAGTTCTTATGTTACTCGTGACTTTTGAGAGTGTATCATGTCTCTTATCCGAAATCATTTCTGCGAGACGTTTGTAAAACATTGTACACTCTCGTCCCATAGCCACGTTTGCCGCAAAAACTAACGGTGAAAATGTCCCATTCCCAGCTTGAAGAACACGATTGCAATATCGTTTCTTCTTTTCTTTCTCATTAGACAATAAACAGTTCTCAATTTTTGTTTTGCTGTACCTTCGAGCGAACGGGTTGAAAACCCTCACGTCAAAAAATACTCTTTGGCCAGCAGTCCAAAAACTGAGAGCGCTTATGTCCAGTCTTGCTTCGCGTGACACATTTGCCTGCCTCGGCAGGTCTTCATTATTGAGTTCATTGAGAATGGGCTCTGTTCTTACATCATGACAAACTTCCTCCAGAAGTTTAGACGTAATGTCTCTAACATCATTGTGCTTCAATGGCACAAATCCACCTTTCTTGCACGAGAGCGCGTGTGCTAGGTCAAACGAGGACCCGCACGCGCAAATTGATGGCATTCGATCAAGTGGCCAGTTGTAACGGATTCTGATGGCGTACCAAAATTCTTGCTTCGTTAGCTCAAATCCTCGTTCGTTCGTTGGGATGACCGTTAACCAATTTGATACACCTTTTTGGTTTAGTGTCTCCATCATCCGTTTGGTTTCGTCATCGGATTCGTCTAGGAAAGCTCGTAGCTTCACCTGATTTCGTTGTTGACGTTCGTTGTGCAGACGAGACTTGCTTTTCGAGTCTGGTGCATCTGCTTCTGATTGCAGTATCTGGTTTTGTAGTACAACAGTTGCACTCGTCGAATCGTGATGGTTGTTAGTTAATTCTTCGGAGAAGATCTTCAGTCCCATGCCACCGAGACGTGGTGGCAAGGATAACATGACTAACGAGTCAAAGATGGGATGAGTCTGTGTCGAACTGCTTCATCAACTCTCTTCAGTTCGTCGCTGATTGATGGGATGGTGTGAAGGAAGTATGTCAGCTTATGTTGGTAGCTGCTAACGTAGGCTGAGTAAGCAGCTTGAGGATACGTTGCTGCAATTTCAGCTAGGAGGTTGATTTCTTGCGTCCAGTCGTCGATCTTCTTGTTGATGTACTGACTTTTATTTTCATCAGTGCCAATCACTGCACCAAGATGTCGTTCGCCTTCTGATGTGATTTTGATCTGAGTTCCAGCAAAGGTTTGACGTGCTTGGTGAAGTTGATCAGATTTGACGATCAGCCATGACTTGGTCGGTTGAGGAAAGTAGCCATACGACGGACCGATTTCGAGGAGATGATCCCACCATTGCTTTAACGCTTCCAAAGTTCCAGCTGCTGTGATATCGTCAGCGAAGGCAACCATTCGATTGTGCTGATTGCTAATACGAAGCAGAAGGATGTTCAACATCGGTGTTACACCCAAAGCGTAGATAGCCATACCAAGCGGGTCGCCTTGAGTTGTGCCTTCTTGAGATGATATTTCAAGACCACCAATGACGAAGAGTCTTGCAGGATTTGCGTAGCAATTCGAAACGTATGTTGCGATTTCGGGGCAAGCATACTTTATGTTGTGGATTAGTGCTTCTCCATTGATATTGTTGAAGGCATTGGCTGCGTAGAGGGTGGCTGCTTCAGTTGAGTCGTTTGAATACATTCGTCTCATTGCATGGATTGCTGCCTCGCTTCCCGAACTTCGACCACACATTTGCGCGTCAGATCTTCTGAGAAAGCCGCAGTGACGACTTTTCCCATAATTCTTCGTAACACTTCTCCCACTCCTATCGGTCGGAGTCCTGGGTTTTTGTTGAGGGGTACGAGTCGTGAAGCTAAAAGTGGCGCCAGTGATGTGTCTTCAACCTCGACGGAGCATACTTTTCTGATGAGCGATGCGATTGCTTTTCGGAGGTCTGTGCCGGTTTCTCTGTAGTCTCTGGAAACAAGAATTCGTCTTCAGCCATCAGCGTCCAAGCCTGAAGGTCTCCATACCCACCACGAGTGATCTTTGCAGCTTCCAAAACCATCGAGTCGTCAATGACGTCAAATATAACATTTTCGACGTTTGGGAGTGGACCTTTCAATTTAACGTCTTCTTGAGCTTTACGACCTTCCGGATGTTTGACTTTGAGCAACTCTTTCGTTTGATCGTTTAGCGGCAAAATACCTCCCTCCATATTGTTCGTCAAAACCTTGATGGCCGAATTTAGATTGCCTTTTGATACATGATCTCGGAATTTTCGTGAAATCACGTTGATGTTCTTTTTTCGTTCGATCTTAGGGAGTCTCTTTTGAAGGGTGTCAGCTTCTCGAAATAATTGGTCGAATTCACTCATTCATTCAGGAGAAGAGCGGGCATGACATGGATTGCATACATCGCACACTCTTTGATGGGGCTTTCGGTTGTCCATCCATTTATTAAGCGGGTCGTTTCTCTGATGTAATCTTTACCGCTAGCTCCTTTTGGTAGCATGAAGATGTTTTTTCGCCAATAAACAACCTTTTCGTAGCATTCTTTCAATTCGCGGGTAGCTTGGTCACCATTGAGCTGACCCCACATGAATAATTGTTGCATTACGGGTTGGATGAGTTCTCGAGGTGGATCTGATGGTCGAGGTGGTAGTGGTACAGGAGGTGGTTGAGCTGGTCCATTGCAGTGTGGAATATGTTGCAGGACACCACGTTGCGAACGAAATCTTCTCTGTCCACATCTCTCGCACGCCACAAGATTGTTTACGATTGCTTGATTTCGATTTTCGGCCGTTTCAGCTTCGTTCGGCATTTTTGAGAATGAAAAGAGCGCTGTGGAAGAATCTCAAATGAAAACAATCACCTTTTTGCAAATTTTGTTTGCCTTTTGTCTCCTTTAATCTTCTTTTCCGCTTTATTTTCTTCTTTTAATACCGGAGCGACGGTTTTGCGTCCGCCATCTTTGGTAGCTAAGTGTCTTATAGACGTTAATTGCGTAGAAAAAACGCGGGTGACGTTTAGGTTGATGAGTAGTTATCGAGAAGTTAAGGATGAGAAAATACCTGACTATGGGTGCCATGATTATGAATGGGGCAAGCATTAGATTATCTCATAAAAGCTCTTTATCTGACTATGGACAAAAGATTATTTTTTGTAAACGACTCAGTTGATCTTATAAGAAGTGCAATGGGGGATAATATATTTTTATCAAAGAAATTGATAAAGCTTATCGGTTGAGGTAATGAACTGTAAAAAGCTATACAAGTACATCTATTCATTAAATCGCGTCTACAGTTTTTATCTTAAAAAGTCTACAGTGTGGTGATGTCAGACATTTCTTTCTCTTTAACTTCTGTCATAAATTCATTTTTTGATCTGTTCACATCTAGAGCGAGTAGATAATGCGTTTTGGAAAATATGGTTCTGAGATCGTCACTGGTATTTTTTAATGAATGCACTGAATTGATGGCGTTTTTATGATTATTTCTTGTTTTTTTTTTTCGGGTGCGAGGTCAAATATTTAAAGGGATGGCTTCGGATTTGGTCTTATTCAAATCATATTGAAAAGTTTTGCCACTTTAAAGCTTGGACGTTCTAATGGGGTTGACTTTGAGATTAGGAGTATATTGTACTATTGCTTCACTTATGAATTCAACCTATAAATCTATGCCATTTTCAAGTGGATTTTTAATTCAACTCCCTTTTACAGGAGCTGTTGCACTTTTGAGATTTGCCATTTTCATCAAAATACTTTAATCCTGATGGTTATTCTGTTGTTGGAGTTGAGCAATGAAATTAAATTCACAACACGGGAGTTACATTTGATTTCTCTCATACAGGATATGGCACACCTTGAAATTTTTCCTGATACTAGGTGTTTAGATAGGAAGATCTGGAATTTATATCTACACGCTTATTTTTATTAACAAGAAAATTTTTATAAGAACACCAGCCTCAGACTTATGTCTTCAGAACAATAGCTCTATTGTTTGGAGCAATATGAATTTAAGAACAATCTCAGGCTCGGCAAAAATTTACTGGTTCTTATAAAGACAAGCGTTTATTTATTTCAAATGTTTTAGACATTGTTGTTGAACTATTATGGTTGATGGGACTGTTGTGAAATTAGTCGAGTTTTATGTTAAAGTTTGTTGCGTAATTTGTTCAAATTTGAATTTTTGTGCTTTATTATTGACTGTGGTACTATGAAAAAAACGAAATCCGGGTTTTCAAATATTTTCGATGACCATTTATTATCTACAATCATGGTCAGCATTTATGGGTATTTTAGCGTTTTGCAGAATTTAAAGTCGGGCGAGAATGACTTTTTCAGCTTTATCTAATCGGATATTTCGATTTGGGAGGAGTGTAATGGCTTCCAGACTATATTCACAGCCTGGTCGGGTCTATTCAAAAGCTTTTGGATGCTCAGATCTTAAGTTCGTAAATTTTAATTACGACTCTTCTTTCCAACCCTTAAAAAACTACTTGTGGTTTTTAAAATTTTTGCGGCGAAATTCCTTTTGTGCCAAATATTATGACCATGATTGTAGTACAAGACCAGGAGCTTTTGGATGAGTGAATTTAGATTATCGAAGGAGATTTAAACCACCGATCGGACTAATCGACTTTCCAACTAGACGCACTTTCACGGGAAGACAGTTAGCCTGTCTATCTCTAGTGTGTAAAGGAATGTTTGATATCTGTGATTCAAGCATATCCCAAAACCATAAGAAAATTTATTGATTACATGGTGGATGGCATTATGAGATGCCTTGGAGTTTTTACAAGATACTTCACTAATTGGTCATTTAAAGTGATAGAGATGACTCGTTCTTTAGAAAAAGTAATAAGATTCTTTTATTACATCTTAACGACCAACCAAATCAAATAAGAGCTTGTAAAAACTCCAGCTTGTCCCGGCATTATGGCATTCTTGTTACTAATGGCAACGAGATGCATCCAAACTTGGACAAACTCATAGTGCTCCTGGGAAGATGGGCTGTCCCTATTTCCGTTATGTTTTTAAAAGAAACGCTTTATAAAAAAATTCTATGAAAGGATGGAGTGGGTTTCAGATAAAAGATATCGTAGCCTCCAAATTGAGAGGCTTTGAAACTTTATTAGAAAAATTGAAGTAGGTCTATCTTCTTAAATATAAGTAAAGTGGATTGGTCTTTATATCTTAATCAAAACAAGCCAGTTTCTTATAAAAATGAAAGTTTGTTTCTGTGCTTGACAGATAGAAAGAAAGAGTAGAGAGGATGCTAGGTTTCTTTTTGTGTGTGTGTTTTAAACGAGTTGCCCTCCCATTAGATTAAAACCTTGACAATGCCATTTTATAACTTTTAAGTAAGTAAAGTCTTTATGTATTTTGTAAAGCTTCATCATGCTCTAGTCACAAACAAACTGTAATTGCTATTCATTTGGCATCGCGGTCAAAAGACTTTAAACGTGATTAAAAATTTGGATTTTATAAGAACTTTTACATTTTCTCAAGTATCTTTTTAAAAAGCAGTATTAAAACATGTGCGATAAATCAATGCGTAAAAGTACATCACTCGGAGTTTCGTGCTTACGCACTAATCCTATGTACAGAAATGATTGAAAAAAAAATTGAAATTCGACGTAAAAAACTTTTACTAAAAGCAGTCTAAGTGAGTTAAAGTACAAGGGCAGGATGCTCATTTTAAGCCACTCTACGTTCAGCCAGCTAACTTTTGGTTGTAGGTACGTACTATTCTCTCCAACATACCAACAAATACCGTTAAAACATTCCAGCTAACTAACTTTTGAGATCAGTGCTCTTTTCACCGAAACTGATGCGATTTATTTTCGGAGATCAGTGTTTTGTTGAAGGTTCCTAATTCAAAGAAGACTTTTACGTTTTAGGTCCTTTTTATTGAGACCTTATATGGGCTTAAAATTTTGGGGATTATTTTGCCTTTAAAAGTGAAGTAACTGGTAGTGTAGCTATAAAAATCAACCTGTCACACAACTGAGTCTTTATGATTCAAGTTATAAGAAAACATACAACTTTCAGGTGATCTATATATGACTGCCATTCAAAATGATAATGACATAAAATTAAATTAAAGTCAAGGAAAAAATAGGAAAACAGTCAGATAGGTAGGTTTCTTTTGAAATCGCTTATTTATAGTTTGATTATCATGCTGTCAGCGCTGTCTCTGTCAAAATAGTCCTTTCGTCCGTTTGTTCATTCGACGAAAAAAAAATTTTCAATATTTTTTTCTCTATAGTTGTTTTTTCTATTCTTATTTTGGTTTTATTTTTATTTGTGTATGTCTTTTGGTACATGTATGTTGTATTTGATTATTCTTAGAGAATTTGCGGAGGTTTTCACTAGGCTTAAAAAACGTTGCAAGCTTGTATATTAAATCAACTCTTACTTTTTTGGAATCGAATGAATGGTGAATCTTATTTGTTCGTATTATAGAGAGATTCGAATTATAGAGGAGTTTTTTATGAGTCCTCGACGGGGACTTGGAATAAGTTCTGATTAAGAAGAGTTTGGTATTTCGGTGTTTTGCAATTTTCGATTCTCGATTATTATCTATGGAAGCTAGCTAGCCTGGAGAGAGACTAAAATGTTTTCCAGGCTAATGGGCAAGACCTGATGTAGACAGGAAAATGCCATGTTTTTTATTAATGAAGTTAAACACGAGATATTCACGACTTTGAGTTTTTACCTGCTAATTCGAGAAGGGTAGAGGCACAAAAGCAAAAAAAGCACAGTGCAAGAACTCTCTCATAGCTTATGCCCGGGGGGGGGGGGCAACTAGGCAAAAGGACCGACGGGTATGTGCGGGACCTAAGGGTACCTTTTCCAATATGTTTAAAATGCACTGTAAGGGTCGGAAAAACTAGAGATGCACTGTAAGGGTCCATTAGAAAATTCTTGAAAAATCTAGATATTTTGACCAAAAATGCTAGAATTTTGACCATTTTTTGCACAAAAGGGATCGAAAATTTGAGGGAAAATGCACTCTAAGGGTATGATTTTCACTGATTTTTGCTGCACTGTAAGGGTGCAATTTTAAAAGCCAATTTTTGGCCCGCACATACCGTCAGTCTGCAAACCCAGTGCCCCCCTCCCCCGGGAGCTTATGGAACCAGCCTTTTGAGAACGGAGAATTGACTAAAACCTCGCCATTAAAGTTATCACCCTCAGTCGATCAGGGTTTAGATAAATGAAAAGCTAATCGTTTTTGCTGCAGAAAACATAGCATTCATCAAGTCAAGCTATTAGACAAATAGTTGGCTTTTCCTAAGGTTTTTTCCTGAGCTATGTTCAACAATTCTTTCATTTCCTATCTGGAAGCTGAGTAGGTTCCTGGCATCCACTAACGGATTTATGTTTCTTATACCTGTGGCTCTTGTAGAGGTCCGCGTTTCAGACTAGACTGAGCTGCTTTTTCGACTTTTGGGAGCAAAAATAAGTAAAACTATTATTTTTAGCAATGAAATGATGTTATGACAGACTCGCTTGCAAAATGTTCTCTTGTGCAACCTTTATGACATTTTCCCATGCGCAGAAAGGAGTATATTTTACTTTCATGAGTTATTTTAGTTGCAGTCTAAGAACGTCAGAGTTTTGGTTTTTGTATCGGGAGAATTTCTTTGTTTTCTCATTAGGCGAGACCAATTTGATTAATTGTTTTACAGGCCTGAAATTCCAAAAATCGAAATAAAAATAAAATTTATTTTAGCACTATATTTTTATTTTCATTGCTTTACTGACTGCCAAATTTTCAAAATTTTGGTAGTTTTTCCAAGATTTGAGAATGTTATGCTCAATTTTTCATTGTATCCATGAATTTGGTCATTTGGTACTTTGGGTTTGTCTTTTCATATTGTTTGTCAAATAATGTTTGTTAACCTTTTAAAGTAGCATTCGTTGCTAGACTTGATTTATCGCTGAGCTTAGAAACAGCTCAGGAAATTAATATAACAGGCTCGGCGGAACAACCGTTTAAAATTCGATAGGAATTTGAGAAAAAATCTCATTTGCTAAAAAGCCCGCTTCCGCCGGGCCTGTATAAATCCTTCCTGGTATAATATCACGCTTGTGTCAATTTTTTCGATAAGTTTACATGGAATTCAATGGTAATTTTTTACCCTACAACTCATGGCGATGGCGTCCTTGTCCAAAATATCGAGTTTCGTGAATTTCACAATGATCAGTTAATTGTCTTTGACTTAAATAATATCATTATGAAATGATCCGTAGATAGACCACATATTATATTCTTTTTTATAAGAACTGGGGCATTACTTTTGAGGCTAGGCTGTTTCGGACATTTCGAACCTTAAGATGATCTTATGGGGATCTTATCCTGTTCTCATTTTGATGGCAAAATTACTTTTAAGCTGTATACAATATTTGACTCTCAAATTTGCCTAAAATTCTGCCATTTCAGGCTCGGGTTGGTCTACTTTATGATTTGGCCTTTGGTTCTTTTAAGATTGTTCTTATATAAAGAGCGTCATAGAAAATACTTACATACTAACAAATTCTCACATTTTACACCGTGGGAAGTCTTAGTTGTATGTGTGCTCTAGCCTCTAATTAATGAATGACGATGACGTCATAATAGATTCAAGTTGACAAAAAATTACGAAATTTTTTTTCGTTCGTTCAAAACGTATGTGGAAGCGCAAAAAGATTTCATTTTACCAAGATATGTTTGCTTTTGATACATTTTTTGTCGTTCAAATGAATAATTGGTTTCCAATTCGTTTCATGAAATCCAAATCTTAGATGCTAATCTTGTTGATGCTGTATTTTTACGATGTGGATGATGTTAAGGTATTTTCGACTTCTTACACCCCTGTCCCAGTGAACCAATATAAAGGAGATAAGGAGTTTTAAAATTACTAATCGGGAAGGAACATCCTTTTACTTTCAGTGGACTCAGATTAAAAATTCCTTGTTTACAGTCCAAAAACCAGTGAGGATGTAATCTAACTATCACAAAACCGCAGGTAGCATATTTAAGGAGCACAAATTAGCACGATCACTGGGTGGATTGAAATGTCCGAGACATATTTCGGTATATCACCGGAACGATTTTTAGCTAATTTTTCCTGCAAAATTATAGTCCACCTGTTCTTTAATACAGGGATGTCTTTTTTCATTTTTTTTTGTTTGTTAACACCAATCAGAATTGACCAACTGGTTTTCACATTATTGATGTTCATCAAGTCCAAGACTCGTATGACTTTGCTTAGTATGAAGGAAATAATCAGGTTTTAGAAATGTATCATTTCCTGCTTGTTAATACTTTTGATAATATGTAAATGAGGAGGTCCCAGTCAAGTTACACAGCGTGGATTTTTTGTATTTCCTGAGTACACTTGCTGGTAACAAGTATTTTAATCTTTGCATGTAGTCAAAATATTACATTCTTATCCAGTGAGATGAGAAAATCTTCATTTCCGTAATCAAGACTGTATTTAAAACATATGTTTTGTAACATAACGATGACAGGTGCATGACATGATTTTACACTATCTGTTGCGAATCTAGTTTTAAGAACCAGCATCTTTTCAATTTTGATTAAGCTTGTTGTTACGTTTTCAGATTTATTTATTCGGCAATTTCATCTCGATAAAGAGGTTTCCCCCATAGCCTGCAATCTCACAAATAACCAAAACGCCATCAGTCCCGTACGGCTTAAATATCTGCTTGCTTAATCTTACTCGATTCACTTGACAATAATCCTAAGATTCATAGCTTGCCAAATGTTAAGGCGCTCAATGATGATTAATCATTTTGTTGTCTTGGTCTCACCTCTATAAGACCAAGACCACAGGTAGTATGGAACACGAACTTGTTAGATGCCAGCCGCCTAATGATTTTGCCATATAAGGTAATTCCCAATTCAGTACGTGGGTATGCTGTTAATAGCATGTTTACTAGAGTCATAGTCACATTCATGGTAAAGATTCAGAAAGGATTTTGCTTGTGATATAGATAGATAGATAGAGTCAATATTTACATGGATAGCCCAGTAATCTAGGACTTTTTTACAGTCTTTCGATCGTTTTCACGGGGTCCACGGCCAGCCGGCTCGGCTATCTATGAACTGAACTGAACAGAACATTGGAAGGAGCGGGGATTCGAAGCGCAAATCCCTGGTTTGAGACACTAACGCCATTGACCACTTGGCAATCGCAAAATTGACTATTTTTGGAAATTTTTATGTTTAACTTGGTGGGTATGTTTCATGGTGAAAATTCAAAAATGGTTTTATCTATGGTGACAATCGTGATCATAGCTCGAACATAAAGGCAAACAAATTGGTATGATACTGACGTGTTTTGGTCATTATGGCTCTTCTGAAGATTGAATTCTCGCGATATTGTGCCAGAGTAGAGCGGAAAATCAATCTCGGCACGTAAAATCATCGAATACGGAGCAATCGGATATAGTCGGAAGCTACATTAGAATCTTCTAAGTTGGATTTGAAGCCGATTATTCCCTACATAAATTGTGCTGGCCGCATGGTTTTCATAAATCACTAGATTTATCACCAGAATACGAAAAACGTAAAATGTAAAAACTAAGAAAGTGCTAGATTCATCCCAAACACTCAACCAACAAATGCGGACATCACTTCTTATTGCTTATGGTTGAAGATTCTCTTCTCCTCCAGCCTGCAGATAGCTTATTTGGGTAGAAGGTTCATTCAAGGAGACGTTTATTCGAAGAGGCGATTATTCGATGAGGGCGGCCCATTTGAGGGGAGGGGCGTTTTAAGGAGAGGGGGTGTAGTACCACATACTAACATGTCTATTACATTGTAATCTAAAGTTATGATCGACTTTTACTTATATTCCCTAATTTGATTGAACATGTTTTTGTCAATTTCATCCTAAATTTAGCACAAGTATTTATCCCTTCTGCTCCTCCTCTCATTAGATTGGATTTAAAATCTTAGTTGTGCAGGTATCAAGAAGACTTGTCGTGTAAATATACTGGTTTCAGGCTTAGAATAATTTCTTCGATGGTAATTAGAAATAGCTTTGAATTTTAATGTCTATTGAGAGTATGGTACATATTGAGTCATTGAGGACGACGGTAAATCAGCACTCTTTACCGTCCTCGACTTTGCAGGTCAGAACTACGGGTATTTCATAATCGTTTAAGTCACTCCGCTGTCTTAAATGGGTAGATACATAAACTCTCTTATATACGGTAGTATGATCAATTGGTTTGTATGGGTCAACTTAAGACTTTTTGATAGACTACAAGGCCTGATTAATTGGAAGGTGGTCAAAAGGTTGCTGACATTGTCCTCATTTGACTTGACTTGATTTTCTCTCAGGCATACTGTACAGTGATTGTTTTTTTCTTCACATCACCCATCAATTAATTTAATTTATCATGACTTCGATAACGTAATAGTTTCTGACGTCGATTAATGGGTCATGAAGTCACATAGCAATTTGGCAGGCATTTTTTCACTCTCTTTGATATAATATCATTTACAAGTCAAGTACTACTCCAGTAGTATTGGTTTACTCTTGATATCGATGGTAGGTCTTCAAAGTGATTGGTGCTTCGTCTTTCTGTCCTCTTTTCTATGTTCCCCTAACAGGGAATACTTAAGATCTGAGTTTTGAGGATTTTCCTTTATCTTGGTGGTGGTTGACTGACTCTTCGTGTTTTCTGTTTTAAATTCCTCTCCTTTATAACTCTCTATAACACAGGGAATAATAATTACCACTCCAATAGTTCTGGTTTGCTCTTGATATCGATGGTAAAGCATCACCTTTAAAGTGATTGATGCGTTGTGTTTCTGTTAAAAGTCATCTTATCTGTACGGATTCCAAGAGCTGCATGAACTATGAACATGAACATTTATAGAAAGCATGATATTAGTAGATTAGCTTAAATTTGCCTGTTCCTTGGCTAATTTTCAAAGGTCTTGTGTTATATGGTAGATTTTTGTTTTTGTTTTTTTTAGTGGGGGAGGGTCAGGTCAAGTAAACTTGTGCCGAGCTTTTTCCTTTTAAGGTCGGCCTAAAAATGTTCTTGACATGTTCTTATTTTCACAATTTTGAGGGCATTTTGGTGCAATTTCCTTAAAAATCAGGTGTTTAGAGTCCGCAAGGCCTTAAAATATTCTAAACTTGTTCTTGAATTTTCGGCCATTGATGTGTCTTATTCTTGAATGAATTTGTAAATTAAAAGTATATAGTAAAAAATACCAATGATAGTTGCGTAGTTCTTTCATAAGTACTTCAAGAAAGGGAGAACTGAATCATCAACTCGTTATGTCCTTGCCTAACAATTTATTTGATATCGGATATACTGTTTGTTTATTTTACGCGAAGTGTTTTTTCAATAATGTTGCTCGTCAGCAATAAAGCCGGTTTCTGTTGTATGATAATTGGGCTAATACAGTGGAATCGCCATACTTCGAACCCTTGGACGATGTTATCGTCCGTTGCAGTGATAGTGAAGGCGGGAAAATATGGCGTTAAGGCGGTATACGGAAAAAAAAAATCGGCGGGAGAGTTTCGAAGAAAACTCGCAAACTCTACCGACTGTAAACTCTTTTCGGCAAAAAAACCGTTTGCCGAATTTTCTTGGTTTTTGGGCTTATTTCTTAGATAGTGATTAGACTATAGCATAGTCTATACGAACCTTTACAACTCATAATGTCTCCTTAATTCAACAAGTTTGCAAGTCCCTTCAGTTGTACACAGTAACGTCATTGTAAGACTTCTTCGAATGTTTGGAGCCCAGGTTTTTGACTTTCATAATTGTTAGAGAAGGCCAACTAAGTGGGCAGAAAGTTGGTAATTCAATTCTTTGCTTGAAAAAGGCATTGCATTGCATTGCATAGTGGCTCGTTATTGGATGCCTGGAAAACCCAAGTTTTGAAAAGACCGAGTTACTACGTCATAACTCGGATTCTTAAGGTGTACCTTAATTTTCCGAGTTCGAGTCAATTCGGTCATTTTAGGTGCACCTTAAAAATTAAGTAATGACTTCATAGCTCGTTATTTTAGCGACTGGGGTTTTCATAACTGGGGTTTTCATAACTGAGGTTTTTTAATCCGGTTTTCCAGGGCCTCCTCTTTATTGCTCTTCTTAACTTGAATGAGTTTCCTTTTTCTTTGGGCAACTGTCAATCATTTCAGCAATATGATATCGTTCAGCTGTAATTGGATTACTGTAGTCTAGTATAATAACAATTTCTCTATCTGTATCTGCAAGCCTGGCTAGCTCAGTCGGTAGAGCATGAGACTCTTAATCTCAGGGTCGTGGGTTCGAGCCCCACGTTGGGCGATGTTTTTCGCCAAGAGGTTGATAGACACAGTCATAGACGAGTTAGCGTTTGTCCCAATAAATATGGCTCCCCTATTACTTTTTTTTTGGAAGGTTATATGTCTCATTTCAAAACGTTGTTACAGCTAAAGCATTTTTCAAAACATTTTTCAAACTAAATCAATTTTAATCATCAGTATTGGTATTTATTTTAATTAGACTAAATTGCTCATAGCATCATACAAGCTAGCTTGGCTTTGCATGACATTATATCTTGTGTTCGTATTGTTCTTTTTTTACCATACCCCGCCCTTCCAAAATAAAAAAAGTACCGGGTGCGCCACAAAAAAGTTTCTCTCTTTAAAACTAATTTTCTAGAAATCTAAAGATTTTAAAAGAACCATTCTTATTTTACTGGAAAGAAGAAAGATAAGCTTAAATTT
The DNA here is from genome assembly GCF_902728285.1 of Clytia hemisphaerica. Taxonomy (NCBI): domain Eukaryota; kingdom Metazoa; phylum Cnidaria; class Hydrozoa; order Leptothecata; family Clytiidae; genus Clytia; species Clytia hemisphaerica. The sequence goes on along the minus strand of NW_027103962.1, from coordinate 1,549,029 downwards.
TTATGGGTCATTTATTAAATTCGATTCATTAGATCAAAAGTTATGCTCAATTGAATAAAAAAGTTACTTTCTGAAAGTGCTCTAAAACGTTGAAAATCGACCTATCAAATTTTTATATAAAATTGGCAATCGCAATAAGCTTTACATGATTAAAAGCATTTTTCAGTGATTAAACACATAAAATTTCGAAATCTGAAAGACCAAAAGGGTTTAAAATCTTCATCAAAATCACTTTAATTTACTTTTACCGAAATTTTCCTCCGATTTTCGGCTTTAGATTGGATAAAGTCTATGTAAGGCTGGATCTACCTCGAAACCAATATTTCATGTATTTTCATGAATTTTACCAGATTTTTTTGCCTTTTTCGACGAATTTTCTGCCTTTTTTATTGAAATTCAACTTTCCTTTACACAACAAAAGGTCATTTAGACAGCTAATTATCATTTTTAATGACTGAAACGAAGGATGATGATGTATCATGTAATTATGCTTCTGTTTAATTTGATAGGTCAGTTTTTAACGTTTTCAAGCACTTTCTGAAAGTAACTTTTTTATTCAATTGAGCATAACTTTTGATCTAATGAATCGAATTTAATAAATGACCCATCACAATTTAAGTTTATCTTTCTTCTTTCCAGTTATGTAGGAATGGTTCTTTTAAAATCATTAGATTTCTAGAAAATTAGTTTTAAAGAGAGAAACTTTTTTGTGGCGCACCCGGTAGAAAGCGTCAGTCTCTTTCCTATAAGAAGCATAAAAGTCAGAGCATATTAAAGGGTATCTTAAAGCGCGTGCGTCACTTTTCATCGCATTGTACGGACGGGCGGGCGGGCGTTCGCGCAGGAATCGAAAATAAGGATTTTTGTTGACTTGATAAATATTGACCGTTTGAACTGTCTAGTGTTTCCTTTGACACAGCTATTTAAGAATCTGTTCTCCATCGGAGAGATCAAGTTCTCAGTGCGACTTATCAGGGTATCAGAAAAGTAAGCATTATTTCGGTATTTCAGCTCGTAGAAGAATATCCAAGTGGTAAGGTGTTGCGACGGCGAAACAAGCGTAAAAGATTGGCTAGAGGTTTAAAATAGGTTAATATTTATTAAGTTATTTAAAAAGGTTGGTGCGCTCATTTAGCTGAACTTTCTTTAAATTTCCCCGGTTCCGCCAAGTCTAAGCTGAATGACACACCTCTGATTCAAAATTGAAAAATAAATCTGCCACTAGAAATACTTGGTACCTTCTTAGAACCGGCTGGGCAAAAAGATGCTATTAATAACGGAGATATTAAGTCTTGGTACAATGGTCAGTGGTCATAAGTGGCACTAGTGGCACACACCCTCTTTCTGTAACCATGCACCTCTCCCACGACTCAGACAGTCAAATTTTAAAGCCGATATTTACAAATACAAGAATTTTCGTTCTCATCTGATGCGGTAAATCTATCGGTCCTATCCCCCTTTTAAAAGAGACGTTTTTATAGTGACTCGCTCTACGGTCGAGTGCTTTATAGCTTTGTTATAGAAAAGAGCACAACCGCATAACTCGAAAACTATTTTCTATGTTTTTATCCGTCACCTATATACAATTTGCTTAAAGCTTTAACACACAAGATATAAGCAAGAAAAATATCAAAAATTTCTTTGATTTGGTGTAATATTAGAATTTTTGTTTAAAAAAAAGAGTTTTATGTTATGTTTTCGTAGCCTCTCTTTGACGATCAAGACATTTTAAGAGACGAAATGTTTCTTTGTCGTATCACAAAAAAATTGTTATTTTGTGAGATTTTTTTCTTGATAGCGTACGCGCGTATGTAACATAGATGACATTTTTTGAAGGGTTTCTCTTGATAGTATGTTTGTGATTAAATGATCTGTTAATGAGAATTTATGTCAGGTTGGATAGAAATTCTTGATGTTTCATCTCTTCATCTTTCCTCTTGTTGTGTTGTGGCTATTCTTTCCCTTGTTTTTAAACTTTGTGGATCTAGATTGACGATTTCGGGTTGTCGTTAGCTGGTTACAGTACTGTGACACGAATTATGAATAATTCAATTTTCAGTTAGATTTCCTTCTACATTTTTAGGAGCTAATAAGTTTGAGTGTATCGAGCCAGTAATACAGTAATACTCATATTTCAAGTTCATCATGGTTTGAATCACGAGATTCACGTCGTTTTTGCTACGTTTCAAGAGTTAAATTTTCTATCAGCAGCTTCTTCCGAGGCTGAGATCTCGTTATCTCGTGATCATCTTTGAAATTTAGATTGATAACTTAATCTCAATGATAATTTGATTAATTTTTGAATTGGGTTTTGAGATATAGATAATTTCATTATCATCTACATGCCTAACATCGATGTTCCTCTTATCCCAGCTAGCATAGAACAAAGCAACGGCTTTCTAACGTTATATGGACCTTAGAAGAACGTTGTAAAGACGTTATGTGTCAGCTCGGTAGTAAATTAGTAGGTTGTTTTGCATTCCTTGGCTATCAATGTTCTAGTTTAACACACAAAATATGTCATAAATTTACTGATAGATCTTAGATGGTTTCGAATGACTTTTGATCACTGAAACTGCTGGCTTTACAATATTTATTTGGATATATTTTTTTCATGGATATTATAGCTCTAATGGTTGTTGAAAATGCCTGATTAACTTTATATTTCCAATGAAATGTCAAAATTTTCAGAACCATTACATAACCATAACACTAAGAATTCGTGATATTCATGACATAATGTTTTCAACGGCAATACCCCGTTTTTAGCCAGTAGTGGCAAATTTAAACTAGACAAAAGTTGTATAAAATTTGGCAATACTGGCAAAAACCGGGGTCTTTCCGTAGAAAACATTACGTAACCATAACACTAAGAATCTATGAAAGGGGGCTGAGCTTGAGTGTGTCAGGTTCGATTGACGTCAAATTTCTGAAGTCGTTGCATTGACGCGCTCGTGGATGAGTGGTTAGACGTAAGCGGACCCTGCTAAACTCGAACCTAATTCCCTTAATGGTGTTTGGGTTGATAATTATATTTGGTTTGAATTTGTTTATTAATTGTCTTCCCTTGTTTTGACTTTAACAACAAATGATATGGCAACACGTGTTTTAAGAGCAGAAGCTATTTGTAAAAGAAACATCGTTTCATACACTCTAGTTCCTAGTCTTGACTTTGAACTCTGATAACGGTTCGACATCAATTTCGCCCACAAAACGTAGGAGTTTGTGAAATTTTTTCATCAACGTGAGAATCTTTCTCCTCAAATGTTTACTGATTTCATTTCAAGAGGTTATTATAAGATATTACTTAGAGATTGACATTACCAATTTGTCACCACTTGAGATGGTTAGTGATGGTAATCGATATACGCCAATAAATATTATTAAGGCCCCTTTAACATTGATCTAGTTCGGATCTTGTTCTTTTCTAGCTTACTTTGCAACAATGGCTCTATTGTTTGGAACAATAGAAATTTAAGAACAATCTCAGGTTCAGCCATGGTCAAGTGTGTATTGCAGCACATAACCATGTTTGGAGTCGATGAAAGTTATCTCTTACTTAGAAGCATAAGCATAGTTATATGAGGTGCTTAGTTTGTTTGTTTGTTCGTTTGTTTGGAAAGTAAGATTCGTTTTGTAAAAGCCAGCTAAGGTTAGGCTGTTGTTATTTTGAGCCTCAAATTGTTCTAAGATATTTCTTATATAAAGGAAAATGGAGGTCTCAGGTTTTATACCGTTCTATAAAGTACTTGGAGCCGTTTTAGAGATTTTCAAATTCATCCATTCCAGGCTCAGGTTTATTCTTAAATTATTCTTATTTTTTTGCATTTTTTAAGCCTCGTTGTTCTTATAAAAGAATACGATGATTCAAATCTAACTATTTGAATGAATTTCTGACTCAATTTGTCGGTGATTTTGTTCATAATAATCATAATGAGTTCCGACAGAATTGTCGATATGCATATGATATAATTTCGTAATTATGATGTAATCTTTTCCTAGCAAAAAAACTTGAACCAAATACTTAACCAAATAAAATTTGAAAAATAAATTTAATATAAAGAACACGAAAATACGGACTGAAAAGGAGAAAGCTTAAAGGAACGTTTTGATTGGACTTGAGTAAAAACCGAATTTTTTGTGTGGAGTTATAGTAATATTTGTTTGACTTATCCACACATGACACAATCAATTTAACTGGACAATCATTGGATTGGTGAAATATTTGATTGTAGAAATTACAAATTACCGAAAAGAAATTTAATTATAAATACAAATACTATACTTTATATAGACGGAAAATATTTTTTTTTAAACCCTGTTTTGAGAAACAGAAGAAACGCAAAGAGAAATGATTTATGCTTTACCGAAAATCCCCCTGGTGATTTTTTTGGTTGTTTTTTGTTATTGTTTTTCGGATACCGGTGTTTTGGCCGCTGATGGGAGTGAGCTATGGAGCCGCATCGAAAAAGCAGCGCTGAAGAACCAGAACCGAAAAGGAGGTATGTCGCAATCATTCATTTTAGTACTTTTATTATCGAGCTCATTGTAGGCCTAAGGGCCAGATGTCGTACTTTAAACCATCGCAGGCAAAAAAAAGTGAATATCGCAAGAAATATAGTTTCTATTGTTCTCAAAAATCCGCGTAGCTTCTGATTGGTCAAACGCTGAAATTCAATTGTAATGTCACGTAGGATAGGATTTCCTACCTAACCACGGCACACTTTTCAGCAAAAGTACGACATCTAGCCCTTCGGGCTTTATAAATCTATGCTATCAGCCCTTAGTAGCGCGGTCAGTTTTCGAGAAAACTAGTAATGCCTAAAAATGCCGTGCGCCAAGAGTTGTAACTTCATTACCAGTCTCCTCAAAAGTTGATAATGGTTGATAGGTGTTTAGTTGCATTGTCACTTGACATAACAGAGACTGAAAAAAAATCTAACAGGGGGTTTTAAATTTTAATTTTGATAAACTTACCAATATCTCAAATCTCCTTGAATTCTCCTCCTTTCAATTCTCCTCTTTTCAATTCTTTAAAATCTTTTCTATACAAATATGAAATTAGAAAACAAGATGTAAGCAATGCCTTAACTTTACGCAAAAATGTCAACTGAGATCTTCCGGACATACTATACTCCTTCCTTCGCTTCCTTCATTTGTTTCACTTAATAAAGATCACCTTTACTCTAACTCGATAGTATAAAAATAAAGAGAAACCAGGTATATTTTTAGTTACCTTTGTGTAGATTAACTTTTGTATGGATCTAATGGCGGGAATTTAATTTGGCGATTCGGGAAGTTTAGACACTTAAAATTATAAAAATATATATTTTTTTTTGCATTGGTAATCTTTTTGTTAAATTTGGCGAGAATCTCATTAGATTTATTGAATTTCGGTGGAGATTTAATTCAGCAAATCTTGTCAAATATTGGCCGAATTTACTCCTTGGTACAATAAGATTTAACGAGCCCTGTTGTGATATAAATTTTGTCCAAATCGTCCCTCGATCAGGGAGGTACGTTGATATACAACTTCCTTACTGGGAGTGGATCACGGGAGGGTGCGCTGGAAGCGGCCGTAAAATTCGAACAAAATTTAGGCTCAATATTTCATTCATTCATTCATTCATTCATTCGATCTACTATTTCAGAGAAATATGTTATGGACATGAGAGTCCCGTATAACGAAGAGAAAGTAGGCAGCTCAACTGAACAAGACGCTGCCATTGTGTTCAAAAGACGTTTATGGCCTGGTGCTGTCATCCCGTACACCTTCTCTAGGACACTAGGTAAGTTTCGTAATGTCAAAAAAATCGTCCGTAACGTTATAAAAATCAATCTTAATGCCAAATCAAACTCTCGCGCGAAATGGGTGACAGTCTTTTTCTCAACCTTTTTTGCCTGAAGAACAGATTACGTTATAAAAAGGTTTGGCGCGTACATCAACCATTACATCAATTTCGACCAATGGAATTGCTTCTTTTTTCAACCGACCAATGACCTTACAAAAACGTCAAAAAGTTTTCGCTCATTTTGCGCGAAAGTGGAAACCGGCCTTAACGTGATAAAAAAGATGTTTTTGTTACCGAAAAGATTTGAATAAAATTTGCGTTATCCAAAATAGAGAACCGTGTCGCTAACCAGTTTTTCGAATCGCAACTGCAGGGATTTGCTTTGTTTTTGATATAGGCTAGCGAATGAAAAATTAGCTCCGGAGAATTCTGATGCCCAGTGCACTTTTGAATTCGATTGTTTTTATTCCATAATTCTTTGTAATTTACATACATAAACCATCTCTAACTTAAGATATCACAATACCAATAGACTAAATGAATGATAGATCGTACCTATACCCGGGGTATATCGAGTATATCGGGAGTGTTTTATATGGGTAGCGCACCTTTACTACCATTGACCACGAAATAGGAAAATACAAACATTCCTTTCAACCTTTCTCATCTCCTCGAAATAATATCGTTAGGACATGATTCTCAAAAAGATCATCTAGAAATAATCACCCAGTAATCACATTAAAAGTTGAAAAAGTCTTCTACGTACCGGCAAATTCTCAAAAACAAAGATCGAAAAATAGTGAATGTTCGTTCTAATAGCTTAAAATCACCGCGGTGATTTCATTGTTTCAACATTTACCCGGAATCATTTAAAATATTACAGCTTTTCTTTGTGGTGATTTCATCCAAAAACTCGCGTTGTTTATTATTTTACTCTTAATCTTTTCTTTTTCGGGCGTGTCCGATGCAATGTGATAACGCCGCCTCCTTTCGAACCGCCTTTGGCTGGGCGCACCCCTGAAGTAGATGTCGTCATAGAGAAAGTAAATAAGACTAGAAAAACGCTTCTACTTATCAGATTTTCTGCCAGACAAGTTTTTGGTGTTGAGAACCTCTCTATTTGAACTTTTGTCACTAAAATTGAATAAAATGGCGAAATAATGACCCTGTGTACCACCATTTCCTTTTCTCCTGAAATTTATGTGACACCGGCAATTTTCACCTCAAGCGAACGTGATTTTTTAGGTCGATTTGCATGTGTGCCTTATAACAGAAACAAAACAGACGGATGCTGGCAACCTAGGCTCTTCCAATGAAGTATAAGCCCGAAGGGCTAGAATCGAACCCCCTGGTAGGATTTGAAGCCACTAAATCTTACCAAAGTTGTGCGGTCTTGAGCGGCCCGTGTGGTTTTATACAAATTCCGGATTGAGAGTAAAATTTTCCGCTAGATTAAAAAAAAAAACCACTCGAAAACAAAGAAATCGCTAAATTCAATCCGTCATCAAAAATACGGCGCATATTTAAGGCTTCACTTTTTCTTGCCTGAGAAAGGTTAAAGATTCGATTCTAGCCCCTTCGGGCTTATACTTCATTGGGCTCGTCTTAATTAGCCTGATACTAAGAAAGCATATAGCTGTGTCTGTTGAACCGTTCTACAAATAAATTTCGTAACATTTTTCTCTTTTGAATGTTGTTTAGCCGGTTCTAGGTCTTAATCATATGTAAGCAGCTTATATTGTAAAAAAATTTTATAAATGATATCATTTACGTGATTTCGTTTATTTTCTTAAAGATTTTTCCGTCTATATTCTGTTTTTTGCCACTACTTTGAGACTAAAATTCCAAAAAAAATTTCAGCATTGACGAATCATTTAGAGCAACGCGAGAATTTGCTAAAATTAAAGGATATAAACATGAATTTTTGATCATATCAAAAATTCTTGAAAACACCAAAGACCAGCTAGCAGCATGGCCATTCTTAGCGGCTTTTTATTGTTGAAGACAATGTCTGATGCACAGTTGACGCTCTCTAATTCGATTTTCAAGGGGGGATTGGATTTTCATGAAATAACGGAATGATCGGGTAGTAAAGCTTCGTTTATTAGAGTTTCTTGTTGACGGGGACTTTCAATATTATCGAATAACGGAGCATGTCGAATACATCAAATTAGAAAGTGTATAAATTGTATTGCTAAACACGAATGGAAAAAAAACTCGCAGGTAACTTAAAAACACATTGGTTGACTTGATGAATGAATTTTTCGCGAATTTCATCACATTTTACTCGAAAATTACATACGTCAATGGGGTCTGGTCTAGGGATTTAATTCAAGCCGAAAAGATAAACAAACAATTTTTTTGCAATATTTATCTAACGTTGCAATAATATTGGGATTACTGACAAACTGGACTGGCGTCCCATGGTCCATTGATAAGATAGAATTCTTAATCCATAGTCAATCTTAAAGAAAAAGTGCTGGCACGATTCGGTTTTAAATGACCTCCGTGAACAGCGGAAACTCAATGATTTCATTCAAATCAGAGAAACTTAATTTAAGTCGTCTGAAAACTCAAGCAGCCTAGAAATCAAAATAGAACAAATAGAACACCATTTAAGCTCAAAAACTTTCGGATTAAGGTTCCACCCAGGCACCCAATCCTCTTTTGTTTAGCTTTTGGTACAAAGATTTTTTTTGATAGATGTTTAATTGGTTGGTACAATAAGTCCATGTCCTATATTAGCCGAGTTTTATATAAACTTGGAGATAATTTTCCAATCCCGGGCAACCAAAATCTTTGATCGGAATTTTGAGAAATTCAATAAGGACAGCAATTTTAGGGCTCGATTAGATGCCCTAAATCTAGGAGAATCAAAATAAAGGCGTTTAGTTTAAAATAAGATAGTTGTGATCACTAATCCTCATATTATGAAGCCAGTTCCTCATCCCGGCCATTCAAAATCTTTGTTGTTCAGAGTTTTTACAATATCTGCATCAGGCTATCACTGTGTCTCACTAACATTCTGCCGATTGGTAGTGTAAAGGTTTCGATCACAGACTTGCACTGCAATGGACTATGTTCGAATCCCGAGCACTCCCAGACAGGGTGCTAGGTCAATGTGGTGATAGACTCTCTACCTTTACTCCGTATTTGTTTAGAAATACCTAACCTACGAAATTTAAAAAAACCTTCAACTAAAGATCGTGTATATAATTCAGTTCAAGGTTAAAATAGAGTGTTTATTGAAGTGTTTCAATTCAATAGTGTTTCAATGTTCTCATTTTCAGAATTCATTGAGAATGCCAAGCAGACGATTAAAGGCGCCATGTTTGAATGGGAAAAGAACACGTGTATTCGGTTCTCGCCCAGAGAAAATGAAAAAGATTATGTAGAGTTTGCAATGAATTATGGGTAAGAATTGCCATAATTTCTGTTATATTCGTCATTGTACTTGTTACGAAATTTTTTGTCACTTCTCCACATCATTTAGTAGGCTGCTGGCATCCACTAACGGATTCGTGATCCTTATATATACTACCTGTGGTTTTGTAGAGGCCTGCGATTCAAACTACAAAATTAGTGAATACTTAAAGCGAATGGACTTTAGAGGCTGAATATTTTGATGGAATCGCAAATTCGAAAAAATGGCAAAAAATAGAAAAATTGATGAACACTTAAAGCGGATGGACCCAACCTCGTTCCCTGCGTAGCATCATCTTTTTTATGCCTGCTGATAGCGTGAATTCTCTGGTGTTAATCAGTAACGTAAATATAGGATATACGGGGGCGAGGTTGACTTTGACCCCTTGGCTAGTTTACTAGTTATTAGTTATTTATGAGATCTCGAATTTGTTTCTTCATTTCTAAGGTGTAATGCAGACGTTGGTCGTCGCGGTGGCCGACAAATCGTTTCCCTTGGTGACGGTTGCTTACACACCTCAGTAGTGGTGCACGAAATTGGTCACGTGATCGGGTTCTGGCACGAACAGAACAGGCCCGATCGGGATGAACATGTCAAAATATTCACCGATAATATCATGGATCGTAAGTATTTATCTGGTTAGGTTGTTATGAACTCGCTATTGTACATATTTGTACCATTATAAATGTACCGTACCCATTGCCATTGTGTGCGAGTGCTTATAGTATAGTGCTTATAGTAGATAATAGATTTTGATAACATTTATCAGGGGAAATCATAAAAATGTCAAGTCCCTTTTCGTTTTACCTAATTCAGTTATAATTTTATCCTTCCCATAGAATACAAAGAAGCATTTGCCAAATTCAACCCATACCGTATAACGTCGTTACAAGTGGCTTATGATTACCACAGTATTATGCATTATGGGCGAAAAGCCTTCACTAAAAATGGTAAAGACACCATTGTACCGAAGGATGAAACAATCTTTACACTTGGCAATGATCGCTTGTCTGATTTGGATATCAAGCAAGCAAACCTGCTTTACCAGTGTGACAGTAAGTCTTTTTCTTCTTCAATACGAGAGAAGATTTCTCTCGCGTCAAAAGGCCAATTTAACCGATTTTGAAATTAGCCTGTTTTCTCATGTAGATTTTAAGAACCTTTACACTTTGGGAAAAAGGCCAATCTTAAAATTTAAGGTAACCTATAAAGCAGAAAAGTTCTTGTTCTGCTTATACATTTATTTTGAGATTGGATAGCTTTCGCGATGGCAGCGATTTCTAGGTCCGTTTAAACCTTTTTGGACCTAACTCCGGGTACCCCGGTGGAGGTCCTATGAATTAACCGTTGTCTGTTCGTCTGTCCGTCCGTCCGTCCGTCCGTCCGTTCGTCTGTTACCAGCTTTTCTCGAGATTGGCTCATTAGTTTTTTCTGATTTTTGGCACAAAGATGCAAAATGGCAATGGCCAAAATGTGACGGAGCCCGATTTTCGAAAAAAAAAATTTTTCGGCCGAAAATGCTGGAAATATGCCGGAAAAACCGGTTTTTTGGCACTTTCTCGAGATTTTATCATTAGTTTTTTCTGATTTTTTGCTGAAAGATGCGTATTAACAATGCCCAAAACATGGCCGAGTCCGATTTTTGAGAAAAATTTTATTCCGGCGGAAAATGCCGGAAATATGCCGGAAATCGCCGTTTTTCTGGATTTTCATTGGACTTTTTCCTTATAATTGGTTGTTTTTTCATTCAAAAACATTATTAATAGCAATGTCCACCATCACGTATGTTTCAATTTTCAATAAAATTGATTTTTGAAGCCGGTACTATTTAAAAATCGCCGGAACAACCTATTTTCGCCGGAAAGACGGTATTTCTTGAATTTCTCGACCTGTACTTTTTATTTTTTTATGAAATTTTGCACACTGACGCAAAATACCTAAAATGTGACGGAGCCCGATTTTCGAAAAACACTTTTTTCCGGCCGAAAATGCCGGAAATATGCCGGAAAAACCGTTTTTTTGACATTTTCACGAATTCTCATCCTTAGTTTTTTCTGATTTTTTGCAGAAAGATGTGTATTCGCAATACTCAAAACATGACCGAGTTCGATTTTTGAGAAAACTTTCTATTTATTTTTTCCCTACAACCCTTCCCTCTCCCCATCAACAATCAATGATGAATTTATTGCGTTATGCATTTTCGCTAAACGCTATATTTTCTGACTGATTTTTTTTCATTTTTCTCCTCGCATTGCTATCTAACTTTTATCATCAGGTAGGTCCATTCAGCATCTAGCTTGCTACCTTTGTGAGAACAAGACGCGTATAAACAGTGAATTTTTAAACAGCTTCCACGGGGTCTAAGGGATGGCTAGACTGCTGTCTAACAGGCAACTAGAAAGTTTTGAGCAGCTTTACTCACCTTATTTTGCTTAGTCATTACATCTGTGTATATCATAAATTCACATTCTACATTCTCTTTATTGTTTCAGCGATCAACCGTGGTTGGACGATGTGGTCAAGTTGGACAGCGTGTGATAAATCGTGCGCCGGAGGTACTCAAGAGCGAACGCGTGTATGCACCAGCCTTAAGAACGGTGAACAACAATGTGAAGGTGGAAACAAGATTCAAAAACGTGTTTGCAATACTCAAGAATGTCCAGGTAAGAGAAATGATCTGAAATCGTGTTATGTTCTCTCATAGTAGAGTTGAGGCGATGTTTTTTATGTGGATAGCCCAGTAATCTAGAACTATTACACATTCTTTCGATTTTTTTACGGGGTCCACAGCAAGCTGACTCGGCCATCTATGAACTGAACAGAATATAGGAAGGAGCGGGGATTTGAACCGGGAACTCGTGGTGCTTGCGTCTTGACCACTCGATCAACGCTTCTTAAAAGAGTGAAACAGGCAGAAGGTTGAAGCTCTGTGGGCGATTATCATGTCTTTGTTATATGTGTTCTAATGCTCCATTTTGATCATGACTTTTGATACGTTTTTTTGTATCTATATAAGACAAACACTTCAGTTTTGTTTCTATTACCGTAAGGAAACCAACAGTCCGCTTGAACAAAAATTTTTGTCCGGTTAATAGTTTAGCCATTCTACGGTAGCTGCTTTTAAATCTTCCGATTGTAGACGTGAATCTAAAAGCAAACTGAATAACATCTTGAAGTTATCCAGTTATCCAGTTATGTTTTTTGTTTAACTTGAACACTGAATCCCAATGAAGCAAATTTTGCCCATGTGATCCTGCTAATATCTTTTCTATTTTAGAGTGGCCAAAATTTCCGGCTGATTTTAGTTTCGAACGTTTGCGTGCAGACCTTGACAAGAACGCGGAATGTGTTTTAGTTTACGAGCGTGCAGATTATCGAGAATGGAGCAGTTATTCTTTCTGCAATCGCGGTAAGTTTCAGATTTGTTCATTTCGTTCAAGCCCAGTATATAAACAACGTTTTACTAACGTCCAAATTGCGTTCACGATGGACGTTGTCTCGAGGTTGTGTGGCAGGTGGTGTAATTTGAATTTGGAATTTCTTTGAGATGCAGTGTAATAGAAATCTGTACTTCTCAACATTTGCGTCAACTCCCTTATCAATCGAAACCAAAACATTGTATTTTAAACTAGACAATTTTTTTAAAAACCAACTGATGTAAGCTTGAAAGTGCAATAACTTTTTTAAAATCCGAACCACTCTAATTTGAGATTTCTTACCGCATTTCTAGGTGAACGAAAAATTCAGATGAGATGGTCTGATCAAGGTTCCATAGCTGGAATGAAATGTACTCGGATTTTCGAGCCAAAAGAAGCTCATAAAAACCGATGGTATGACAACTACCTCTGTTTACCGCTCGCTGCACCTTACAATTTCACGTAAGTATTTCGAACCCTTTAATAGCTAGATCTTAAAGCCCAGAGACATTTTTAACCTAATCAGAGGACTCGTCTCTTAAAAAGAGCGCTGAAATGAGATTTTTACATATTTGTAATACTTAATTCACGCATCTTAAAATTTTCGCGCAGCCGCGTGCGCGAAAAAAGGCTTTTCCGCGCGCCTTTTTTTTTCGCGCATGCTATCTGTTTTAGAATTTTAAACTATTCAACTTCAAATTCTAATTTTTTTCTGTTTCTCCTAAAGCTGGTCACCGGAAGAGCGTAAGAAAGGACAGCCTTGTATCCAATGGTACGCCAAAGAAGGGCGTGATGGATGGGATGATAATTTCTTATGTTTGGGCGCTAATAATACTGACACCCTTGAACCTATTAATGCGCCCATACCAGGCATGTGGGGAGCATGGAAAAGCTGGTCACGGTAAGGATTTCTTCAAGAATTATTCTTTCGGATTTTTAAGGTGACTCACTTACTGACCTTTATATATCCCTGGACCAAGTTACCCAATACCGGCCAAGCAAAATGTTATGATCGGAGTTTTTTTGAAATTGGTACCCGCGGAGAGAGTGCTAGATCTAGTTTCGCTTGTACACTAACGATGTAGCGCCGTTTGTCGTTAGGCAAAGTTTCAAACACTACAATGGCTTCTTCTGGGGTACCAACTTTCAAAAAACTTCGATCAAAGATGGCGGATATAGCTTGGTCCAGGGATAATTAAAGATCAGTGAACTCTGTATTATTACCATCTTATTATTATCTTAATTATCACCAAACTGAGTAGCTGTAGAGCCTAAACTACTCCGTTGCGCGATTTTTCTATATCTTTGTTAGCCTATTACCGTATCGGTAAAGGCTAAAGTAGCTTGGAATAGACCAGGTATAATCTCTCATAACAAAGTAGCCGGTCGTCAAAACTTGCTTGTTTTTGGACAAAATAATGAATTACAATTAATGGTTTGGAAAACTTATCAGAAACCAGGGAGTAAACTAAAGTCTATTTGCTTTAAGTGTACACTTTTTCTTGCTTAAATATTAAAACCACCCTCTAGGGAATTAGTCTAAATTATGCTAACGTGGTTTCCACATTTAAAGTGAATGAACCATAGTTTGCAGACACTCTTCGAATTTGTTTATTGATGAAACTTTTCTTTATAGATGTACCAAAGAATGCGGCGGTGGTAAAAAACGCCGCTTACGCCTGTGTAATAACCCAAAACCAAAGTTCGGTGGACGATATTGTAGTGGTAAACCGTACCAAGATAAAGAATGCAACACTCAATCATGTCGTAAGTATCTTGTTGTTCACGACCTTGTTTTGAACGTTTATTTAATGTTTTGTTCTAACCCTGATCGTCGGATTGTCGGGATATACACAAATCAAATCTAATCGCCTCCGTCGCGGAAAAACACAACTACATAAACACGCATATGTTTTTTAGCGTCAAATATCGTGGTCTGTGTATGCGAATCTGATTATATAAATTATCTCATAACCGTTCTGTACCAAGTTTAGCCTTTTGCGATCCTATTCACGATAAAGTCTTTAAAAGGTATGACTTGAGTCTAGCCTTTGAAGTGTAAACTTCACATTTTTTTGTTACATAAATCTTGATTCTTACCCCAATTTGATTTAACTCAAAGGGCGATGTTAATTAATTTACACCATGTTTTCTTATTCATTTGCAGCCAAATGTGGTGGTGAATTGATGGGAACCAAAGGTCAATTCCATTCACCCAATTACCCAGCCAACTACCCTCCACATACAAACTGCACGTGGATTATTCGCGGTAACAAGAACAGCCAAATTGTATTGCAAATCAAAAGCTTCGATTTTGAAAGTATGTCAATATTACGAATTTTTAAACTTGTGGTTCTCAAGTAAAAAGGTGACGAGGAAGCTCCAATGAGTTTAATCTGTATAATATTACTATACCTGAGGTCAACATTACTATAGACGAGAGGGAGTACAATGACCGAGTAGTCAAAGGCTTCAGTGCTACAAACCTCTGGGTTCCCAGTCCAAAATCCCTGCTCTTCACTGATGTGATAGATAGCCGAGCAAACTGGCCTGGAAAACAATTGAAGAATGTCTAAAAGTTATCCAACTGGGGTTTCCACGTAAAATATCAATTCTATCTATCTAGTAGAAGACCCGAGTCACTATTTCATAGCGAAGATATTTTTGATAACTTTTATACCGAACTCTGCAATAGAAGACTTAAAAAAGTGTCAAAGCAGCAAATCAAAGAATTCTGTTGACAACAATTTCTATTTTAACAAACGTTCATTTGCAGAATTTTTTGACGAACCATGCAAATTCGATTACCTGGAAGTCAGAGACAAAGAACACAACAATAGATTATTCGGTAAATTCTGCGGCAGTCGAATTCCGGGACCAATCATTTCTGAGAGCAACTCACTGTGGGTCACCATGATCACTGACGGTCAGGATAATAAAGCAGGATTCCGCGCCTCGTGGGAAATCAAAGAAAAACAACCTGAAGGTATTGTTTTAGTTCAGCAAATAATTCGATTTGGCTTTGACAAATTTTTGTGTAGTAAGATAACATTCTTCTTGATATCATAAAATATCATTCTTCTTGAGCATTTTGTATTTTAATTTCAGGTTGGACCAAAATTAAGCTCGATGTTTTTATAAAATTGTACTTATATAAAAGCATTCTTATTTTAATTTTAAGGATGTGGTGGACTTCAAACTGGTATGCAAGGGTCATTTAACAGTCCAAACTTTCCTGCGAAATATCCGCCAGAGAAAACATGTTCATGGAAAATTGATGTTCCTGAGGGATACTTCATCCAAATGAAATTTATCCGATTTCACTTGGAAAAACACTCAATATGCAAATACGACTCTGTGGTTATAAAAGATGGATGGGGCCGAAAGCCGTCTTTATTGGGCCGTTATTGCGGCGTTAACCCGATCAGAGGTAAGTTGTTTTATTACTCATCTTCAATTTCGAGAGCAGGAACTCTCTCAAAGACAAAGGAAACGATTCTAACAATAACTTCAGTTTGGTTGATGGTAAAAACATCAACCAACGTTGCACATCATGACGTCAGCACTTTATCGCAAAATTTCGTATTTTGCTGATTTCTACTGACGTCAGCAAGATTCAAAAAAACATTTCCTGCAAAAAGTATGATGTCCAACTTTGGTCCAAATTCCATGTTTATACCATTAGTCAAGCTGTAGTTATTCAAAAAACAAGTTTTGCTGACGTCAGCATTTTTGGGTTCTTTTTTGCCTAGTATTTTTTTTTTTGGGGGGGGGTGGAAATTAATCATGGCACAGTCATTCCAGTGATTACACTCCAATATGTTTCTTTCGATGAATGAAGTGATATGTTTTGACAAGTGGAAACGTTTTGATTTTTATAATCTTCATCTATTTAGAATCTATTAAAACGCGTTCGAACAAAGCAGAGATCAACTTTGTATCTGACCACTCTGGTGAATATTCTGGCTTCAAATTACAATGGAAAGCTTACAAAAAAGAAATTTCGAATACCCTCCCAGAAGTGAAAAAGAACCAAGAAAGAGGTTCGTATTTAGTATTATACAAACCGGTAGGTGCTGTAGTGTAGTGGTTATCAATCTTGACTGCCGTCCAGGAGGTCGGGGTACAATTCCTACTCGGTGCTGTGATTCACTTGGTAAATCTACCTTCGCCCGGGCCGACCCATGTCATGTGAGGGGAATTAGTTAGACAGAAACCCAAGAAGCCTGTCGGTGACTGTGCTAGGTATCGATTCCACAATAGATCGTGGATGAGGAGAGAGTGCACTGACCTTGTTCTTTAGTGGTTCATGCCGGCCTAACGCACTTGATCTGAAAAACTGTGTGTCAGTGTCTTGCAAGTTGGCAGGCAGTATAAACTACAGCGTAAGACGGTTCCGATGAATGAATGAATGAATGAATGAATGATCGCATGAATGAATGATCGCATGAATGAATGATCGCATGAATGAATGATCGCATGAATGAATGATCGCATGAATGAATGATCGCATGAATGAATGATCGCATGAATGAATGTTATTTCTAGTCAACTACTTCCGGAAAATATCCACTTCCGATTTTGACTGCTGGGCCACAAGATAAAAAAATTCGCTATATCTTTTTAAAAGTCTCTTTCTTTTGTACCCCGTTGAGAGGCTTATGGTTCTACCTTAAAACCAGTATGAGTTCAGGCCATATGGCTTATCTCAAAAGCCCCGCCCTTCAGCATTTTGAATTATTCATGAATTTTATTCTCGTTTTTGTACCATAATGTAAAGACAAAGTATGTGCCTGTAATATAGAAAGAAAAACTCAATACATTTCCCCTTTCGCTCAGGAGCTGAACTGAAATATTGAAGATTTAAAATTAAATGCTACTTTCCCTCTACCGAATTCCTTGAACATTAAAACAGTATTAGATCCTTGAAAAGTAAATAAAATTCCCAGGTCTCCCAGGAACACCGCTCTTAACATAATTTTATATTGTCTCAGCAACTATTCTCAAACTTAAATTCACCGCATTCTTCTTCCTTTTCCTTAGATTGTCCAGAGGGCTGGGTCTACTTTGCTGAAAACCTAGAAGGTGGTGCATGCTACATTGTCAAACGAAACTATTTCAATTGGTATGCTGCTAGAGATGATTGTCTTGGTAACAGTGCTGACCTTGTTTCCGTGACAACGAAGACAGAACAAGACTTTATCACTAGAGATCTTTTACAAGGCAACTATATGTGGTTGGGAATGACGGACGGCGATTTGGAAGGACGATGGGCCTGGAGTGATAAGTAAGTGAAATCTTTAGATTCAATCTCCTTTATTTCAAGGGAGATCATCCATTCATCTCTTGAGGGGGTCAAATTTTATATTTCGCCGTCCACAACCCCGACCGAAAGTGACTGTATCACCCCTACGGATTCATTCCTCTTTGTTTATCACGGGAATTAAAACTACATGTGGTTTAAAAGAACGGCAAATTACGTATGCGTGTTATTAATGCAGGAATTGCAAGACGAACCTACTGCTTACACCGTTTGCTGACACGGCATTTCTAGACAAAAGAAAGAAGAACTTTTTCTCTCTTCCACACCGAGCGAGCACACATTTTGGGAATTTCTATAGGCTTCGGTAAAGCGATCGCCATACTTTATAAAGCTTGTATGATTTTGGAAAATGTTTGTGTCGGCATCTAGTATACTTTTGTCCATGCAAATTTGTTCTATATCCAGATCTGCTGTACCTCTTTTACTATGAATTTGCTGTTTTATTTTAGTTATTTTCAAAATTCAAAAAATAATATATATTCTTTCAGCACGACCGCAACTGCTTTCAATAATTGGGACGCAGGGGACCCAAATAATGGCGGACGACTCCAAAACGAGGATTGTGCTTTGATAAAGCCAGATGGCAAATGGAATGATTACCCTTGTGAAGATAAATTCAATTATATTTGTAAAAGTAAACCAGGTAGGCTTGCGAAATACTTAAAAAAACAAAAATGGGCTCTTATAGAGAAACAAACGCCTATGATGAGAATGTCGGATGATATCAAGTTGGTTTAAGAGTGGGAAGCAAAACTATTGGGAGCTAAACATTTACAAGAATCTTAAAGGGGTGAAGTAGCTTTATCAGCCAATTTTAACATAATTCTTCATTATACATAAGTTAAGATTGCGTCATTTTTCCTAAAGAAGTAACATTTGGAATTTAACCACTGTTTTGAAATTTTTCGTGACATACACAGGTTTACAAACTGAAGCTTTTTCGGGTAATTTTCAACTTAACTTTTTATGGGTTTTATGTGTCTTAAAGAATCTTTGGTACAGTACACTTCCGGATAAGCCGTTACGATCGGGTGCCAAACATTGTATGAACATTTATCTTAAGGCATAAATGTATAGATAAGGCGTAGATGTTAAATAAACTTTGTTTCGGGATGCCTGCAGTCTAATAGATTAGGTTACATTTTAGTCTGAAACATTTATTCCAGTAGACGTTTTTTATGAATGTTCAAAATTTTTGAAGTGAAATTCGGTGTATTAGAGTCCTAAAAGCCTTAAATGTTCTTACCTTGTTCTTACTATTTTAGCCATCAAAACCTTATGTTTTTATATAGCTTGTTCTTATAAAAAACCGTGTATATTGTTGATTTTGATTTTTCTTATTTTCTTCTAGTTGAACTATCAAATTACCGCGGTGCAAGTCCACCTAAAGCTGGTGCTGACTCAAAGTTGAAAACATCTGGTAGAAGGAAGTCATAAAAGTTGATGTTGAGGTAGATTTGCAAGTAACCCACAACTGTTGTTGTATTGAATCAAAAATTAATGCGATTCAACACAGTTTGGTTCAAAGCACATGCGATGGTTGTTGATACAGCATTTCCAACTAAGCTGATTTTTTAACAAATATAGGGTTAATTCATATTGGCTAGCAACCATGGAAAACGATACTGTACTGAAAACAATGGATAGAACTATATTACCAAGATTGTTGGTGACTCACTATAAACAGTACAGGAAAGGTTTATTTTAATAAAATAATATAGTATAGCTCCGAGAGACAACAATGTCATAAGATTCCAACCCAAGGGTTCCAACAAAAGCTTATACTGAAATTTTGAATGTCAATGAAATATCTATTTGCTACGTAGACTATGAACTCGCCAAACTTTAAATGATAAGTGTGTAAACTCGTAAAAATTGTGAAAAACACCAAATTTTTTAGTTTCTTTTGGATGAAGGATTTTTTATTCAGCTTTCCGGGGTTGATATCTAAGATATAGCTCGATATAATTTTTGCTATGTCATCATTTTTTATACTTATAAAAAGGGAAGAAAAGGAAAACCAAATTTTTGTACGATATTATTTTGTAGATATAAAACTATATTTTTATGTTTCCTATTTTCCCCCTTAAAAGTTTTTTTTTCTAAAGAAATCTCAAGATCCTTTCTTGCGGTATATCTCTTTTCCAGGAGTCGAACTTTTCTCCTCGATCAAGAGTGTCATATCTAGTAATATATTGACCAGCCGCTTAAAACTTTTTTATTTCTCCCCTTTTCAAAAGTAAGTATTTTCTATAAGAACATCCAAAATTTTTGAAGCCTTCGGATGTTCTTAACTTTTTGACCTCTAAGCCTAAAAATATTCTTAACATGTTCTTATTTTCACCATTTTGTGAGCTTTTTGGCCATTTTCATAAGAGATTGTGTATTTTAGAATCTGCAAAGCCTTAAAATGTTCTTAACTTGTTCTTAATACTTCAGCCATCGAAGCTTTAGCAGGAAGATTATGATACTTGATAGTTCACATTATTGTGAGTCAAAGAAAATGATTCTTTATAAGTCGTTTAGTCTGTGACTCTGTCCTTTTACCAGGCACGCGATATATTTAATCTAAATTAGCCGAAATAATGACTCTGGGTTGGCTTGTCAACCACTTTATTAGGCACTTCCCTTCAGAAATATTTGTTTTATCATTATTATTCTGTACAGTTTTATAATTTGATAATTTTTTTAAAAGAAAACTTTTTTTGAAAACGAAATAGCTTCTAATATAATATTTTTTTTTTTTTTTTTTTGTAAGTCAGAAGAGATTAATCCAAAAATTTTTGTATTATTTTATTAAGAAAATGGTATAATATTATTAGAAACCTCTGATGGATTCATTTGCCAGTAACATTGATTTTAAAGCCCGGGGGGGGGGCTAGAGTTGAAACTCTTGGATGGGAAATGAAGCCGAACAACGGATTGAAAGTAAAATATATCAGGAGATTTCGAAAAAAAAATGTCATGTCCAAAACAAATCAAGCGCTAGATTCAATCTGCCCTCCAAAAAGCGGCGCACATCTTAAGGCCTCGTTCGTTCCTTTAGTTTTTAGATTTTTTGCACAATGATGCAAAATGGTAATACCCAAAATGTATGGAGCCCGATTTTTGAGAAAAAAACTTTTAGGCCAAATTTCTTTTTACATTATCCTTCAAGAAGGTCTATTCAGCATGTAGCTTGTTCCTACTTGAGACTTTACACAATATATTGTCACACAATATATTGATGATGTATTGCTGAGTGCCGGCAATATATTGAAAATGTGTCCACAATATATTGTCAGCTTGATTTGCAATTTTCCAACAATATAAGGGGGTTGTTTACAGAAAAAAAATCCTTTTTAGAATAGAGCACTTGTTACACGTTTTTTTTTATAAGAATGGTGTAAATCCATTTCATCATGGATATTCTTAACTTTTTTGGGAAAATCATCCTAAAATATTCTTACAGCATTCTTAAGTTAGGATCCTAATTCAGACTAGATTTAACATGTAGTACATACGTCTCAAGCATAAAATGCCATTTTTGTGAAAGGAGTGAGCCCCTACTTGGGGGTAATTGACAATTTATAATTGAAGATGCTCTAAAAATGGCATTCTTAGCTTAAGTAGCAAAATTACATGATGGTGATATTCTTAGCATATTCTTAAATTTTTAGCCATTTTCATCATGTACATTCATACATAAAGTGTATTCTTATTAAAAAAAGCGTGTATTTACTTTGTACATTACGGTCCGAAAACGATAATGTCAAATATTGCTCGTCAATAAATTACGTAGTCTAAGTAGCCCTTAACACCCCTCTCACACAGACCTGGTAAGATTTTTTTTCAGCCAGCGGGGTCAGACAGAACAGACTGAAACTCGATGGGGATTGATATTCACATGTTTTTTATGAATGGGGATAAATTCTTTTGTTTTCAAGTCACAAAATTCAGTGGGGATAGGGAAAAATAGTGAATATTTTTCAGTGAGGGTTGGTTATCTGATTATTTTCAGTGGGGATAAAAATTGAAGGATAATTTTCCACCGAGGATGATGTTTTGGCAAATATTTTCAGTTGGAAGGGTTCACAATGGGTCTTTGAGAAGGAGGGGGTGTATTTTAAGACATCACTCCTGACCACTTGTTTTGAAAGGGCATAAATCAAATATCTTGAAGATAATAAAGAATATGAAAAAAACCATTTCCTACGGTACGAAAAGCATTGTCAAACACTCAACCATCACCTTTTGAATTCCATTAGAATAATTGATTGACTTAACTTGGTTAAATAAAGCTAATAATTTTTGGAGAAGGACTATTGGTCGGATTAACATCTGATAGAGATAGGAGAGCCACAACTAGTGAACTAGGTGAAACTGGAAGTGTGATCTATAAAGGGGAATCCAACATCCACATCAAAATTGGGGAATCAAACATCACCATAAAAACTGGGGAAGGAAGACTACTCGTAGCCTTGGAATGAATGATTAAAGTTACCAAAGAGCTTAGGGGGGTAAAAGCTGGGGAATGGCCAAAAAAGACTGAAATTTCATTCCCGTTGCCAATACAATGATTGGTAAATTCGCTTAACCCTTATCTTTACTGTAAAAATCATTGTATTTTTGAGAATCCAACGCTAGCTAATAAAGGTCACACTGGGCCATAGTGGCCCTTTGTGGAAACAATTCTTCAGCTGCCTAAAAGCTTTAGAATTTTTCGGAGCATGCGACTTAAAATATATGTTATTGTGTTATTATTATTATTATTATTACTGGGTTGCTGAGACAGATTGTAGATCAGGAAGGCTTCAGTTGGGAAGAGTGAAAAGTGAGATTGTAGCATGGGGGTAGAGGTAGTATGGTCAAAATTCTTGCCAAGACTTTTTAAGATCTGATAAGATCCTGCAAGATCTTGTGATGCGTCAGATCTTGAAAGTTCTTCCAAGATCTTATCCAGAATTTTGACCAGGGATGGTAGAGGTAGATGGATTGACCCTTCCGGTCAATAATAAAGAGAATTTTAATTTTAATAGTTAATGTCACATTTATTTTCTTTTTAGTTTAGCCGGTGCCCGCCAAAATAACCTAATATGGATGAGGTAAGAATCGCACTAATTATCTTTCTTTTCTTTATGGTTCTGAGTACTTCTTCAGTAAGGTCATTAGTTAGTTTTATATTTTTTCCTTAAGAGCCCCTGAGGAGGATACTTGGGCAAAAAGGGGTACGGGGATGTGCCGCTGGTAATCGTACCTTTTTTCACATCCATGAGTCTTAGGTATGGTCGCAAAAACGCTAAAAAAAGAAAGGGTCCATTTTTCGGATCTCAGCGGCACATCCCTGTTGGTCGGCAAGGGTAGTACCCCCCTCTCTGGAGTTAAATGGATATAAAATTTTTACATACAAATGTAACTTGCTCCACTTTTGAATTTATGGATAATCGTGAAAAAGCAAACTAATGGAATGGGTGCATTCGCATATAATGGTGAGATGGTGTAACCGAACTCTAAACCACAGGTAGCATTAATCCTTTACACTCTAGATAGCCCAACTGCTCAAAGAGATCGACTAGTCCGATATGTTGTTTTTTTCCTACGATTGTTCTCCTTTGGACACGAAGCCCGATTCAATTAAACACCCTGGCCTGTGTCACAGACCCGCTGGGACCCCAGCCCCACTGGAAAATCTAGCAAAAATTTCGTTCCCGGTAGGAAAATACCCTGGATTTTTAGCCCCACTGGGAAATTGAATTATATTTCATACCCACTCGAAATTAAATGTTTAAAAATTGCACTCCAAAACCATCCCCACTGGATTTTTTAACCTTTGAACAATAGAATCTCTATCCTCCATTGGGATTTTTATCCCCACTGAGGAAAAAGTTTCACCGGGGCTGTGGGTTAGGGGTGTAATTAAGTAGATAGAAATCAGCTCTCCAGGCCCTTAGTGTTTAGTTCTTAACGAAAAAACAGCTGGCAGGTGCATTTGATTTTGATGCTTATAATTGTTATTTCAAAATATTTCATAACTTGAATTGAAAGAATTTGTTAAGCTGGTCCAGGGTTTTTGATACTATAATTTTGGACGTATGGTGTGAGAAATTTCAGGTAGAAAATTGTTTTGTATTCAATTTATTATTGGTTGAGAGTAATTTCTTTGTTTGATTAGCCAATGAAATCGAACCTTGCTTCAAAAATCTTGATATATTTTCAAAAATGTTTTTGTATCAAAAAAAGAAGGGAAATAAAGAAGGACCTTTTTATGAAAAGTTTTGGGCCTAAATTTCTATAGGAAGGGTACTAAAACAATGAAGTGAAAAAATATTATGATTCAATTAACACCTATTTTGCTTTGCCCAGTTGTTACATTCAAGATAATATTTTGATGTTTGTGAAAAATAATAATAAATTAAAAAAAAAATCCTTTCTTTATATTTTGTGATCCTTTCTTTTTTTATAAGAAACTGAAATTTTATGACGGGGACTCATTTTGTTGCTCGTTGAAGGAATAAGTCTACATCTTGCCCAAAAGGTAAATAAATGACCTCAAAAGAACCAAAAAAGTCTTGAAAAAATCGCATCTGCCCTTTAACTAGGTTTAACATGTAAAAAAATGGGGTGCAAAAAAGGCATAAAACAATTTTAATTTTGTTAGTCTAATGAAACTGAAAAAAAATTTAGTCCCTGATTATTTTTTGTGAAGTTGGTATGAGTGCTATAGAAAATATGATATATTTCTTTGCGAAAAATATATATGTTCAAATAAATAAAGAAAAGGAATGAATATAAAAAGGGAAAAATGATATCTAGTATCAGAAAGATAAGTATAATATATCAAAAAAGACAGATCAACTATTGTAAAAATAAAAGAAATTGGAAAATCTTGAAGGAATTATTTTTGATAGGCCAATTTTTTGATTTTGTTCAGAATACTTTGTGTGTCTCTACTTACTTGCTAGTAGTCTGATTTCTTTGGAATTCATTTTTACACAAGTCTCCTCGTATTGGATATGTTGCTGTTGAGTATCTGACAATGTCTATCTATCTGTGTGGTAATTTGTCTCTTCACCCCCTTCTCACAGATCTGTTAGGATTCTTTCAGCTGTTGTAGTAAAAATAATGGACTGGAACTCGATCGGGAATTGAATTCCCATGTCTTTTATGGCTTGGGTATTGAATTCAATCGTTTTCGAGTCGGAAAATTCATTGGGGATGGAAGAAATAGCACAAAGAGGTTTATGTTGAGGATTTGTTTATTTGATTATTCTCAGCGGTGACAAAAATCGGAGTATAATTTTCCTAGAAAAAAGACTTTCTGCTATTATACAGCGTGTCTCGAAAAAAGCGGACACATTTTTATATATAAAATAAAATCCTCATGATTTATGCCAAATTTTATTACTTTTATACTTCAATCTCAATCTCAATCTCAAAAACCTATTAAATCATCTTGGGAATTGAATATCTATTGATTTACTTTATAGAAAGAATTGTCCGCTTTTTTGGGACACACTGCAACCTCAGCATTTTCTTTCTTTTTTCGTGCAAGAGTTATCTGGGGGCTTAGGTGATTTAGATCGTTTTTTTCGCAATTTTGCTTCTGAACGATCGGGAATATTTTGAACAGCACTTTCATTTGCGATGTTGTATGGTTACGTATAGTTCTAAAATATATGTTGCTCAGCCCTCCTCCCTCCCCAAGAGCCAGGGATGTTAGATGTATAGGTATTTACTTTATAATCTCAGGGATATGTTGGATATTTTGTCCGGGGTAGTGGAAATCTTGTTTTTGAATGTCCGGGGGGTCATCAACTGATGCTTGTCCGGGAGGTGAAATCTGTTTTCCAGGGGGTAAATTTCCAAAAAATGTTATATCCTTCACCCCCGCCCCCATATTGTAATTTTTCTGGAACGGAAGAGCCCAAAGTTCAATTGTCGAGCTTTTAACTCGGACATACTGTTACCTCGTAAGCCTAAGCCTAGTCCCCCCCCCCAAGGTTCAATATGATGCAGAGGCGGCGTATTCGAAATTTCACACCAAGATGTAATGTTTATTCAAATATACCATCTAAATTGGTACTGGAATATTTAGGGACCAAACGGGCTCTCCAAAAGTAATACAACAGAAGAAGAGATATATAAATTAAATTAAGAACAAAAATGAAAAGAAAACTTGCTGTTTATAGAAAATATATGTATAAGATAAGGGGTGTGTATAGAAAGAAATCACAGTCAAAAAAGAAATAGAATTCTTCGACGAAACAAAGAAGAAGGAAGAAGAAAGATAACAGGTAAAAAGAAATGAAAGGAGGAAGTAATAGAGGAAAAACAAGAGGGGCCTTCTGTGCTGTGATGTGATGGGCGAAATCAAATTCTTATTTAACTACATCAAAGTTCAACCGTTTCTACAATTACTGTACTTGCCAGAATCTTGAATTTTTCCATCTATTATGGATGTGCTTTAAGAGGTCAACCAATGGGATTTCTTGGCAAAATGAAAAGGCTGATATTGGGGGCTTCGGAGTATATCCGGTATTGACGGGTATTCCCACTTTTTGCGGAACAATTTTAGCCGGTTGTTACAGTTGACTTTCTCTCTCCATTTCGATCTTCATTGGACCAAAAGTTTTCTTCAAATTAGAGAAAGATTCGAACTAAAGAAAAACCACTTCCCAGTTGAAGGGACCAATATTTCAGTTCGAATTACAGAAAGATTCGAAAATAGAGGTTCGAATTAGAGTGAGTTGACTGTTATTCTGGTATTTTGTTTTCTCGGACCCCCCCCCCAAACTGAGAAACATTACATTTAGTGTCCGTGTTTTGTTTTTTACTTGTGATACACCCCTATCCCAGAGACCTAGTAAGAAACTTCCTAAACCCATCTCAGATCAACCATTCTGGCACGCCCCACACTCTACTCTAAAGGGATGTTGTGAATCTGATGACCTGGTTTTTCTGCCAGAACAATCAAAACCGCGTTGCTTTTTGCTTAAAACAAAAGTGACTTGGCTCTAATGTTTACAATGAATTATCGTTGTGGGTTCAACCCCTAGCCGGGTCATACCAAAGATTCTCAAAATGCTACTTGATACCTCTCTGCTTGATGCTCAGCAATTAAGAGAAGGATCAAGGGTAAGTGGAGAAATCCAGGGAGAAAGAGTGGCGCCCTCCCCTACCTTCGGGTAGATAGCTATCGAAAGAGGAGCCTTCGGGTCGCCTCCGACTGCGGTCGCAGATTTACTTACTATATTGACTTATTCGAGTACGTTTTCAGTTCCCGTCATAAAGAAACCTGCTCCTAAAACACTCTCTATTATTTGAATCTCTCTCTGTAATTCGAACAGATTGAACTTCCTACTCGAATCCTACGCGAGAGTTAACTCTTTATGATTTACTTTTGATTTTATTACTCCTAAAAACCTTGGCAGTTTCGCTTACTGAGCCATGGCCACGTGTCATGCGCGGAGTATCAGAATCTACTCGGAGATTGCTGAGATAACCAATTCTACAGGTATGAAAATGATGAGTTGAGATGAGATTTATGTGTCAATTTTAATTTTGTTATGCTATTTGAAAAGCATATTATTCGGGGGCTTATGATACACTTTGATTACAAACACTATTTTTTCATTTCCCGCCACGTTTGGGCGGGAATCGAGAAAAGAAGAACTCGAACTATAACAGTTGTTGGTCCCCATAACAAGAACATCTTGTTTATGTACCATTCGTGTTAAAAGCCAAGGTATCCAGCTATGCCGAAAAGCTAAAGTTTAGCATAAGGACAGGAAATAAGGGAGATTTTTTTCCTTCTTTTTTTCCAGAGTAGTAAGCTCTCACATTAAGTAAAAGTCACACTTGAATCAAGAGTTTTGCTTGTTTGAATGTATTGATTGATTGGAGATTGAATGAATGGTGACAAGTTTTTTTTACTATTGAATGAATGACTATTTCTTGCTATCTAACTACCGGACCATCTGGGTGTTGAACCCCTTGAGAAAAACTATAAAATCTCAGACCCTTCAAAAAGCAAATCAGTTCATGTGTTAAATTGATTCTGGACACAACTCATAGATTATCTTTTGGCGCTGGTACATTTATTTGAAGAGTGGAATCATTGAACTTTTATCTTTAGAGATTGAAAACATTTCTAATTTTTATTGTTCTGGTAAAATTCTGAAGCTGTATCGTGGTGTTCACAACTATTGGAAGACCTTGAACTCAAAAACTGTTAACAATAAAGTTCAAATTCATAAAAATTTGCTTTACTGGCTTGCTTGAAATTTATTCGACTCTTGTCACGTGGTTCAAAAATGGGCCAATCAAATCGCAAGTTACCACCAACACAATTGGAAGACTTGACCAGGAAGACAACTTTCTCACGTGAAGAATTGAAAAGTTGGTATGAGAAGTTTATGAAGGATTATCCAAATGGTTTTATGAGTCAAAAACAATTTTTGAAAGTTTATCAAGATTATTACAAGAAAGGTGACCCGTCTGGTTTCTCAGAGCATGTGTTCAGAGTGTTTGATGCCAACAATGATGGAAAAATTGGTAAGTTTCTTTCGTTTTACGGTTTACTTACCTAAAGGGAAAAGATTTAGTTCCCGCCAAATTTTAATTATTGACATTGTCATTCCCCAAAATTGTGCTATTTTTCGGCTATCCCCCAAATCAGATTCCCGCAAAAACTTCTTACTTTAAAGTTTATTCATCGAACTTTATAGCTACCGTTATGACGTGAAGATTGCCAATGTCTCGAAATGATAGACTGGGCTTTTTAGTTTTTTGTTGATTCTTCCTTCACAGAATTATTTGCAAAATCCACTCAAGTCCTTATTTTAGAGTTTGGTGAGTAAATCCCGATGTTAAGGCCAATCAACCTCGTCTCCGTGTATCCCAGGCTTTATTTACGTTACTGATGGGTGCCAGAGATTCTGGAGCTATCAGTAAGCATAAAAAGGCAATTAATAGGCAGGAAACAAGGCAAAAGGGCGCTGCAATCGCTTCTTTAGCTCCAGTGCTTTTTTCGTGTTTGGAGAAAAGATTATGTCATACAGACTAACTTTCCCCCAAACGCGAGACTTCAGTAAAGAAATTTTCCCCATTGGGGTTCGTTGGGGTTAACAGGGTTAAAGTGAGGTTCCTTTCTGTCCCGGGTGGTGCACCTAGGCAAATGTATGACATGTGAGAACACCTGTTTTTATGATAGTCGTGACTTATTTTTCCTCGATAACTATCTTCGAATGACAAAATTTTTTCCTTCCTCGATCTAATATTTTCTCTTTCACAATCATTCAAATTCAGAAAACAGAAATATTATCTGTTGCTTTGAACGAAACTTTTTCGTAATAAAAATGCTCTGATAATCAAACCGCACCTCGCGACTCTTTCTTTAGACTTTCTCTTGTTAGACGTTTTTTATCTTCACCCATAATTCTTATCACCTATATCATATATCAAAATCTGTTATCCTATGTCGCTATGTGACTATAGACAAACAAAGAGGACCTTGAAATTTGGGGGGAAAACCTCTGAAACCAGACATGCTAGATGAAAAACTGACCGCACCCAAAACTTAACTTACCAACATGAGCTAAGTTTTTTAATACTTACTGGGTTTTTATCCGTTATACAATTTTTCTGTCGTCCAGAAATTCTGATTCAAGCAAGACCTTATTCAAATAGAGCATCAAAACAAAATAGACCTTCCCAAACGGACCCTATCGTGACCTTGTTTGCCTTAGCCAAAGTCGAGAAATTTTCATTTGAAGTTAATGCATGTGAATCCTTTTTTTTCGGTACCTGTCTTATTAAGAATGTATTTTAAACACCCCCTTTTCCCAGACCCGGGGGAATTTTTTCAGCCAGTGGAGATAAAAATAACGGACTAAAACTCGATGGGGATTGATATTCCCATAGTTTTTATGGCTGGGGATTTCAATTCTTTTGTTTTCAAATCAGAAAATTCAATAGGGGATGGGAAAAATAGCATAATGTTTTGCAGTGAGGATTGGTTTGTTTGATTATGTTCAGTGGGGACAAAAATTGGAGGATAATTTTCAATCGGAGACGATCTTTTTCAAGTGGGAAGGGGTCCAAGTGGGTCTGTGAGAAGGGAGTATTTTAATGCTACAACCCTTTATAACACTTTAGAGATTATCATCCTTGGTTATTGTGTATGAGACCAGGGCTCGATTCCAAGTCAACTCCAAAGGCAGTGATCTGAGGAGTTTATCATAGACTACTTGTAATGAGGTCAAGCACTAAGCTTTATATAAAACCTGGCGGCAGTTTTTAATCCCAAAAATCTTTGATCGAAGTTTTTTTTAAAGTAGTACCCTAATGGTAGCACTACTCAATAGTGGTGTAAAACTTTTCCTACTTTTCCTTCTTGAACACTTGAGATGTAGCGCCGCTTGACGTTAAAGTCTCAACACTACAATGGTCTCTTTGCAAGTACCAGCTCCAAAAAAACTCCGATAAAAATGGCAGATCTAGGATTTACGAAGGTCAGTGAAGTCAAGTGATGGTTTGTGTGAATAATTTATATTTTTGTATGTCCCATTGTTTAATCCATAGATTTTCGCGAGTTCATTTGCTCCCTTTCAATGACAACTCGAGGATCAATCGATGATAAACTCCGATGGGCTTTTCACATTTACGATGTTAACGGAGACGGTCGTGTGTCTATCAACGAAGTTTCATCGATTGTGAAAAGTGTTCAAGCTCTGGCAAATGTCCATGACAGTAATTTGAGTGAGGAAAAACTTCAACAATATTTTGGAAAATGCGATAAAAACTCGGATGGAACTTTAACTGTTGAAGAATTTGTTAGAGGGTCACGTCAAAATCCGTTGTTCATGAAATTGCTTATTGATTATATTCAGTAGTATGTAATTATTGAATCCCAATTTTTTGTAATACTAGCAGACGCCTAGCAAATCACCGCTAGATTCAATCATCTCGTTTTAAAAGTCAGTCAAGAGAGATGGTGCAGTAGACAATCCCGAGGCATTGTAAGTAGTTTTAGGAGCTGGCTATAACGCTTTGGAAAATATTTTTCATAAAATTTTGTTTGCTTACCTACCGAGATAGATGTTAAGTGAGGAACCTTCAAACATCTGGTTTTTGGTGATCTGAAAAAAACACCTACTTATAGCGTGTAACGTCTTTTTAATGCAGCTGAAAAGTTCTAATAGGGAAGCTGTGCCACAGCCTTACTGAGAGTAATATTGATGTCCCATTGGGTGAAAAGCTTTCTTTCCGAAATTTGCAAAATTTGAAAATCTCATGTTCCCAGGAATTTCCAATATTCAAAGTGACCCTTTTTATCGATATCATCAGAAAGGCCTGAAATATATTGCTTATTGACTTTGTCTATTAGTTTCTCGGATCGTAACAGGCCCTTTGGTCGGCTAAATGATATATAACTCCGGCTCCTTTCATTGAATATCACTTACCTCGAGCGAGTTAATAAATCGCAATAACTAATGAATAGCCACAAAATATCTGTTTTTTGTTTCATGATTTTGGGTAAACTCGAACCCAGTCGCTTAGTCTGCTCTTTTATGATTTCGATAGAGCTAAATGTCCAAGTGAAATCAAAAGAGTTGTTCTGGGTACAAGTTTGAGGCTCAGTTATTGAAAACAAACATATGAAGATTTTTATTCAGATTCAATTGAATTTGTTCTCAGTTTTATTTCAAAAGTTATTAGTGTATCAATAATGACTCGCTATAAAAATTGGGCTTCCCCGGAAAGAAACCGTATACCCCCTGTTAAGGAGGTCCATTTCCGTTCGGGTAAGGTTTGATATATGGCGGAATTCCATAGGGAGATACAAAAATCTGCCAAAAATAACTGGAATTCCATGGGGGTAGCTTTTTAAATCCTACTAAATTTCAGAATTCCAGAGGGGCTTAAACCTGAAATTGCCTAGAATTTCAGGGAGTTACAGTATTTCCAGCCACAGAGGGATGGACCTCCTTAACAGAATGTGTACGTGTTTTTTCTGGAAAAGCCCAATAATGTATCTGTATAGTTTGTAATATAAAGTTTTGTGTAATTTCAAATTATTCAAAAATAATCTATATTAATGGTTGGGTTTGTACAGACCTTTTGTTGTTATACGTATCATCTAATATGTTATTTATTTACATTCTCATTACTCTACAGTAGACATTTTGAAAGGTGCTTTTACACACACCAACTATACCCCTGTGTCACAGACCCGCAGGGAGCCCAGCCCCACTGGGAAAATACCATTGCCACTGAATTTTTTGGACCTACCTCCGGGTAACCCGGTGGAGGTCGTAAAATTAACCTGTGTTCATTCGTCCGTTCGTCCGTCCGTCCGTTCGTTCGTCTGTTACCAGCTTTTCTCGAGATTAGCTCATTAGTTTTTTCTGATTTTTGGCACAAAGCCGGAAAAAACTGTTTTTTTGGCATTTTCTCGAAATTTTATCTTTAGTTTTTTCTGATTTTTTGCTCAAAGATGCGTATTAACAATGCCCAAAACATGGCCGAGTCCGATTTTTGAGAAAAAATTGCCGGAAATCGCCGTTTTTCTAGATTTTCATTGGACTTTTTCCTTATAATTGGTTTTTTCAAAAACATTATTAATAATAGCAATGCCCACCATCAAGCACGTTTCTTGAATTTCTCGAGCTGTACTTTATATTTTTTCATGAAATTTTGAAAATGATAATACCTAAAATGTGACGGAGCCCGATTTTCGAAAAACATTTTTTTCCGGCCGAAAATGCCGGAAATATGCCGGCATACCGGTTTTTTGACATTTTCTCAAATTTTTCATCCTTAGTTTTTTTCTGATTTTTTGCAGAAAGATACGTATTCGCAATGCTCAAAACATGGCCGAGTTCGATTTTTGAGAAAATTTTTTTTCCGGTTAAAAATGCCGGAAATCGCTGTTTTTGCGGATTTTCATTGGATTTTTTCCTTATATTTCTATGTTTTTTCACACAAAAACATTATTGATGACAATGCTCACCATCAAGCATGATTCAATTGTCAATAAAACTGATTTTTGCGACCAGAACTTTCTATTTATTTTTTCCCTACAACCCTTCCCTCTCCCCCCATCAACAATCAATGATGAAATCTATTGCATTATGCATTTTCGCTAAACGCTATATTTTCTGACTGATTTTTTTCATTTTTCTCCTCGCATTGCTATCTAACTTTCATCATCAGGTAGGTCCATTCACCATCTAGCTTGTTAACCTTGGAACAAAGAACAAAGGAATTTCTATCCCCATTGGGATTTCAATAATAATTTTTATCACCACTGAGAAGAAATGTTCCACCGGGGCTGTGAGACAGGGGCTGTGGTCCAGCAACTATACTGGCCGACACGGAATTCAGGAAAAATCCAAGCCAAATCTATCTAAAAATCCTGCAAAAACAGTTATTTACACTGGCGGATTTAAGACAATAGAGCAACTATGTCAGTAACATGCGAAGGAGTGTGAAGGAGTGCAACGCTCGTTGAAAGACAATAAAATTACAATTACAAATCTCTTCTTCTGATAAGTTCGACGTGGTCTAAAATCGCCTATGATTCATAGAATGAGGATTTTTACATCAAGGACTTTTGAACTGGAGAATCAGTTTCATTTGTAGACTGTACTCAAAAAATGGCCGACAAACTTGGCGCTTGTAAAGCACATCCATGTAATCTGTATCTGAAAACTTAGACTATGCTATAGTCTAGGACAAATCACTATCTGAGAAATAAGCCCAAAGCCGAAGAAAATTCGCAAACAGGTTTTTTTGCCGAAAAGAGTTTACAGTCGGTACAGTTTGCCAGTCCTCGAAATTTCCCGCCGAATTTTTCCCCGAATACCGCCATAACGCCATACCGCCATAACGCCATACCGCCATATTTCCCGCCTCTACTATAACTGTAACGGACGATAACATCGTCTCGGCATCGTCTACTGAAAGCTTAACTCGCTGGCCAAGTGTTGTTCTCCTTTTATGCTCTTACTCTCGTGATTTGGTCCACTGGGAAAGATTGTTTTCCAATTATCGTATTAAAGTCCGTAGTCTTTTTGAGGGTGTGTTAAAAAATTCAGGTACATCTCGGATGGGCAAATTGACTTTTCAAACAGCGATTTTCCTTCGTGTATATGGTCGGAATCATGTACATGGTCAAGGCAAGAGCAGCCAACGGCTAGAAATTATCTGGTTTTTTAAAACCAAATTATCTGTTCTGATTTGCAATTTTCTCTGGGAAATCCGTTCTGTTCTTGCCATACTCTTGGATAAACTTATTACTTACTGTATCTGTTTTTGAAAAAAAATTAGGTTCCTGGAAATTTAAATCTGTTCCGAGTTAGAATTATGTTACTGGAAAAATTCATCTATTCTGTGTTGTTATGTTCTTTAATTGAGTGCCCTGGATTCTTGAGACAAGGGGCATCTGAGAGGTCTGCTGGAAAAGTAAATGTTATTTTATTAAAATTCACTGCTCATGGATTTTCATTTTCTTTTAGTGCTAAAAAGATAAGCTGACTCCTTGATTTTACTCCAAAATTCCTTCTCCTGGGAAAAAAGAAGGCATATTTTGAGAAATTCCGCGGCTGGATGCTGCTGCCGGGGGACTTTTTAACTTAAATCTTAATTTTACAGTCAAAAATACTTAATAACTCATTCCGGTGAAAAGTAAGTTGTATTTCGTCAGCCCAATTTTCTGGATGGTCTTACACGTTTTTTTATAAGAACATCTAAAGTTTTCGAAGCCCTTCGAATGTTCTTATTTTTTTCAGTTTTAAGCCTAAAAATGTTCTTAAAAATTTCCTTGTCACTATTTTGTGAATATTTTTGTTCGATTACCATTGGGTTTGTCCAAAAGGCCTTAAAATATTCTTAACTTATTCTTAGTATTTGTGCTATCGAAGCTTTATATAGTTTGTTCTTATGAAAAAACTTTTATTCCCAGTCAAAATTTACAAGTCACCTGGCACTGCACTGGCGGATTTAAGACAATAGAGTAAACACGTTGGAAACATGCAAAGGAGTGCAAAGGAGTGCAACGCTCGTTAAAAGACAGAATCTACAATTACAAATCTCTTCCTCTGATAAGTTCGACATGGTCTAAAACCGCCTATGGGTACTGAACTCTGGTGATTCAAAATCTTGAAATTTTTTAAACTTATACATCCACAGACAGTGGAGTCTCCATAACTCGAGCCCACACGGGAACATAGTTTTATTCGAGTTATGGGATCAGACCCTTTAAACATCTGTATATTAGCATAGCAATTCCAAATTAAAAAGAATTTAGTATATCGTGCCCTTGTGTGCGATCAAGGTTTAATTTGGTTACTGTTGCAATTAACGGTGTATTATTTAAAGCAGTGCTAATGACAATTTTATATTTGCTTGATGAGCAGATTAAAGGGTTACGTTATCATGTTCAACGCGTGCCACATTACACCGCACTGAAGCTTTAATTAATAAATGCTTTTTTTAAGAGAACAAGTAAAAATGTCGGTCCCAATGTTCATCATTTTTTCGAGATTTGCTAATTCTTATATTCACAATACTCTAAGTTTATTCACCTTCAAAGCCATTAGTATATTATGTTATAACTTTTCTGAGGTTAGTTCTTAATTTCTTTTCAAAGGTTTGTTTTAAAATTTTGGTCTCTTGTTCTCATAAAATTGTTCTTATAATAAATGAGCATTTTCGTACTTCTGTATCTTGTAGCAAGCGCACAAAACATCAAAATTGCATCCAATTAACGTCCTTGGTTTACATTCTTCTAACGTTAAATGAAGATTTAAACGACGTAGTCATAGTTCATACACGTTTTTTTTTCATAAGAACATCCAAAAATTTTGAAGCCTTGGGATGTTTTTAACTTTTCGAGTTTTCAGCCTAAAATTGTTCTTACATGTTCTTATTTTCGCCATTTTTTGAGTAATTTTGCCTATGAAATTCGCTGTTCTAGAGTCGGCAAAGCTTTAAAATGTTCTTAACTTGTTCTTAACATTTTGACCATCGAAACCTTATGTTCTTATATAGTTTGTTCTTATAAAAAACGTGTAGTTAGTCTTTGCGTTCAAAGGTCATAGAAAATTAAATTCATTTTGTTAGGTTGTCACAGAGATATATCCCGCACCCCTAGGTGTTTTGAAATTTCGGTGTTTTTTTTTGCCTGAAACTCTTTGCCGTTTTGGACGAAATGAGCCCTATGGATTGATATGTAGCTTGGTGCGATTTGGAAACCAAGCAGAGGCCTAAAGTTCTTAGAATCACTTCTTTTACTTCTTTATCATGGGTGCTTAGCTTGCTGGATAAATAATAACTCCGAGATGAGATTTTAAGATTTGATTTCACTCTAGACCACGCTATATCACATTAGTGGTTTTAAATAATACGCACAGAAACCCAGGGGGTACTAAGTTTGCGATGCCGATAGGTATGTCAGTTCCAAACTTGAAAAATTGACCCTTTAAAATCGAATTTTGAAAATTTTGTTACCTTGCCTTACTTTCAGCAAAAACTTTTTAACTTTTATCCAAAATTTTACGAAAATTGACGACCCTGCGTGGGAGTCGATTGTTGATCTTTCGCAATTTTGGGACCCTTTCAGAAAAACAATTGGCGATTTATGGTTTTTCTACCCCTTTAAGATACTTTTGAGGGTGTAAGAAAGGGACCCTAATGGCTTGCGTATAACCGACACCCATTTAGCCTCCCCTGGGACAGAAACTGAAAAAATGTTGAACTTTGAATTATTTTTGATAATTTTTAATAATAATATACTTTTCTAAAATAATAATAGTATCTTAATCTCTTCTGTCACAAAAAATATATTTTGCTTTTATTTTACAAAAAAAAATCCTTTTTATTCCAGACTTTACTTAATTACGGGTCTAATGCACAAAAAAATTTATTGTTTTACAAGCAAAATAAGGCGTCACTTAAAACGTAAAAGTCCTAGAGTTAAGTACTGAATGATTATGATAGGCTGAGATATATTTCACAAAATGATCCACAAATATATATTTTTTATAGGAGCAGTTTCATAAAACGGTTGATAGGAACGATCTCTTGCTAGGCTTGTCTTTGATACCTAAAGGCTTTTGATTACTTTTACGTACTTTTCCGAGTAGGTTTTTTGATTAAAAATATCCGAAAAATAATCTTCTAGCTAACGGGTGGTATCCAATCATAGGGCTATTTGAATGGTGGCGAAATCTTGAGTAATTTGCTCTTTCCCTTTTCAGGAATCCAAAATTCGCTGGCGTAAATTTTGTGAGACTCCTCAAAATCCGCTACAGTAAGTAATCAAGCATAAATAAATAAACTTCACTTTAAAATCTGTTTTTCTTTTCAAAAAAAAATAAAAGTCGTAATAAAATATAAATACTGGCAGGAACTTGGCGACTTTTTTCTTTCTTTATAAATATATTACAAAAAAACAACACTCAGAAAGAGGTATTTCACTTTTCGTTTTCTAGTCATTTAAAAATACACATTGGTTGTCTTTGAGGAAAAATCCAGACGCCTTTGATTGTGATCAATTTTCAGCAATCCAAGGTAATATAGTTTCTATGAGAATGTCATTATTATGTCGCAGGATTTTTCCAAAGGCAACCAATGTTTTAGATACTAGATTTTTAGGGGGAAAATGCATTAAAAAGATATAAAACTATTGCCATTAGAAAAGCTATAGAGAGATTTTTCCATAACACCTTGTCCTTATTAAAGTTAAGTACCAATCTTTAAACATTTCGCTCCTCTCATTTTCTGATAGAAGTGTCCTCAAATCTAGCTTCTTCCTTTTCGTTAACAATTTCTCCTTTAGCCAGTCCTCAGTGCATTTTTTAAAACGATGGCTATTGTTTTCGATTTTGGTACTGCCAAGAATCTTTCTTGTATTTTTTAAAATTTGACTATAATCTTTAGCATCCAAGCCAATTTGTCCTGTACTATTATTACTACTTTGATTATTAGCTGCTTCACTTGATTTCAAGTTCTTTGTTTTTTGTTCTTCATTAAATGAAGAAAAGAATGAGGTGTAAAATTCCATTGCGTCTTTCTTGGATTTGATTTGAGTATTAGCACCACTACTGGCACCCGTTTCGCCTTCAATAGTTTCTAAGTTGCTTCCTCCACTTTTACTGCCAAAACCAAAACGTTTTCCTAAAGAACCGAATGCATTTTTTGATCTCTTAGTAGGTATACCGCCTCCGGCGCCCGGTATTCCGCCTCCAGCGCCCGTATTAGTCCTTTTTGTTTTCATACTTGTCTGACGCCTCCATCCAAACGTTGGCCCACTACCAAATGGCAAAGTCCTCGCAAGATGTACCAAATAAAGTAGATAGATTAATGTGCCGTGTATTCTCATCCTATATTTTCTATATTAAAAAAGTTTCTAAAATTTCAATCGATATTCATAAGAATTCAACCATCCAAAATGAAACCAAACAATAAATCTACTTTGAAGAGCAGAAAAAAACCAAAAAACAAAAACAATTCTCTTTCTCTCCTTATCGTTGTCCAATTTACTTTCCGATTGCAGCTCGTTTGATTCTTGTTGCACGTGGGGTTGTAATAATGCACAAATTTGAAGACCAGATTTCAACAAAATGTAAACAAATTGGATTAAAGACACCCTCTGTTCGATGTCAATGCAATTAAGGTATGCGTTTAATTCGTTACTTTTTCTGTGTCGTTTTTTTGTCCAATCTGCTTTTCTTCTACCTCTTTTGTTGTGTTTTGTGTTGTATTTTTGTATCGAGTTAACCAAATCTTATATTCGTTTTGTGTGTAATGCAACTTGACGGAGAATGTAATGTCGTTCAATGAAGTGTAATTTTTTTTATGTGACACTAAAATGGAAAAAAAAATAATTGGAAAAATATTAATAAGTAGATCAATTTTGTGGTCAGATTCCACTACAATAGATTGAAAGACCCTACTTTTACTTAATGGGTCATAATTGATTCCACAGTAAGATCCTTATTATGTTGCAGACTACAAGACGACTTTTCATGTTCTTTTTGGCAGGGGGTAAACTTCTTTCAACCATTAAAGCTACTGTAGGCAAGGTTCGATAACTTATCACCCGATCCCTATATTTCCACAATTGTTTTGTTTTGTGGAAGATTCCTGTACTCAAGAATTTCATTGAATTCAATAAGATCTTTTAAAATTAATAAATTTATCATTAAATTTATCATTAAAGTATCCAGGTGCCTCCAAAATTGGCTATTTTACAAAATTCGCCGCGTTTGTCCATCCCTTAAGCTAGAGCTGAAGACCAGAGAAGTAACATCCTCGTGTACTGTACATGTTTCATTTTCTGGCTTTTAAGCACACAAAATATATCTCTATTTTATCACGACATTTTGATAAAACACACTGACATTTGTAACCAACCCTTTACTCAATTCGTTCCATCACTACAACTAAAAATCCACCATCTCAGTCACTTGCCTCAAGTCTCATCGAGTATTATTGACAAGATTTTACTTAGTGTCAATACTTGAAAAAAGACGTAAACATTTCTACGTCCTGTCGACACCTTTTGAGTTGATTTTCTATAGAAAATAAACCAAGGAATTAAAGACAAAGTATTTTTGAATGTGTTAATCCCTATCCACTTTTTTTTCCAATACCACAGACATACCATTTTTAGAGTGCAGGATACAAAAAAAGACAACGTAACGTACAACTATCCTTTTCCTTCGTTCGTGCAAACTTTTCACTGATATCTTTCCATTCCTTTAGGTTTATAAACAGGTTGAATGTTAAGAATTTTCTAAACTACTGGTGAAGTAATTAAAAAATGAATCTGCTAACTTGAAATATTGCAATTTTAGGCCCACTTAAAATACACCAATGCATATTTGAAAAGAAAACTCTAAAATTAATAGTGATATTATTTTTACCATTTTCAAAATTTACTCCTTGAAGGCTATGTTTCCATATTTTCCAGCAATATTTATAAATTACCACTGTAATCGAAACAGCAAAAACATATTCCACTATGCTCTCCACCAACCCATGTGGCCTTCAAGAGAAAAGAGAAATATCTAATTGCTTGCCAATAGAAAACGTTTGTTCAATGTGCTTGTGCGATATGACCCCCTTTAAGTACAATATTTGTCTATTACAAGAGCTATTCAACATATCATCGGTATGCCCTTTTTTCCCTCTGAAAATTGACTCGGACAACACAAACATAAATAGATAATACAAAGAAAAGAAAAACAAAAAAAAACGGTGTTTTTAAAGCACCTTCATACAACAACTGAATTGGAAATGCCAAATGAATGAACTCATCAAGCTTTATCATCATCATTCAATATAATAAACCTCTGACCAAGCAGAAAAAACGACTTTAAGCAAGGGGAGTAGTTAACACAAAGTAAGCCATTGCTTTAACTCCTTTATTTAGTTTTGATTGTTGTTATAATTCATACATTTAGAATCATCGTTGTTGCTATCTTCGTCGTTAGTCCGTTGTTTTCGTATACTACTGGTGAAGTAATGCCGCTATGTAATAAGTATTTAGTTTTAGCAGATTACGAAGGGATTAGAAACATACTGTTAATATCCCTATACTATTGCCTATGCTACTTTCTTTCTGTATAAGAAAAATACAACCGCCTGTAATACTTCCAGGTTTAAATGATGCAATAGGTCCTTATATTCCCTGGGGACGGAATTGAGTAGATGCACATGTGAAAAGTTAAACGGTCTTAAAGTAGCAATGCTTCAAAGATTTGATTTTGCTTGAATTTTTGTTCTTTTTTAAAGCATTTTGAGACGTGGTTGTTCTTAAAAGAAATGGAGCATTTTAAGGGGCTTAATAATCACGATGATGCTGCTATCGAGTATGTAATAACATCTTAAATATATACTGAAAAGAAAAATTCCTGAATTACTATAATTTGCCATCATCTACTTTTCAAAAATGGTCGGTGAATAGGGATTTTGAGTGAGCTTTATTTAATGTGCTAAACTCCTAATCTATGAATGAATTTTTTCTAGATTTGATATTTGTTTTTAGCAATTGGTGTCCAGACGATGACGTTATCTATAAATCCTTCTTAACATGACGAAATCTTTTTCTTTTAAATTGATAAACTACTTTAAAATCAATTTGAAGATTTTAACGCCCGCCATTAGAGGAAGTAAAATTTATGAGGAATTTCAACCTTAGATCATTTTGATTGATTGAATTCAATTTACTTTGCAATTAATACTTGATTTTGAGTATCAACCTTAGATGGGATTGCAATTAACAGTTGATATTGATTAGTTTTGAGCCAAGTACACATTGTACTAGAATACCACTTTGCATCAACTTTAAAGAAAAGAAACATAAACATAAACATTTACGCGGTAATTTTGTCTTCATCAACATCATCTGAAATTTATCAATGGATTTAATGTCTGTATATCTCCACCTTTACTAATGTCCCCCTTTCAGCAATTTAATCTTCTTTTCGAAAGTGTAAACCGACCTTTAAGTTTCCTTTGAAGGGTCTTACATAAGAGACCCAGCAAGTCAAGTTCTCTAGCGACTTTATTATAACCTTCATAACATAAATTAAAATCTTGACTCTGTTCTACCGAACTTGGACTAATTTTTTAAAGTTAGGTCAATTTCAAATTTTGGAATATTCTACAAATTTCTCCTATTGACCGATCACACTTAGCCAATTGACATTTTTAAAATTCTTAGATCAAATATTTAGTCATTGACCCACATACCCTTGAACTATCCTTCCGAAAATCTCTTAAAGAAAAGACACTATTTAAATATAAATACAAGAAGAGAAACAATGCAACCATCCCATTGGTGGATGATGTTGTAGAAATT
Organism: Clytia hemisphaerica; assembly: GCF_902728285.1. NCBI lineage: Eukaryota > Metazoa > Cnidaria > Hydrozoa > Leptothecata > Clytiidae > Clytia > Clytia hemisphaerica. Next base: position 1,507,223 of record NW_027103962.1, on the reverse strand, counting down.
TGAGATTTTGAAACTCATTAAATAATAATACAAATTTGAGACAATCAAAATAGAAAAAAAATCAGCAAAAAGCGCAAAAATTCAAGCATTTTACGAGTCAAAACGATGATGCAATATATGTTGACCAAATTTATTGTCTCCTATTTTAAAAGGGGTTGTTTTTTGCTTATAGAACGAATTTGCGGTTTTTTCATCCTCTAGTTTTATGTTGTTGTTTTTATTTAGTAGTCGCTACATTCTTAGGTACATTGAGAACGACATATTAAGCTACCAATTTAAAATTGTTAACTTCGGGACATTTATGATTCATTGCGGGTTGAATATCTAACCTAATAGTGAATTTTATGTCGGTCTTTGACTAAAATTGACGACCCGCGTTTTATTATACTACGCAAATATTGATCTTGACTAGCACGAGACATCAAGTACATTCTAAGCTACCTGTTGATAATAGTAATTTTCTACGACCAAGCTGGCATCCAGCGTTGTTTCAACGTTTATATCATGTTCACAACGTTAATATACGTTGGATAATCGTTGAAAGAACGTTTTGTGCCAGCTGTGAAAGTTGAGCTTCCATAACTCGAACGTCAATGGGGCACTGTTCGAATTAAGGAGATTCAGATTTGTAGAGAGCCGAATAAAGATGGTCTCAAGGGACCAGAAGAACGCGTTCAAATATATAAAGACATTGGAATTATGGACAGTATAGATTAACATTTTCTCTAACTAGTCCTTTTCCGCCAAGAAATTAACTCTGTGGTTTTCTTTGACACGAAAAGGAAAGTGTCTCGTGCCACTGTCAATTAAATCAGAGTCGGCTTTCTCTTTGATGTTACATCGCGGAGAATGCAGCTTGAATTTCTTGACATTTCGAGAAGAAGTCATTGCGATGCTATTTCGCGCGCATTCGAATCTACGCCAATCAAAACGTTCGAATTCTAAAAAGACATTCGAATGTCAAAATGTCGAAATGTCAACAAAACGTTGCAATCTACATTTGAGTTTTGAAGTTCGAAGAGATCACATCATTCAAAGAAGCCTTTGATTTTATATTTCTCTTAATTTTATTTTGGAAAATTGAACTAAATTCTGTTTAGAGATTGATTTTATGTGATGTTAGGTGTACATAGAAAAATGGATATTTTTCTATGGGATGTAACTTCAGTTTTCACTGCATCTTTTTTGTCCTTCTGAATTTCGATTTTGAAGGAAACTTTTATAACTTTTAGCTTTGATCAAAAAAGTGGCAAGACGAAAGATTGGATACCATGGATTTCAAAGGAAAGTGAGTGTTTGTTTGAGAGTTTGAGAAATGCCAGAATTAGTCTAGGTAGGAGGTAAAAAGTTGTTTTTTTGTGCAAGATAGATATCTATCATTTAGATTTTCTCCCGATTTTCTGCACTTTTCGGACCTTTCGCACAAGAGTTTTTTTCTTTTTGATAAATCTCTTTTCCTGCTAATACAAAAACAGCATACATGAGTTATTTTTAAAATAAGCCAGTATTATTTTAATTTATTTTCTTTTTATCATTTACTTTTTATTAAAAATGTTCAATTTGTTTCTGCTTATTGCTAAAGTCATTCCTAATGTGCAATTTCAAACTTGACGTTAATTCTTTAGAAAAAGGAGGTACTCAAAACTTCAAGACAAAAAAGCATAGATGAAATGAATTACAACCTATAGACATCAATACATCATTTTTTGGCATTTTTCATCCTCTTTGACATGATTTAGTTGTATAATTCATTTCTGGTTCCAGTATTTTCTACTGGCCTTTTCTATTGGCAACGTCAATTTTTTTGAGCTAAAATCTTTTTTTGTCTTTTCGACAGGAGGAATCTTTAAGCATAGCTGGCATAGTGAAAATCCTTTACAACCTATCAATATTTATACATCGTTGGAAAGAGCTAGAACTGATCTTTCTTTCTATATATTTGTATAATTAAAAGGCAGATTTCTCCTACCTCTTTAAACCCTGAAAGTTTGTCAATTTTCGTTAAACATGGGAAAAACATGTCTTTTTACAGAATACTGAATCTTTTTATCAAGAATCAACTCACAAACAAATTTAGTATTGCCAGAGAGAAGAAAGATCAGACAGTTCAAATATACAAAATTTAGCATGTAAAACTTTCAAAAATCTCTAAATAATTTGAGCAACATGTGATGAAAACAGCTAAAAAATTCAAAATTCTCTTTTATTGACGTCAAAAAAGTGGCGTCAAACCCCCGGATTTGATAAACGTCAAAACGTTCGACTTGCATTCTCCGCGATGAGCCACCTATAAATCATATTCAAGTATGAAACATTGAAAAGACAATAGAAAAGGAAAATCTTGCAAGTCAGAATAGCATTTTTATCACAATAATAAAACAACAACGGTTCATAACCTCAGCTAATGAAGTTTCTTTTATGAGTTTGAATTAATTGTACTTTATTAGATTTTGATTTCCTTTTTATAAAGTGGATGGCAGGAAATCAGGAAATTTGTGTTGAAATGCCATCTATTTAGTTTTGGTTTTTTAAGACCAACATTACCAGCATTCCACTATAGATTACGTAGCCAAATTGCCGTTAGTAACTATTTTCTCATTAGCTTAAAAAACAAGTGCTTTACAATGTACATCTTTTGTTTTAAACGTTTTCTTCATTTTCATGCTTTACCTCCTTCTCTGCTCAGTGTCGGTTTTACGTTTAAAATTTGATTTAATTCAATTTTATCAAAGTTTCTTGTTATTCTAGTACATCTTGGACCATTTATTCAACAAGTGAAAATTAATTTTTCATCTTAAACTTCTTCAATTAAAACGAGTCAATTTCGTATTGAGAATAATTCGAAAAGTTTTCGAGGATTTTATTTTTTCTAACTTCTTGGTAAATCTTACACAAAAGAAGAGAAAAAAAAGTTAAAGTTAAATAGGAATAACAAAGTAAAATTAAAAGATGCTTGAATTAAACTAGATATAATATTGTCAGCAACAAACCGAAAGCTAAGTCGAGTCAACAAGTCTTGTACCAACAAAGTCAAACAATGTGTAACAAAAAAACTTAAACGATCGAAGAGAAAATGCTTTGTAAAATTGATCCCTCAAAAAATATTTAAAAAAAGAGGTTGTCCTTACAAGGAGCCAGTCGATCTAAAAACTTGAAGTGGAGCGCTCTTCCTATTTCAACGTAGGTAAAATAAGGCCCTTCTTTCATTTAAGACAATTCATGATATGCACCATTGCAATGTCTTCCGTTCCACCCAATAGCTGATTGGTTGAAAGTGACGCATTGACTGCTTTTACGTCACTTCCAACCAATGAGCTATTGGTTCCGTGACATAATGTCAAAAGACTTGCAGTGGTGCATATCATGAATACATCCTCGCTTGATAAATTTTCGAATTTTAGAAATATTGAAAGTTATATAAGAATTTGATTCCACCGACAATTCTTTTGGAAGAGCATTAAAGAATCTCCCAATTTTGTAACCTAGGAAAGATTGGTCATAGTTCTGTGTGTTGAGAGACGTTTTATGAAAACTAAACTTTGACTAATGGAAGAAAGAAGGTTTTCAGCAAAATTTATTGATTAATTTATAAGAGTTTAAACATCTAAAAGTACACGATATTTCTCATGTAATACCTATTGTTATCAAGTCATTATTTTCTTAACACCTTGTAAATTTCATTCAAAAACATACTGTAGAGTGAATCTTCTTATATCATCGACTAGCTTATACCCTTTTACTTTTGTTATGTCATAGATCCTATTGGATTATCTCAATGCGTGTGATTTATCAAGACAATCATCCAAAATTGGATTTTACTCATAATAATGCTGACATGTCAGCTATCTTTATTTGGTAAATAGCATGGAATGGGATTTATATTTGTTACAAATTTGTAAAGTTGTGAATAGAGACTTATTCGATTATTTTAGTCGTTGAGATATGTAAAAACGATAAAGTTAAATTCAGGTAGTTTCAACACTTCAAAAGCAAGTTCAGTGGCCGAACTCAAAGCATGTGATGAACAAAATCTTGATCTGACAAATGAGATTGGCTTCGTTATGGTTGAAATTTCTACATGAAATGAGTCAGTTTATTCAACAATTGGAGAGATCTTACAATAGTTTCCGAGGGCCTACTCAATATTCGTAGACAACTTTAGATTCCGTGCTTTAATCAATTTGAAAGATGGTCTAGGTAAAAAGAGGGAAAGTAAAAAGTATGACATGGGGTGCAAAAAGAAACATTTTCATTCATCACTACAAATATATACCCATTCAATTATGCAATACAAACAAACATATACCTTCTTAGACACGATTAATCGGCTAAAAACCATACCCTAAGAACCAATGGAAACACCTTAAGACGATTAAAGTCAAGATGATTTACGTACAAACCCACTTGAAAGAAGTTCTGTTTTCGAAAATTGCACGTTGCTGAAAAGGATTTCTTTATACCTGTTTTGCCTGTTTTTTTTTTTACAATTCAATTTCAACATCAACATACATGAATCAAAACAAAAACTCCAGATATTATGAGTATTAACAAAAAAATTATTATTGAAATAATGATAATTACAATACAATTCGAGAGTGGAAAATCGCCATCAAACAATCAGTTAGTTAAAATTCAATCGCCTATCCCCAGCATAGTTCTCCACAAACACACAAACATATGAAACAAACTTAAGAAACGCAGTTTAACTCTTAGCCGGTAGAAGAAAATACTCAAAGTAATATAAGATCGTATATTCATTTATTTCCTTTGAGCTCAACAAAACTTCAAAAAACGGTATTAAAAGACTGCATTGAAATTTGAATCTATACGTTTCCCGGCATGGGATCTTTGCCGTTTAATACAACAGATATCTTAAAAGGAACCCTAGAATTGAGCTTCCCATAGTGCTAAATCATAACTTTGCACAATCTAATAGTTTAAGATGAGGTGTCTGTGCTTAATACCTTAATAACTCAAATTTCTATTGTTATTGTTTTTTCAACACAACTTTCTTTCACGAATTTCTCATTGCTATTGTTGTTCAACTACGGTTAGACTTGTAATCATAGCTGCTCACTTATCTCTCTCCAAACTGCTTTTCTGGGTTCTTTTAAAGGTTGAAATCTACAAGTTTACAAAATGATGATCGAGAATACCCGAATGTAAAGAGTGTGGTAAGACAATTTCGAACTTTCAGAACACTATCAATCATCAATGTGGTAAAACATTTCCAAACATTAAATATTGCATTGAACCGATTTCAAACGTCATCAACGTGGTAAAAGATCTTGAATGTAATGAATGTGGTAAAACATTTTCAAAGTGAAGAGTGTGGTAAAGAAATTTCAGTGCGAGGAGTGTGGTAAAAGATTTTCAAAGTGAAGAATGTTGTAAAACATTTTCAATGTAAAGAGTGTGGTAAAACATTTTCAATGTGAAGAATGTGGTAAAACATTTTCAAAGTGAAGAATGTGGTAAAAGACTTTCAATGTGAAGAATGTGGTAAAACATTTTCAAAGTGAAGAATGTGATAAAACATTTTGAATATAAAAAGTAAGTAAGTAAGTAAGTAAGTAAGTTTGCGACCGCAGTCGAGGGCGACCCGAAGGCTCCCTTTTCGTATAGCTGTCTACCCGAAGGTAGGGGAGGGCGCTTCTCCTTTCCCTGGATTTCTCCACTTACCCTTGATCCGTCTCTTTAGTTACTGAGCATCAAGCAGAGAGGCATCAAATACCATTTTTGGGAATCTTTGGTATGACCCGGCTGGGGATCGAACCCACAATCTTGCGCACCGTAGCTGGATGCTCTACCTTCATGCTACGGTCGCTGGAAAATTTTCTAAATGGAAAACGGATGTGCTAAAACATTTTCAAAGTAAAGAATGTGGTAAAACATTTTCAATGTGAAGAATGTGGTAAAACATTTTCGTTGTGAGGAATGTGGTAAAACATTTTCGTTGTGAAGAATGTGCTAAAACATTTTCAAAGTAAAGAATGGGTTAAACATTTTCAAAGTGAAGAATGTGGTAAAACATTTTCAATGTAAAGAATGTGGTAAAACATTTTCAATGTAACGGATGTGGTGATTCATTTTCCAGACTCTCTACACAACCAATATGAATTACCAAAAAAAAATAAATGTCATCTGCTCCCATGTTGAAAAACTTTCATAAAAAGGTTTATTGCATTTAGTAACTGGCACATGTCTGTTACCCGTATCAAATGCTTGCCTGTGCTATGATATGAAACAATTGAAACAAACCAACCAACCACTCTTTAGACGTCAAAAAACAATTGATCTAAGACTCGATTACCAATCATGATTCAAAGTCTCGATTGACTCCATGCCCCAAAAAAAGCAAAAATTGAAAAACCATTAAAAAATATTTTAACTTAATAAAAATTTGAAAGAAGAAAAACTGACTTATTAAATTTAAGTGTTAATCATCACTCATTCATATTTGAGCAATCCAAAAACGGTTGCCTTACTCGCCCTGAGTTGAGGATACAACACAAAAGAACGCAAGAACCTTCAAGCATGTTCTTTTGCAGCAAGTTTCAAACGCGTATGTAAAAAACCTTGGCATCAATTTACGAGCATCTCAAGTCCTCTATTCGTTTGATTGATTGTGTTAATTTTAGATAGGGTACCCTTTTGACCTTAGTGTTTTAAATTCAAACTAAGAAGAAATAAAATGGAGTCACTTTGGGTATCCACTTCGGTGGCAATATGCTTTAATTCTTATTCATTCAGTTTGGTCCCCCCCCCCGGGTTTGGTCTAATCCTTTGTTATTTCCCCAGAAATTCCTCATTATAAAACCGAAGAGTAAGATCTTTTATTCTTTTCGAAGTTCTAAGCCCTGAACAATAACAGTAAAATAGCTGGAACTCAACGTCAAATTTCTGTCAAAATCTAATTTTATTTTCTAGACCATTACCTCAAAAAGACATTTCTTTCAACCTTAGCACGCCTTGTCGTATTGTATAGTGTGACATTAAATGTAATAAAATATATAATATTGCCTCATAGCAAAATATTCAAATTTTATTTTTCATATTATTTTGATATCTCGAACAATGCCTTCTTTTTAAGTTATAAGTTGCGAAATAAGTTCTGATTTTTGTTTGGAATATTGAAAAATGTGAAAGGTCATTTTAAACCTTAATCTTTATACCATCCAAATTAAAATACTATGGTAGTAATGTCCAAAGATTTCACTTTTCGTTTATAGGTATTTTTATTGCAGTATATCATTTTGAAAAGGTCTTAAGGCACATAATTTGTCTGTGTAAATTTCATCAAAATTTGACTGAAAATTTACGAGGTGTGAAAGCGAAAAAAAAAATGTTATAGAAATCACACGACAAATTATGATGATGAAACAACCGTTTAACGAAAGACACAAGTTTTTTCTACTCGTGATTATATTCCAATTTTAGGTAACCCCTAGTTCTATGAGAGAAACTACTCAATTTCAAGAATGTGGTAGATCTTTTCCACAGTGAAGACTGCCAAGAAATGTTAAGGGAGTATAGTTAGTAAAAGATTTTAAATGTAACGAATGTGGTAAATGATTCCCAATGTAAGAGATGTGGTAAGATATTTGCAATTTCAATTTAACAGCAAATAATTTTCAAATGCTAAGAATGTAGTAAAACATTTCCAAGTGCAAAGAGTGTGGTAAATGATTTCCAGCATAGAGACTGTATTACACCAATGTTAGGAACTTTTATCCAAAGATTATGATGTCAATTAAGGACATAATATAAGGAAAGTGGTAAAACATTTTCAATGTATATTAAAATGCACAGTAAATATAAGGGGTTAATTAAGCTAAACTCATGTTCTCGTTCGGGTTGATTCCAACGAAGGCTTGTAAAATTAGCTAAAGGACATTGTTTAACGTACCTTCTCTTATTTGCTTACACTGCATTTTTTTAAAGACAAAAGAACGAAAATTTAAACTCTCCTGCATCATGCGATAACTTTTTTTGAGAAATTCTAATGTTAATTTTGCTTTGTCAGCAGAGTGCGCTTCCTTTCTGCATCATGAAAAAGAATATCGGTGTAGCATGAAATAGCAGAAGTTTATTTCGAACATTTCGGCCTTATCCATGTGCTATCATCAGGTGAAATTTATGTTCATTAACAACAGGAAAATTCTTATAGAAAATCATATACAATTTTCTCCTATATATGTTACGTTGTATTTGATTGATGTGGAGAGGCATAGCCAGTGCACTTAAGGGTCAAGTATACTAAAAATCGACCCATTCTTTTTACTTCAAACACAAGCACATAAATTCACTAGTACGAAATAAGAATAAAAAACGGTCCTGATTTAAGATTTAGTATCATGTTTCTTTGCTTAATACGCCTTCTATTACAGCACTGGAAGAACACCCTATCCTGAAACGACTGAAAGGAGTGCAAAAGATCCCACCCACTTCCCAATCCAAGTCTCCTTTTGTATTATATTATAAATGTATTAAAGAGTAATCTTTCTACGTCAGCTCGAATGGTGACCAAATGGCTATATCCTGAGAATGGTGAGAATCCCCTTTCGGTTGAAACTCATAAAACTCATATTGTAAGCATGTCCTCTAAAAAACTTGGCAATGGTGAAGTGAGTGGTCAATACCCTGTTATCCCTAAGTTACTTATAAGGAAACTGTTTTTTGCATGGAAAGGATTTCTCATATAGGTTGGTTGAAAACACCTGACACTCGAAACTTTCCAATGGACTGATTTACAGAGCAGGACGAATCAACTGTCATAAACAGCTTTACTGTCATAAAAAGTCTTACTCTATATCATGTATCTCAATTTTTAGGGCTTAATCGTCTGACTGATGTTTATTATTGCTTACATCATATTTGCAAGATACGGGATTTTCTGAACAACTTCATGGTGAAATCGACAATTTCCCGCCCCGTACTCTATCAAAATTGAAGGTATATGTCTCCTTTTTTCGAAAAACAAACTTTTTTCTTCCACTTGTGAGAGCTTCTAGATTCTATATTTATCATTAGTGGATTAGCAGCTCTCAGTTTATAAGACTTTCTAGATAACTTCCTTCTAAACGTGTAATCATGTGAGGAATAAGATATAGCCGCAGGCGAATCTCCCGCGTATGACGTTGCGCTGCTCGGGTGATTTCTATACAAACGATGGATTGAAAGTAATATCTACCGCCTGAAACTTGTTACAAAAAAAAGGATTACATGAACGAAAAAAGTGCCTTGAAACCTATTTCATAACAGCTTAAGTTATCAGGATATAGACGATTATTATCGTGCCAAGTTTTATGTCTCAGTTGAAACACAGTAAACCAATATCTGGATGATGGCCAGGTTTTTTATTGCTTTTTGTATGTAGTTGAATTGAGAAGTCTTCCTTAGTTATAATTGGACAAGGAAGTTTGCGTGATAAAGCGTGTCTTGGCTACAATAACCTATTAATAAAAAGAGTAATCTCGAAAGATAGATAGTCAAGACTCCAGTACACCTCCTTCATGTCATGAAAAGTGCAGATTGAAACAAGTTTTCCATTTTCTAGATTCAGTTGCCAAAAACTTTACGTATTTTAAGTCGAACTTCTATCATACAAATCTTTCTATAATTCCAACTTATTCTCAGTTTCCCTTAAAAGTTAACCCTCGTAAAATTCTCTCTATAATTCGAATCTCTCCCTAATCCGAAAAGATTCGACATCACGTTCGAGTTTGAATAAGCGAGAATTAACTGCAATTTATGAACGAACAATCTAGGCTCCGAGAATGTTTAGAAAAGATTTAGATTTAAATTAAGTTCTTAAATTTTTATCAAAAACACCGATCCAAATATAAAACCAACGTTAATGCATTCCAAAAATTCGCCAAGAAACGCGTAACCACGTTTGCCTCTCAGACAGTCTAAGAGGTGAAAGTGAAATATGAAAGCCATTAGGCCATAATTAGCCAAACATATTTTCTTTAACCTTATGTTAAGTGTCCCTTAGACCTATCAAGTTTTTGGTCTCATCAAAATAACCCTGTGTAGAAGTACAGCTTGTAACTGAAAATTGTAGTAATAGAATCTATTTTTGCAGCACTTGGTCACGGTGATAAATTGTTCTCTTTGAAATACAAATATTTTCATTCGTCTCATTTGATAAACAAATTGTTTTTCCTTTACGACCCTAAAGGTCTAGTCAACAAGAACTAATATTCTTTGTCTGAGAATCGGAAGTTGGAAAATAGTTCATATCCAAAGAGAGCCAAGAGAATCACTTTTACTTGATCAAGAGCTAACGACAAAATAATTCATAACCGTAATCCTGGATTCCCGTTTTCTGTTCAATACTACATTTTCATTGAAAATACCTGAAACATTTTTGTATCATACCCAATCGAAAACAGGCAATGCAATACCTTGCTTGTTTTTTATTGTTTCTCAGTTGTGCAGATTAAATTAACTGGAGAAATTGATGTGCAAATCTCTCCCCACACACCTAACATTCAAAACACGTGGGGAAAAGAATTGTAAACGTTTCTCCACACGCTTAACATCCAAAATATTATACGCAAATGGTGTCTAATAACCGAGCAATAGCCATAGTAAATCAACCTTGAAATTCATTTGTAGGGACACCGAATTCTACAAACAAGATTCTATCTAGATCTTTTTTTCTTCACATATTCGCAATTCGAAATATTATGTAAACCTCTTACCACATACTTAACATTCAAAAAAAAAACATTTGCACGTGTATCCAATAAACCAACTACCAAACAACATGAGATCAACCTTGCTACTTTCCCATTAATTCGTTTGTTTGTGGACACACATAACAAAACACAAAATCATTTCAAACCATCAAATTAAACAGAATATTACTTAATTTTCTATGTTTGATCTGCAAGATCTTCAATTAAGGCTAAAGCATCAATCACTATTAGCGGACAAAAGCTGGGCCATTTAAAAATAATCACCACAAATAAGAGCTTTGCATTTTTTTTATGTTTGAAAGAAAAATAATTTCTAATAATTACCAAGAACTTGTTTGACACTGACGTCTAAAATGTATTGTAGAAGAGCATACAGTTTTCACGTTAAAGGTACATCCAGAATTTCTAAACAATGCCGGGCGCTAAAAAACATGCAGAATTTCGATTTTTAGATATAGCTAATCCTCTTCCGAACACACAAATGTTTCAACGCTAAATTCTATTTTTTTATGAAATCACATTATGTATGCTCTTTCCATTCTCTTTTAGAATTCATTGCTAGCTGTAGAATGAAATCAGAAGGTAAAAATATACTGGTATTTTGATTGGTATTTTATCTCCATTATCGGTCATTATTATTGGACTTCCTGTATCCGCTTCGGGATAAAATTGTTTACCCGATTAAGGTACCGCGCAGCACTCAATTTAAACTTTTCCGAGTTTAAATTCCTTCAAATCCAAGAGAAAGCATCTTCGTTAGAAACCCTGGTATTTTTGGTATAGAGATCCTTTTCATTCCGTGTTCCGTTAAACCCAATGATAGTTTAATCAACTAGTCTTGGACTCCGTAAAATACGATGGAAAGCTTGTCAAAAAGTCCTTTACAGTTGACTTTCGCTAATCCGTTAATTCGCTGATTTCTATAATTCGAGCTAATTCTCAGAACCTGTCGAAAAGAAATACTTTTGAAATACTTTCTCGGATTCACATCTCTCCGTAGTTCGAAACAATTATTCTTCCCGTTCGGTTCGAAATAGTAAGAGTCAATTGTACTACGCTTCGGCGTAAAGGGTAGAGTAACCCTGGGCAGAGTATCAGATGTATATCTTCGTTTTGATGGAATACCTAAACAAATCTTTTCTGACTGCGCCGATGTTTTCTTCTCCTGTAAAATTGGATGGAATGTTAAGTCTCAGGTCTTCCAATTTAGTCTATTCTCATTTGGGGGGAATCGATAAAATCTCCTAATTTTCCAGGTCTTTGTATACTAACGACCTTATGACCTTTATTTAATTACCTTAATGCCTTAATATATTCTAGTTCTCAAAGCCATTTTTAACTAATTGCAATTTTGACTAAAAAATCACAATCTTTGGCTAAAGTCACCACACGCAATTAACCTAACCCTAAATCACCTAAATAAGGTGGTGATATCATTCTAAAACGGCAACATATAATTTGTATTCGAAAATTCCTAACATGCCTAAACCCCCTTTTCATTATCCCCTTTAATTGTAGAGATTAGTATTACGTCATTTTCGTCCAATCCAATCACATTCTCTATTAGAATTATGTGGTAGCAAAATTACTTTTTAACGAGCGCAAAAATTATGGCATGAATTTTCCTCCAAATATGACATATGCTTTGAATCTTCAAATACCAAAATTAGACCAACACAATATGAACATACAGCAAGAAAATTAGCAAATAATTTTTGAAAATATTACGAGAGTACCAGAAATCTTTCCTTTAAATTCATGTTTCAAACATCATCAAATTACTGCCTTCGAAATCACTTATTTACAAACTTTACTTAAAAATGCATGCAACTATAAACCCGCCGCAATAATGTAAAGGTAAATCAATGTTGGATCCTAACCGTAGAAAAAATCGTGTGCGCCAAAGTTGACTATATTTATATTTTCGGCACAAAAGTTCGGTTTGGTTTGCTATACACGTTTTTTTTATCAGAGCAAACTATATAAGAACATAAGGCTTTGATGGCAAAAATATTACAAGCAAGTTAAGAACATTTTAAGGCTTTGCAGACTCTAAAACACCCGATTTGTTAGGAAAATGGACATAAATACTAAAAAAATGGTCAAAATAAGAATTTTTATGCTCGAAACCAAAAGGTAAAGAACATCCGAAGGCTTCAAAAATTTTGGATGCTCTTATAAAAAAATGTCTAGCAAAAATCCGAAAGCATACTATTCAATCTTTAAAAACGTGTATACTGGCTTATCCCACGTGCCTTTAAAAAGAGTTTACAAGTCTAATAATTGATTTCCTATGTCCCACCTTCATCAAATCGTTTAAAACAAGTTCTCAGATACTTGCAGACTTAGTTCATCAAATTGCTCTTTTTTTATGTGCTTTATATATTCATGGCACATTAAGATTTTATCGTATACAAAACGGATTTCCTCAGACATGCTTTTGAATAAAAAATAGGTATTTTGAAATAAACAGTGGCGTATCAAGAGGATCTATTCCATCTTAATCTTCACAGATAGATTGCCTCAGTGGTTAACTTGACGTCGTTTCACCGCCAAGTTCCAAGTTTTTGACCTAAGTGAATATTCTATACGGCCTTGCGTGTGGTCTGAGTGGTAGTACGAGTGAAATGTTTTATTGCAGAACTGTTGTAAATGGAAAGGACCATCCAACGAAATAAATAACCGACGTACTCTCAATTGAATTTGATTCTAAAACGGATATTTCAACCACTCTTGTAATAGAAAGATATTGCCGCATATCTTGTATATCTAGTCCGTGTAAATTTATCATATTTTATTGATAAAATTTAAGATAGGACGGACAAAACACTCTCCGTGAAGTGTGTTCAGTGAATAGAATCCCATGCGCACAGAAAATAACTAGTGCCAGGCCCTTCCTGTTTCTGACTGAGGTTACTTCCTGTCGGTCCTTCCTCTGTTTTGAGAGAAATGAATACTGCGATCAATTAATGGTATGGTCCATTATTTGGATATCAGCCTCACTATTTTAGTCATGGAGTTAGTACTAATGACTCTTATATGACGTGGCGCTAAAAGTAATGTCCAAAACTTAAGCTTTTTAACGTTATTATGACGTTGCAAGTCCTCGCAAAGTTCTCCAATGGGTTTGATAAAAACAGGTATGAATTAATAACGTTAGCAACGAACTGACATTTTACTTCTACTACTTTTGACATCATTAATTCTATCATTAATAGGCTTTAAACTGATTACTATGGTGCATTGAAGTCTGCTATTTCTTTTTATATTGAACTATCAGTACCATTCCTTTCCTTTTTTCTTTCATCGCTTGTTCCTTACTTACCACGTGTTTAAAAAAGTTCAATCCCAGTAGCCTAGTTGCAAAGGAGTCAGTTTGGGAAGCCACCCCCTCCTCAAGCGGCTAGTTCTTTAGGGGGAGGGTGCTGATAGACAAGAGGAGCCGAATAGAGCTTCCGATCGTTAGTTTTCGGCGCCCCTTTACTTTTTTAACACCCTAAAATTTGCAGTTTTTAGCACAAAAAAAAAAAGAAAATAATTTTCGTGGTCGAAATTTTCGCCCGCGTAATTGTTCCATACATATTCTTTTTAGTAGAGGAGCACTGAAATACCTAATTACGTAATTTGACCGCCCAGTTTGCTCTAATTTTGTTCGACCTACTACGTTTATGTTTGACCTGTTCATCTCGCCAGAGGCTACATTCTACGTGGCAAGGATTGCAATCTTTGGATTGTTTTAATACGGGTCCATCAACAGCTGATTCGGATTTCTATGCTACAGTAGACGGAAAAAGAATTCTAACCAGGGGGTTTGCGGCTCAGACTCACTTATCCATCGCCATCCTTACCTTGTAAATAGAAAAACTTTGACCTATGGACTTCAAAATATTCAGACCTTTAGCCTAGACTAAATTTAATTTATTGCCTCCGATTTAACAAAAAATGACAAGCAGCTTAAAAAGTCAGAAATCGCTGCATGAACTTATTCGTATCGTTTTCCATAACTTGAGCCCTTCGAGTCTACGATACATCCAACTTGTCTCCTACTACAAGTCTTTCTCACTAACTAGGCGCAACACGTTTTATCAATTAATCACTGATATCGCCTTCATGTGTATTAGATCATTTTAAAAAGCCTACTACAGTTCAGCGAAACCTCTACAATGTGGGCACCCATGATTTCAGAGTTTTTATATTTTCATTGCTCTCATACAAAAGAAAGATCATGGCCAATGAAAACCAGAACTTATTAAGGGCGATACTGATTTCCTGAATTGTTCCAAAAAATCCCATTTTCAATGATTCCAGTAAAAATACTCAAAAAGCATCAAAAACACCAATTTCAACAAGTAAATGCACTTCTTCTCGACGAAGATAAGTGGATTTTAATGACTTTGCAATAGCTTTTACAATGTAATGTATCAACTATCCTATTTAGTCGGTCTGTAAAATACAATTTTCTTGATACATTCTCTTCTCATACAAATGAGATTGAAAAATCGATTTATTGATTTTATAAGAAAACTCTTGAAAGCGTTCGCAAGCATTGATTTAAATTTCGATCTAGAAATTTCCTCTCGGTTGAACATATGTCATGAAAACATATGCATGAACTTAGACTCAATCCTGATTCTCGCTAATAGATCCATAATGAAACAAAATTATTATTTCCTACACAAAAAAGTTTCTTACAAAAGAATCTTGTCTATAATCTCCTCAATGCCTTAGCCTACTGTTTGCTACCTGACCATATTATATGGTAAATCTTTTTTCTTAGGAAGCTAATTAGTATCAATTTCTTTTACTGCTAATACTTTAATGAGTTGACACAGTGTTGCTAACTCGATATTCATCCGATCAAAACCCGACCAAAGATGTTGTATATAATACCACTGTCAAATCATTGTGTAGTAAGAAATCTTGTAATGTAACATTTTTTTGTGAGAAACAATATGGTTCTCGACTGCTTACCCTAAAAATTCTTGATAAACGTCCTTTGTTATTTTTTGACACCCCCACCCCTTTATTGATTTTCAGCTGTTAAACTAAAAGACCCTTGTTTTGTACTCTACCAAATTTTGTTTTTTTAGATTTATTAGAGAATTCTTCCATCTCGCTTTTCATTTTTGAGCCCCTCCCCCGTTCACTAGGCACATGAGATTACTAACCAACGATGTTATTCCAGGGAGGCTTTAGTAAAATGAAAGGGTATCTTTGTGTAAAGAATCCTAAAATTTTTATCTGAACTAAATCTTCAATTCATGACGTAATAC
Organism: Clytia hemisphaerica; assembly: GCF_902728285.1. Classification (NCBI taxonomy): domain Eukaryota; kingdom Metazoa; phylum Cnidaria; class Hydrozoa; order Leptothecata; family Clytiidae; genus Clytia; species Clytia hemisphaerica. Next base: position 1,491,241 of record NW_027103962.1, on the reverse strand, counting down.
CACCGTAATACCAACTTTTTGATCGCAGGTCCGAAAACTCAAAAACGACCATGTTGCAGCCCTTTCATAAAAAGAATTGTGTTTTTGGACCCGAATATCAGGGATACCTAGATGCTGAAAATGGGACCTTACTCCGATGGCATGTCTTCGTACACATAATCAAATACTTTTACCCCGACTTTTTATATTCCTTATCTTGCCTACTTTAAGAGCTTCTGGATGTACCTCGTTAGATAAAAGATATACTTTTGCAATAAACCACTATCTTGACCACTACTTTTGACAACGGAAATTTACTGGTTTCGTTACTCATAACAAACATGTTTATTGTTGCATTATTTTGGCGCTCATAACAGACTTCTTAAGTCACATCCGTCTAACTGACATTTTACACGTGTTTTTTTTGGTTTTCACAAGTCAGGACTTTGTTTATGACATGCGGGTTTCTATGGAGTATGTACAAAATTGAACCTGTTTGAGGTTTTTGGCGCGTTATCTTGGCGCTCATAACAGGCTTCTTAAGTCATATCCGTCTAACTGACATTTTACACGTGTTTTTTGGTTTTTACAAGTCAGGACTTTGTTTATGACATACGGGTTTCTATGGAGTTTATACTAAAAGGAACGTTCTTGAGGTTTTTGTTGTGATGATGCGATTAAATGGATTCTTATGTCATGATTTTGGTATTCCAAGCATTAAGAAAGAATATACTGTGTGACAGTTTGTCTGAGAAACTTTAACACCATTAACAAACATATCCCACTTTTTCAAGGTGGTCTGACTTGTCTGATGGCGAAATTGCAAAACCAAAAGGCGGTAATAATCTTTAAAGTGAAATTCTTTTCTAAAGTCAAATGTTCAAAAAGAAACTTCTTTAAGTCTCGCTTCAACATCGAACAATGACAAACGACAGAGTTCTATTGAAGTGAAATTTCATTGGAAAGCTCAAAATTGTTCCAGTTAGGCGGGGAATATAGCCTAGAAGCCACAAATCCCTCCAAAACCGAAATATCCAATGAAATAAAGTGGAAGTTACTGAAATCGGAATTCTCGTCCGAACTTCAAATTCTGAAAACGTTAAAAAATATCCCAAATTCAATCAGTTCCTCATTCGATTCATATTCTGTTAATACGCTCCAATATTCGATAATATTGAAAGTCACTGTCAACAAAAAACTCTAATAAGCGACGCTCAACTATCTATTCGATACACTCCCTTATTCGATGAAAATCCAATTCCCCTTGAAGATCGAATTAGAGAGCGTCAACTGTATTTTAAATTTCATTGTATATACAGGTGAAACAAAACTTCACAGCAGAGTAATTTTCCCAGTTATGTATCCACAGCAACGAACTGAAGTTTAGCAAATAAATGAGGTGACAAAAACCCATACAGTGCTAGCCACTCAGTATGAACTGCAATGACGTCTTCACAACTTTTCTTTTGAAAAAAATTCGTGATTCGTGAACGAGTGTTTCCTTAATTCCCAGTTTCCTGAGACCGTGATTCACACGTTTTAGCATTTTCTTCTGACAACTCTTTAACTGGATACCCTGGACCGATGACCTAACTCAAGATTGTCAGAGTGGGTGGTCAAATTTGAGTACTTTTAGAGAGCCTGGAGGTATAAAGAATAGATTGGTTTATACCCGCCAACTTTTCGGAAAACTCGACTAAAGTTTCGTTGCCGGTGACAAAAAAGAAAAAACCCTATTTGATAAAATTTCATCACCGCTTTTTGTTTCTAGACGGCTGCATCATCAACACTAAATAGCCAAAAATATTAGAGATATAAAACACGCTCCAACGTTGGAAGGATGCCACGCCCTTATCTTCAGTAACCTGTTGAGCGTGTTTCAGTTAAAACGATAAAGGAGCTGCAGTGAATTATGAATACCAGATGTGAATATCAAGGTAAATAAACTTTGACTTTTTTTACTATAGCTGGAGATTCTAGTTGTTAGAGTAGATTTAGAACAGTTGTCTTTTTACGATTGAAATCCGGGGTAGAATCCGCTCATTGGTTTCCAAAGGAAAATTTCTTGACTAAGGTGAACAAACAACTATATTGCTAGACTAAATGATAACCTTCGTCTACAGACTGATCTTTCTGAACAATAAAGCTCTAACTACCTGAACCATAAGGATTAGAAAGAGATTTCCCAGCCGGGTCCAGTCGCAATCCGAGTGTGATTGCGTAAGTCCTTCATTATTAAAGCTTTCATTTTGCAAGCAGCAACCTAATTTTTTATTTTTTAAATGCCCTTTGGTGGCCCAGCTGATCAATCAAGTCAAAACCTAAATACAATTCTGACATAAACATTTATGAATGGACATTGTAGTAAAGCTTAAGGCGGCGTTTTTGTTTCATCATTCAAAAGAAATTAAGTAAAGAGTGGTTTTGCTAATCAGGAGGTGCCAAGTATGTTGATTTGTTTTTCTTAAGCGACGTGCGATAACAAAGCCAGTACCTGACTCTGTCTTCACTTTCTCGTGAAAATCATTAAAAGCAATCATAAGTTAGTTACTGGCTAAGTGAAGTGAAGTAAGATAACATAAACAAATTTAGGAAATTTCGAATTTCCGTTCCTCACTGTTGTTACAGATTTTGTTTTAACACTCGCTTTTTTATCTCTTGTAGTGCGGTTCCTCTCTTCACCAAGCAGTTTTCTCACACTTTGGTTTCATATTTCTCTTACTAATCACACCAGTCGATCGCAGGGCCCATGCCATGAACTTGAAAGTGAGGGGGGGCTAATGAATATAGAGGCTGTAGGGAGGCGCAGCCAAAAATTCTTACTTTGCAAAAAAGTGGGGGGTATATGACCTCCCCCCCCCTCCCCCCGGTGGCGCGGGCCCTGCGATGGTATAGTGTGTCATTGAAGGCCAAAGAGGCTAATAGTGAATCTTCAATCTTACCAACGAATTAAAAATTGAAACTCAAGATTTCGTGATACAATGACTTTGGACTATGTTTTGCTCATTAAATGGGAATTGATTGGCTTCATTTTCACATACAAAAAAGCCTTTTAGCACCTTCAGAACCTACAGTATATACTCGAACTTCACTCGATTACATCTCATATCTCGTCCGCTTCGTCAGCCGCAAAAACTTATTAACAAAACTCTGATAACCTCACATTCTCCTCAGCACAAATAAATTTGCTTACCCCGTGAGCACTCGGCACATAGAGAGTTGGTGTTGTAAGGAATAAACACACTAAAAAAACCTTTCGCCAGAAAATGTAGGAAAGATGGTTTAGCCTGGGAAAAACAGGAGACTACATTGAGAGATGTCTACAGATTAGCCTATACGAGACTTATTACAAGTCTTATTTTTGGGAAGCTTGAGCCACCCTAGTCGCCCGCATAACACCAGGGTAGCTCTTGGTCATGAAGACCTCGATTCGGAAACAAGCAATAAACATAATGAAAAGGACCGCTGCCTAAAACAATTGAGGCAAGCTGAACATCGTGTTAAATCGAGAGATGATTTGAAGTTTCGAGAAATACAGTTTTTATTAACTAAAGAAGGCGGACATCCCACCTGATATACATGTTGTTTTGTGGGCAAGTCTGACTTAAAAACGTACTCTCAAGGGTTTTGGTGTATGGCCTAACCACTCGCCTGATATAAATGTTGTGTTGTGGGGAAATCTGATTGAAAACGTACTGTCAAGGGTTTTGGTGTATGGCCTAACCACGCCTGGTCGGTTATTACGTGATTTCTACAATGGTGGTCAAAACTGGTGTCTGATGACCCTTTTCCACCGGCAAGTCCCCCCTCTCCCCCCAAAATCAATGTTGATATTGGGGGAGGGGGTGGGCAAACAGTTCTGTCCAGGATTGTACAATAGGACCTCATGCGTTATAGGTTTCAAATAGCTTAGCTTATAGTTCAATACAATAAGATGTTCAACAGGTTTATGGACACATTGTATTTTTAGCCTTGAAATGAACACAGGTTGGAAAAGGGTTTTCTTCTCGAATTACTCTTATCAAAGATTTGTTGCACTGTGTGCTTGCTGATATTGTATGTCTTGCCATTTCATGAGAGAATTTGATTGAACTTTCAGGAAGATATTTGAAGCCTTTTCCGTGATACTTCGAAATTTAATCCATCATGGAGTCTTGCTGAAGGCAGGGGATCTATTACCCCTCTGTGCTTGAAATCTTACTTCAAAAGTCTCAACGTAGGAAAGCATTTGAACTCCTTATTGAGGTGAAGAACTATTCCAAATTACTCCATCTTAGAGTTTTGTTTCGATTTCTGAAAAATCTGCATACTGAGGTAGTTGGCCTGCTTAAGAATTCTTAAGGAACCCCTTTGTTTAAGAAGGCAATTTTAGATTTTGATATTTTGAACACTGAAAAAAGTGACATATCTTTTGTGTTTTGTAGACAAAAAAAAAGTTTCAAATATCTAACTCGAGAAGGAATCTATTTACGTCACGCAATAACCAGTAAATCATTGTCATTTTAATATTATAATCTAATTTGTACATTTATTGCAAATGCTAAGACCTGTACTCTAAGAGAAAAAAACGTAGACTAAACAAAGGAAAGTGTATCACAAATAGATTTTTTGGCTCTTACCATTGACTTTAAAATTAAATTCTTTTTAATGCTATAGAAAGGACGCGCGCATCTTATGCCGAGTCAAAAGTAAGTTTATGTATGTGTGTTTTCTGCAACCGAGACGGTTAGCTTCTGATTTGTCTAAATCCTGACTGGCTGAGGGCAACGGTAAACAAGCACTTTTATCGTCTTTGATTTGTAAAAACTCCATCTTGGCCTTAAAATTCGGGAAACAAAGATTTTGTCGTGCGATTCAGAACTGCGGTTTATTCCACTATTATTTCGTTTATGCGGCTCTTATCACTCCGTCGATCTCAAAAGTGCAAATATACCCATTAACTCGCTAAAAACATTTCTGCGATCTGAAACTTTTTTTTAGTGCACCATAATTTGCTTTTTCATTGAAACTTCAACTATTTGTATCTTCAAAGCTTACTCAGCAAAAATTTGCTAAGTGGGCTTGGTTTAGGCCGATTAGCAAAAAAAAATCAGATGATACAGGTAGCATACTTCTTTTGCACACCCGCTGTCTCACAGCCCCGGTGAAACTTTTTCCCACAGTGGGGACAAAAATTCTATTGAAAACCCAATGGGGATAAAAATTCTATTGTGCCAAGGTTAAAAACTCCAATGTGGATGGTTTTGGAGTGCAAATTTTAAGCATTGAATTTTGAATGGGGATGAAATCAAAGTCAATTCCCTATGGGGATGAAATTGTAGGGTATTCTTCCCACTGGGGACGAGATTTTGGCAAAATTTTCCAGTGCGGGGCTGGGGTCCCAACGGGTCTGTGACACAGGGGTGTTTTAGCAGATTTGTCACTACTCGTAGCCTCTCAAGCGTGCCACATTTAGTTTCCACTTTTCTTTACAGTTCTAACAGTTCACAAATAGGCTAATGTTTTTACAGATTGGGTATCGCTTGTCACCTCATTTATCAACAACTTAGTACCCAATATGTAAAACATGAAATTTAGACTGTTTCTAAGTTAACGTACCACAAAGTGGCTAATAAACAATCCCATTTCTTCTTTAACTTTTTTTTTCGAATCCCTCAGAACCTTTCATTACGGAACCCCCGTCTATTTATTTTTGAAAATGATTTTAGTCTAAATGGCCTTATTTTACCTTATTTTAGGGGGTATTTAGATTTACAATTTTCAACCCATTCACCGACTTCTAGCCGCCTTTCCTATTTATTGAAATTTTGGAAATTTTCCAGACGCTTTGTTTATGACCTAGAACAACTTTTATAGTCTATTTAGTTTATACTACTCTTAGCGGCGCGCTCAGCGTTCGAGGAGCCTTGTAACGTAGATACATAGAATATTTCTTTTGACCATGGTATAAAAAACCCAAGCATAAGAAAGCTCTTATGAAAGAAACCCGTACAATGAAGTTCATTTAGTTAATGTTATTCGAATACTAAATATACCGGGTTGGCCAAAGAAAACGCAACATACAGTGAGCTCTCTATTTCG